>NC_139956.1:19343785-19908785 GCF_963454915.1 Gymnoscopelus microlampas | reverse complement strand
CCTCCCCTCATGGCAGAAAGGTTCATCTCCTAATCACACCCTCTCTCTCTCTCTCTCTCTCTCTCTCTCTCTCTCTCTCTCTCTCTCTCTCTCTCTCTCTCTCTCTCTCTCTCTCTCTCTCTCTCTCTCTCTCTCTCTCTCTCTCTCTCTCTCTCACTTCATGTTTGTTGCTGCCGGTAAGTGGCAGTGGCTCAGGAGAGACTATAGACCATCTGGGAGCCAGAAGGTCCCTGGTTCAAGCCCAGATTTCTCCTGGCTTTGTGCGAAAGTGTCCTTGAGCAAGACACTGAACCCCTAACTGCTCTTGATGAGCAGGGTGATGCCTTGCATGGCTGCCTCCACCGTAAGTGAGTGAATAGGTGTTTGAATGGGTAAATGTAACGCACATTGTAAACAGCTTTGGATAAAGGCGCTGTAGAAATGCAGCCCTTTTACTGACTGTTTTGTTTCTTTGCTTAATTCTGTCTCTAGAGAAGAATTCCTCTCTGTTCTGTTTCACCATCGCCTCTCTCTCTCTCTCTCTCCTGCTCTCTGCACCATGTGTCAGGTTCTTCACCTCCCATAATTAAATTATTTTTTCTGTGTTACTTGCCCCCTCCCTCTCGCCTTTCTTTCTCTCACACTGACTGACACACGCACGCACGCACGCACGCACGCACGCACGCACGCACGCACGCACGCACGCACACATACACACACTTACACACACACACATACACACACATACAAAGCCCTCTTTCTCTCTGTCTTTTACCGTTTGTCCATGTCTCTCTTACACACGTGCACACATTTCCCCGGCCCACGCACCCTTATCTCATTGCTTTTCCACTCTCGCCTTTTGTTCTCATCTGTTTCTCTCTGTTGTCTCTCACCCTCCCTCTCTCCCTCATTCTCCACCCCCCTCTCTCTCTCTCTCTCTCCCTCTCTCTCCCTCTCTCTGCTCGTCTTACCACCTTCTTGCCCTTCTTTGTGTCACCCCCATCTCATTGACTTGTTTGATTTCAACCTCCCCTCTCTTTTCTCCTTTCTTGTCTTCCTCCCTCCCTTTCTCTTCCGTGTGTGTGTGTGTGTGTGTGTGTGTGTGTGTGTGTGTGTGTGTGTGTGTGTGTGTGTGTGTGTGTGTGTGTGTGTGTGTGTGTGTGTGTGTGTCTTTCTCTGGTAGTCAGTGAGTGGTCTGCCTGCCCGCGGGCATGAACAGTAGGACCGCACGGCCTGAGGCTGTGTGTGTGTGTGTGTGTGTGTGTGTGTGTGTGTGTGTGTGTGTGTGTGTGTGTGTGTGTGTGTGTGTGTGTGTGTGTGTGTGTGTGTGTGTGTGTGTGTGTGTGTGTGTGTGTGTGTGTGTGTGTGTGTGTGTGTGTGTGTGTGTGTCTGACTGGCACAGTGCCCAGACCAACCTCCTGTGGTGAAGCCCACTCTTTTCCTTCCTAGCTGTCTGGCCAGCTGCCCAGAGTGACCCGCACGCATGCACGCACACATACTCACACAAGTGTGCATATATTAATTGATTTACACACACGCACACATACACACACACACGCACATACACAGTGTGCGTGTGTGTGTGTGTGTGTGTGTGTGTGTGTGTGTGTGTGTGTGTGTGTGTGTGTGTGTGTGTGTGTGTGTGTGTTCGTCTGTCTTTGTGTACAGTTTTGTGGATTTCTATGCCTTTAAGTTCGTGTGATGGTGTATACTGTGTACATGCTGTGCACACAAGCTTATAAGCATTATTACCGCAACCCCTGTGTGTGTGTGTGTGACACCAGAGTCTTCTATAGGTTTGGTGCGTGTGCGTGTGTGTGTGCGTGTGCACGTGCACGTGCGTGTGTGTGTGTGTGTGTGTGTGTGCATGTGTGCATGTGTGCGTGTGTGTGTGTGTGTGTGTGTGTGTGCGAGTGTGTGTGTGTGCGAGTGCGTGTGTGTGCGAGTGCGTGTGTGTAAGAGAGAGAGGGTCTGCCTGCTTGTTTGCATGCTGCACACAATGGGCCTTGGCTTTACTCTCTCCCGGTCTACCAACTGATGTGTATGTTGTGCAATTTAGGATGTTTGTAGTAGATTAAGTCAATTACAAACTATGTCTTTATACTATGACAGCCCGCGCCCCAACCCCCCTGCCCACAACATAAAGTCATCAGGAATTGGTTCAGCAGTGGTTCTTAAGTGGAAGCAGAGGAAGCATGCTTATGCTTGATTTATACTTGTGTTGCCGGTGTCTCACACTGTGCTGCTATGCTTTGTGATCTTGTAGGTATGGTAGGATGAGCAGACCCTGTCATATGCATGGCCGTTACTACACATTGAAATCAACGAATAAACACCTAACGCTGATGTATAGATGTATCTTACTGCACATTCTGTAAATCTATCTGATACTAAACCACCCCCAATTCTGACCCCTATACTGCTGCTAAAGTGATTTGCTTATTTTTCTTGTTCTTTTTATTTACTTTCAAATCCAGTATTATCCTATGTATATTATATTGTTGTCAGCACAGCCTTAAGTTGCGGAATATGCCACACCAATATTTAGCTTGTACCTGTGCGTGTGAGTGACAAAAAAGCCCTCTTCATTCTCTTGATTCTTGATTTTGCAATTTTTGGTGCGAGACATGATGTGCAACCGAAAATAAATCAGGCGTTAGCGTTTTATCAGTCCTCTCTGGCCCAACTTGTACTCTGTGTCACTCTTTCCATGTTCTGTCTGCCTCCTGTCTGTCTGCCTCTTGAGACCTTCGCTCGTGGCCTCCGCTCTGCCGCACGAAGCGAGTAGTCTCTCTTTCTCTTGCTTCTGTTGCACACTCTCGCTCTCTCCTTAGTCGTCCATCTCTCTCTTTTTTGCTCTCCCTCTTTCTGTCACTGACTCTCTCTCCTCTCACTTGCTCTGCACCACCACATACTGTCACTTGTTTCCTACACAACGCTTATTATTTCCTAACCCTTCTCCTCCGTCAACCCCCGTTTTTGTTTTCCAAACCTCACCGAGCCAACAAAATAATAATGGAATTAACCGGACCGATAGCCAGACAGAGAGAGAGGCCAACGCCAGGCCCAATAGCAACCCAGACCATGCGCTCCCTGACACTTGGATGCCAGTGTCCCTGTGGTTTGGACCAGTGAGCTCATCCTATTGAAAATAACAGCAGTGACATCACCGCTTTGGCCCATCAGTGCTGCCGCCCAATCAGGAGTCAGAGGTAACCCGCAGTGAGGGCAGGAAGAGACTAAAAATGAACGGAAAGAAACGGAGAGAGGGGAAAAGTCTGAAAGATGTTTTTTTATTTAAAGGTAATGGGGCTGGTTTATAAGCACCGTGAGGACAGGGAGAGGCCGGAATGGGGACAGACGGGCGCATGCTTATACCGCACACGCAGACATGAGCATGCACACACACACACACACGCGCACGCACACTCGCACCGCGCACGCACGCACACACACACACACACACACACACACACACACACACACACACACACACACACACACACACACACACACACACACACACACACACACACACACACACACACACACACACACACACACACACAAACCTATAGGGCATAGCAGTGGCGGACATTTTCTGGTTCCATCGTTCCAGACCCCATTCATTTTTCCGATAGAGACTTTCCAAAAATATTTATATGAATTAATTTAAGCCTAGAATCAAGCCATCCAGGGTCCTGGTGATTTATGACCATAAAACATTTGCTTCTGTGAAAAAAAATGTTTTAAATATTTAATCATATGATGTACTATATTTAATAAATACCCTTTGTTTTGCGGTTTTCAATTATTTTTTTTTCACAGAATCAAACGTTTTATGGTCATGATTCACCAGGATCCTGGATGGCTTGATTCTAGGCTTAAAATAATTGATATAAATATTTTTGGAAATCTCTACAGGGAAAATGATTGAGGTCTGGAACAATGTAACCAGAAGATGGCCGCCACTGCTATGCCCTATAGCAGACTCTGTATGGTGTTTTGACTCAATCTTTAGCCATGTCTAGCAACAGTCCTTCAACAGTCCTGTACGTGAGACAGGTTGGATCAGGTTGTCTTTTCTTTCTGGGTCAGAGGATCAGTCTGAGGGATGTTTTCATCTACAAGTCTGATTAGAAAGAGTTCTGCCATCAGGTCTCTGTTCCTTTTCACAGGTTTAGTTTCAGGTCTTGTTCATCTTGGGCTATTGAGAGGCCTCTGTTAGCCATACTACACCACCATTCTGTCTCTCTCCCTCCCTCCCCCTCTCTCTTTCTCCCTTTCTCTTTCACGCTTTCTCTGTCCCTTGATTTTTCTCTCTTTTTTCCCCTTTTACTCTCTCTCTTGCTTTCTCGGCACCTTGAGGTCACCGGCCTATTTGCCAGCTGTTGTCGATGTCACCTGCTCATTTAGACCCTTGAACTCTTCTCCTCAAGACACACTCACTCACATTCAGAGAGTGAGCGAGGTAATCTCACAGAAATATACAAAAAATTATAATAATTATGAACTGGTAATGAAAGCCTCTCGTTCCAACATTCGGTGTGGGCCTGTTCCTATCAATACATCTTAAACAAAGTTGTGTCAGCTAAGGCTGTCAATAAATTGAAAGATCACTGAGTACATACAACAAATTCTGCATTTAACAAGGATATTTGACCACACTATGTAAAAGCTTTCAAAAAGAATGGGCACATTTTGTGTGTGATGATATGTGGTCTGGCCAACAGGGCATAGCAGTGGTGGCCATTTTGTGGTGCTACAGATAGAAACCCCATACATTTTTCCCCTTAGAGATCTCCGAACATATTTATATCAATCAATTATTTTAAGCCTGGAACCAAGCCATCCAGGCTCCTGGTGAATCATGACCATAACACATTTGATTCTGTGTAAAACAAATATTTGAATATTTGTTTTACACAAAATGTATATTTAATATATTTAATAAATACCCTTTCCTTTGCAGTTGTCAATTTCTTTTTACACAGAATCAAATGTTTTATGGTCATGATTCACCAGGAGCCTGAATGGCTTGGTTCCAGGCTGAAAATAATTGATATAAATATGTTTGGGAATCTCTGTCGGAAAAATGAATGGGTTTTCTTTCTGTGGCACCACAAAATGGCCGCCACTGCTATGCTCTAATGCGCAAGAAGGTATATGACAATTAGTCCACTCTTGAATGGTGTTTTTCCTAAACAGCGCCGTGAGGTTTTGTACCACCAACCCTTTGGTCACCACCTCCCTTCTTTAAGGGGCCAATGCTAGCCCCTGTGATGTCATGCGAGGGGGCATCCTATTTGTTTGTTTTGGCTTCCAGACATGTCCAAGAACAGATTAATGGATTTACCCTGCGGAATGGAGTGCAGGCTTAAACCCCTCTTTACCCATAAACACTCCTGGTCACACAGACAAATAAATACAAACTGTGCGGGTCAAGGAAATCAGGAAGTCTAATCAGTTTTTAAATGTCATGCCTCTCTTCTATATTGGATGGAGAGAATAGTTGGATATAGAGGGAGGGAGAGGGTTTGTTTTTTGGTACACTGACATCTGTCCCAGGCAGTTTTGATCTTCACTTATTCCTGTTCTAATCCCAACCTTCAGCATCAACAGCTTTGGCAGGTCCAATCTGTTATTACTGTGTTGTTCAACTTCTCTTGGACTCATTCCGTTCATTTTGTGTTGATATTGCTATACTATATATATGTTTATTATTATTATTTATAATAATCCCAAATAAATGGTAAGTAATGATTAATTTCAGAACAAGCTAAAACAAGCCTGTGACAAAGAAATATGACCTACCCTCTGTCTGTCTTTCTCTCCCTCTCTCTTCTCCTTTTTTCTCTTCTTGCTATGCTCCTTTTTTTCATGTGGAAGTGAACACTAAACCCACCCGGCAACACCAGTCTGCCACACTTCAGAAAGGGGGGAGTGTGCGTGTGTCATGTGTGTGAGGAGGATGGATGCCTGTGTGTGTGTGTGTGTGTGTGTGTGTGTGTGTGTGTGTGTGTGTGTGTGTGTGTGTGTGTGTGTGTGTGTGTGTGTGTGTGTGTGTGTGTGTGTGTGTGTGTGTGTGTGTGTGTGTGTGTGTGTGTGTGTGTGTGTGTGTGTGTGTGTGTGTGTGTGTGTCTGGCGCGGGTCAGGGGGAATAAACTGCAAACAAACGAACGAACGCCAAGCTCAAATTCAACCGCAGGTCGCCAGGGCTGGACTGGGCCGGGCCGGGCCTGGCGTGGTGGTGGGGCTCTTTTGTAATGTATATCAAGTTCACCAAGGCCCTTTTCATCTGACAGGCCTCATTGTTAATGGGTGGGGGCGCTAGCCGTCGCTCTGCCCAACTGCCCCCACCCTTCTTCCTCTCTCTGCAACCCCCCCCCCCCCCCCCCCCCGCTATCCCCCTACACCCCCGCCTACGCCACGGGAGCAGGTTGGCTGCATTGTTTTATGGAAATGCACGCGGGCCTCGCCGGGTGTCTGCCAGGCGACATGCATGGGAGGGGCTTGTGTGTGTGTGTGTGTGTGTGTGTGTGTGTGTGTGTGTGTGTGTGTGTGTGTGTGTGTGTGTGTGTGTGTGTGTGTGTGTGAGAGAGAGAGGGAGCAAGGGAGGGAGGGAGGTGGGGTAGGCGTGGGGGTAGATGTGAAGCCGACCCCAGCAAATGCCCCTGACCCCAAGCAGATGGCTAGGCAGGGTCTCTCCGCTGAGCCAGAATTAATAGCGTGTGCCATGTCACATTGTGCGGGATGGGCTGCCTAAAACCCAACGTTCACCCCCACCCCCCTCTGTCTCCCTTCTTCCCTCTCGCCCCCTCTTCCTCCCTCCCCACCTCTATGTTGCTCTCCATTGCAACGCACCTCTCTCTCTCTCTGTCTCTGTCTCTCTCTCTCTCTCTCTCCCTCTCTGGCCCAGGCTCCCTCTATATCTCCCTCCCCCCTGTCTCGTTTTACCCCTAAATCTCCTCTGTCCTCCTGTCATTTTTCTCTTCCATACAAGCCTCCACTCCTCTCTTTCCACCCTTTCTTTCTCTCCTTCCCCTCTGCGAGAGAACAGAATGCTCCGTCTTCTGAGAGCTCGATTCTTCATTCATTCATTCATCCCATTCATCCAGTCATTTATTCACGTGCCTGTCATTGTCCCTATTGTTAATAGACACTCATTCACAGGTTGGGCCACTCATGGGGGCTTTGTTTGGAGGACAATTAAGGCACCTGCGTTTGAAAAAGCGCTCCCGCTGAAGGCCCAGTACCTCATTTCCTCACTCGTCTGTTCACATTTATTCAATCACTCGCATGTTCTCTTATTCATTCACTCGCTCACTCTCATGCACTCATCCGCTGCCTCTTTTCATTGCTCACTCAGTAAATGGCTTGCTCGCTTGAGAGTTCACTCACTTATGTGTTCACTCACTCACTCACTCACTCACTCACTCACTCACTCACTCACTCACTCACTCACTCACTCACTCACTCACTCACTCACTCCCTCACTCACTCGAAATAATTTGGGGACCCCTCTGGGAGTCCAGACCCATAGTTTGGGAACCACTGTAAAAGTAGAATTAATTCATCCCCATGTTTGTGCCGAATCTGGGGGGGAATGAGATCAGTTGGAGCTCCCTCTGGTGTTGTGCCTGTGGCCAACGAGGAGATCCTGCCCAAAAAAAAATTCTTTGGTTGACTTTCTTGATGACTTTTGTTGCCATTTTATCACCGGAAAGATTGTTATCTAAAATACACAGATAGATAATCTCTTCTTTTCTTGTGATAACATTGTCACCCACTCTGATCGTAAAGTCTGTGGCCTTACTGAGGTTAATTTTGGACCCAAAAAGTATGGATTCAGTTTTACTTACTGTAGGTGTAATGACAGTTTGTTATCAGCGAGCCATGTTCAGATTTTACCTTTTCAGATTTTAGTCTTTTTCAACCTGCAATTTGTTCTTGTCCGAGACATTTGATGTAGTCGGTCAAAGAGAGAAGGCAGGTGTCAGTGGAATGAGATGTTCTAAGCCAGATTGGAATTCATATATTAGTTTCCGTGAGATACTTGTCGATCTCATCGTATATTCTACCGGTAATTAGCTTCCTTTTTTCACAGAGGGGTTACTATCGCAAGTTTGAAATCTTGTGGCATGTGACAGTGACTGATATGTGTTATGTGGGCAATGATTGGAGCAACAGAGGCGATTGCGTCTCTGAGAAATCTGTAGGGGATATTGTCGTGGCCAGTGTGTTTGTGTGTGTGTGTGTGTGTGTGTGTGTGTGTGTGTGTGTGTGTGTGTGTGTGTGTGTGTGTGTGTGTGTGTGTGTGTGTGTGTGTGTGTGTGTGTGTGTACACACATTATCTAGTCCGGGGTGTGGATCCACCACAAATATTTCCTGGGCCTCTTCCTTACTCCTGGAGTGGCAGGGTGACTGCCAGGAATGGGACACAGGGTCAGGGTTCCATTCACCCCCTGCAACGGCCTCCACTCCTAATCACCAGAGCTCTTCCTGCTCCGCCCCCAACCCAGCCTCCAGACTGACCGCCTGGGAGATAGAAGAGGAGGGGGACCGGAGAGGGAGGGGGTCAGGGGTCACAGCCTTGGCGGTGCAGACACTTAGCTAGAGCTCGCGTGAGAGATAGTCAAGAGCGTGGTTGTGTGTGCGCGTGTGGTTGTGTGTATGTGGGAATGGATGCTGTAGAATAGGACTCAAGCTATTGTGCAAATCGTGTAGTGTTGTGCATAAATAGTGAAAATAGCAGATCTTCAAGCTCACGTTGTGAGCTTTTTCACTATTTTTGAAAATATTTTTCATAGACTTTTTAATAATGATTGCAATGACATGCCCAAAATAGGGATTGATTATTAATCAATTGTTTTAGTAACTCATATATTATCGATTGAATTGATTGGTTTCATTTAAAACTGTTGCACCCCTACTGTAAAATGTATTTTTTTTTGTGCATTTCTTGGTGTGTTTCTGTGTGTGAAAAACATGTATGTGTGAAAGAGAGAGAGAGAGAGAGAGAGAGAGGGAGAGAGAGATGTGGGTGTTGGGAGACAAGGGTCAAGGTTATACAAGTTCACTTGGCTGAGAGCTGTTCCTTTTTGTTCCCTCTCCAGCAGCCAAATATGCTGTGGTTAACAAACTGAAGCTGTCTGTCTAAACACTAGCTCCAAAACAATAGCAATATAAATATACAATATATCATGTTTTATAAGGTTTTAAATGCTGCGTGAAACTACACTTTCACGGTAACCAGGATCAGGTACAGTGAACAGACTTTAAAAGTCCCTTTAAAAAGCCTCTCGTTCACAGAAACTATACACGTGGCCTAGATATCTAATTGATTATCCGGAAGATGGGGTGTAAAAACTGAGAAGTGTCCAAAAGATCAAAATTAAAAACGGTGCAGCTTTGGGTTTGAGTCTGACTAAGTGCTAAAGAAAATCTGTCCATGTGTTTGTCACAATATAAAATAGCCTGCCACTTGATCTTGTCAAAACCATTGAGCTCTGTGCTGTAACATTATAGCACTTCTGCTTTGAGCCTTCACCAACATTGGCTTAGTGGTCCAATGCAGGACGAGTGGAACAAACCAAACTAAATGAGTTATGCTCTTAGTTTACTGCGTATGAATATCCCACGAGCATTCTCACAGAGTGGAGACCTTTTACTTGTGTTGGACGTGGCCATTGTTATGACATATTTGACCCTGTTCCTGATTAGTCTCTTATGGACTAGAATTGTGGAGGATTTTTCTACCAGCCCTTTTCAGTGAGACAAAAACTCTCTGCAAATATTGGATTTCGGCCCAGCCGACCGCGATAGCCTATCTAGAGGCTCCGAAGATGATGTTTCAACCACATCCTGACAACAAACAAAATAACTTGTGTTGAGGTTAGAAAAATCCAACATGTGCCCATGTTTCTTATGACACTCATAAATCACCCTTTGGAGCCACATACACTCAAAAGGGGTCAAGAAGAGACGTGGAGCAGCCAAATCTAACAAGCTGCCTGCATCGAGTCAGATTTTCCGAGGTGGAACGTGATTGTCACTTACAAGTGAAAAGACATTGAGGGGAGCCGATGAAATGAAAGTGACCTGACCACATGACAGCTGAGTCACCATAGCATTGATGGAGTTGCTATGACAAATCAACACAGATTTATGCTGTGTGTATTTTTGAATAATTAGTGCCCAGTCGCCTGCCTATCTGGTCTTAGCCCAGATTCAAGTGTCTTAAGCTTGTCTTGTGTTACTTGATCTGTGGGACTTTTCCTTGAGGTCTGTGACAGCTCACACCACAGACAAGAGTTTACAGTTTGAATTCCAAAAGTTAAGATTTTTATGAAACAACCGAGGATAACAATGACAACAGGATATTTTTGGGGGGGGATTTGGCTTTTTGATTTTGTGAACATCCTGAAACTGCTTCCGCCTAGGCATTTCTTTCTCAAACAATGTACTTAAGTACAGTATTCAAGTAAATGTACTTTGTTACTATATCCTCCACTGGTAGTAGCTACAGTACCTAACTGTTGGCCACTGAACCCTGGAACAAACAGGTTTAGTGTCTTCAGCAAAGCTCGGTTTCTTGATGGTGGTAATTAAGGGAGGGGAACAATGCTACACCAAGACTTTCCCAGTTTGTGTGGGAAGCTTGACTTTTCCATCCTTTTGGCTACTGCTGCTGCTACAGTTTATTATAGAAAATCCAGGTCCTTACGTTACGGTTATGAACTGTACACTGACTGGAACATAATTGATTTGGAAGTTTTTGATCACGCATTGCTGCGGGCAGGGTATTGTAATCGCTCCCGTGTGTGCGTGCGTGCGTGCGTGCGTGTTTGGCTATCTGAGCAAAATAGACAACTCCAGAATTGTATTTTCATACAATTTGGTTGGAGTGATCAGTAGCCTACTCCAAAAAAAGATGATTAACCAAGCCCTATTTTATATTTCAGCTATTCAAAAATAGCAGATGTACAAGCTCACAATGCGTTGTTACTCGACACATTGTGTAAACGTTTAGGCCAAAAAGATCAACAGTCGCGGTCAAAAACCAAAAGGTCAAGGCCAAGGTTACATAATTGATCATATCTCATGAACATAGAGATGTAAAAGAAGAAATGGCGCAGGCAGGTTTTTTTTGGCCTCTCTACACACATCATACCCCACTATCATCTAATAAGCTAAGATAAGACCAAGATGGGAAAGACTTTATTGTCCCATGGGGAGATTTGTCATAGACACATACAGTATCTTCTGTTAAAAATACAATGACAACATAGTGCTTACAGTATACACTACATAGAGATAACATGCAGTACAAACACAGACTGCCGACAAATTGCACACGGTCAAATATTCGACCGTGTGCTTTTGTAAAAGGCTTTGCCTTTTACAATGTCTACAATAAAATGTATACAGTATGTGCATTTTACATGCTAGGTGTGAAGTGAATCAACAGCTAAAGTGAGATGCCCTCAAATGTCAAATTGCAACCAAAAAGCTGCACATGAAAAGACTTTGATACATTTCTATGTGCTTTCTTTCCCTCAAGGCGTTGTTTGCAAAAGATACATTTTTTGCCAGAAGAATGCATAAGGCCGCCTGTATTTTCATTTCCACAACATAATGCATTATACATATTTTCAGAACTCATGATCAGCTCTGTTTTTTTAATCAGAGTACAAAACCCAGAGGCAAGACTTGAACTCTGAAAGGTACTGGAGAGAGGCAGCGCCAAGTGAACCGCACTCATATAACTTTTTTATGAAACAGTTTCCCTCCAGTGAAAATGAGAACACAATCTGCCACACACAACTCTTAACGGGATGATTTGAAAATAGTCATGGTTGCAAAGCTGACATCCCAGCCAGGGCAATGGAGGAAACAGGCTAGTTTTGGTTTTGTCTTATCTATTCTGGACCTGTTGGCTTTGCTGATAACTATCACGCTAATGGTTTTATGGCACTTGTGATTGTGTCATGGTTAACCATGTCCTCTTTCAACTACATGAAAGACCGCAAAAATATCCAGGGTGATAGTATGAAATTATAGTTATTTTTTAATATCATATACATTTTGTTGCGTTATCAGGAATCAGATTGACTGAAAACAATAAAAGGCTCTCATGAAGGCCCATAAACGGTCCCATTATAGTTTACTGAATGAAGATTAGGTCCTCTGTAGAGCCACTGTTGTATGAGTCAGTCATATCAAGTTGCTTATTTTCACATGTCATGTAAAGCCTATGTCATGGCTGCCAAATAGTGTGCCTGTGCAGATCTCACTCTGCAAGAGTTTGGCAGACTGAACTCAGTGTGAACCACACAGGTCCAGGAAAGGGGAAACGTCTCTTTCCTCTGATTCCCCTCTCTCTTTCAAAAGAGACTCGTTGCAAAACAGTGTCAATTCCCGGCGCACTCTGCAAACTTATCACCCTGTCATTTCCCCCCCCCTTTTGACAGAGCTGTCAGGCCCCATGATGTCCGCTCGGGAGCTGGTTCCAAAGACAGTTGTGATGAAAGGGGGAGCCTTTCAGCAGAGGGCGCAAAGGGTGCAAAGGGCGTTTTTGAAGTATGGCACGCCCCATAGGACAGATCGTCCTCTCCATTTGTCACGCTGACTGCTGTGTTACATCTTTGGCTTCTCTGGCACTGTCAGACAGACAGACTGATGGTAGACAGCCTGACAGTGACTTCCTTCCCTATGCTGTGAACTCAGACTCACACACCAACCAGGCTTGATCAATGACCCCTTAGTGTTATGATGTTTGTTGAGGGAATATGATATTATCTAGCGGTTCAGATACTGGGCTCTCCATAAAATCCTGAGTGTTATTCTAATGGGTAAATATTTACACTTTTATAGTTAGATTATCACATTGACATTTTACTGTGCTTGATGAGATTGTTTATGAAGGTGGGATGGAATCAGTGAGTTTGGTATAAGGCGCCAAATACTGACTTCCTGTCTGTGTCTTTCTGGAACCCTGCCTGGTCCTACATGCCCATGTGTATCTGTTTGTCTGTCTGACTGTCTAACATGGTCTAGTATGTGTCTGTGTGCCGTTCTAACATTTGACATTTGATACAGTGTCTGCTCACCTTTCTCTGCCTGTCACTGATTCTCTGTCTGACTGCGTGTCTGTCAACATGTGTTCATTTCAGGAAGTTTCACAACCCTCTGACAGTATCAAAATGATTTGGTTCCAAAGAAGTGCTGCTAATCAGGGAACTACTTCCTTAATTGGTTCGGTTGCTCCCTCTCTCATTAAGTCTCTGGTCCTTGCATCTACAGATAAAAAATGATTTCTTATTAAAAATGAACTTGCAGTAATGATTCCCTTAAGCTGGATAAGCCAGATATGAAAATGAGTGTCAGGAGCAAAGAAGAAAAACATTTCCACTCATTAATTTGACTGTTTTAACTTGGCCTTGAATGAGTTCACTGTCAGTTTCTACTGTGATAGTCAAGTTGCTTTATTCGATGATACCATTCTAGTACTATGACAAATAAGATTGTGTACCTGCTGCTACAAATCCATATTGAGATATAACACAATGTGGGAGCATCTGGTGGGAGCAACATTTATATTTAACAAGCAAACTCACTCTGTCGCTCTGTCTCTTTCTGTATGAACTCTCTCTCTCTCTCTCTCTCTCTCTCTCTCTCTCTCTCTCTCAATGGGTCATGAGCTTAGCCAGAAAAGTGAGTGGATTTATAGACCTGGCTTGTGGCTTAGTTGTGATTGCTTGAATTGGCAGCTTACCTTCCCTTCATTGAGCTCTAGAGATGGTCCCTCTCCATTAAAAATAATCACGTTATGCCTTGTGAGGGAAAGGGGCATGGAGACAAGACGAAGGGAATTGAAGCTAAAGTCAAATTTATACATTGTACGATCATGTCACTTAATGAAAATAACTGATTTTTCCAGTTGAGAATCTGTTCATTTCTTCGAGTGACATGGCCCAATGAAGTGTGAATTAGGCTTAAATTACCACTCCTCCAAAAATGTTGGTTTGTGCTTAGTTATCTTAATTTCTTTTTGAAGCTTACCCACGAACATGCTCAAGGTTTTTTCGCGCTCTGCATACCTCCAAAGCATTATGTGTTTTACTGCAGCACTCACTGAATCCAGGTTTGACACTGGGCACATAACTCGGACAGGGTGTGATGTCACATGTGGTATGCCAACTAGAGCCTCACTAAAGACACATAATGGTCAATGAGGAAGTATCCAGGTTGATTAAGTGATACTAAACAAGTGCTCCTCCGTCCCCGATATGACACGTGGGTCCCATCAATGATGAGTGACTGGCTTGTGCATTTGACGTTTCTGCTCTAATGTTCTCTGTGGATACAACTTGGATTACCCTATTTTATTGGAGGTCTGGAGGATCAAAGTAGGCTATACATATTCATAGGTCCAGTAATTATAATATATTTTTTGTATAACTTTTTTTTGCCTTCATTTGATACAGTGGAGAGAGACAGGAAACAGGGTTAGAGACAGGGAGAAAGAGTAGTTAGAGTAGTTTCGCTGTTAGGCATTAGAACCCATCAGTGGCGTAATTTGCGTAGGGACAGGGTTGCTGGGTTATGTGAACCCATACACGCAACGGGACCAGGAGGGCATTCATTAAGTAATTTAAGTTAATTAATTTCAGTTTTTAATAAATACAAATAGACCCCTTAACAGACGACGTCACATTTATAAGAACCAGTATGCGCGCGCAGGCCGGCAGCAAATGAAACCCATTCTGTCATGTCTCGCTAGGGCACGACTCTCTAGCCAACACACAAGAGGAGGTTGAATGAACTGAAACCAGCCCACCCCGAAACAATGTGTTTGGAATTGATTGCATGAACAATCACCTGTGCGTCCAGTCTCAATGTTGGTAAACACATAATATTACATATAGGCTACAGTAAATGCATCTGCTAAATGAATTTTTGTCATTTCTGATATATTATGTAGCCTATAGGATTATATCCCCATAATTCATATTATTTCTCATATACTCATTGACGAGAAGCGCAGAATTCCGGCGGTAACCGTAACGCGTGTTTCAAAAAACACTCGCCCTGAGGTCATGTTTAGGTTAGGAATAACTGCTGGTGACCGCTCCGAAGCCGCCAAATTAGACTCGGGGCGAGCGTTCTTGTATTCCATTCTGGCTACCACCCTCTACCTGGAAGCAACATGTGATTTCATTCACATTGTTTACAAGTCGAAAATTGGGAAACAAAATAATCAGGAGCTCAAAAACATATGAGAGGGATTCAATAGCTATCTGTGCAACAGCTGCAAAGTGTGCATATTTAAGCAAGTATTTTAAAACAGTGAAACCTACCAAGAAAAAAGAAACCAAAAGTGATTAGGCCGGCAATTGCACAATCGAGCAAGACCTAGACCTAGTAACTCTAGTTCAAACTAGTGACCACGGGAGTTATCATCAAATCCAAAGATTATGAATAAACCAACAACCTCCTGTTGCTCACAAATTTGTGGGAGTTGGACCAGAACCGAAGGTATTGAAGAGAGGAGGAGCCGGAGAATTGCAGTCGGAGATCAGAGGATTTAGCTGTAGCAGCAGTCATTCTGATAATGACAGGACCAAGCAACCCTACGACCAGGCAAGTGTTTCCAATTGGACTGTACCGAACCCTACCCATCAGATCCAAAGTAGACTAGGTAATTGTTTTTGCGACCAAAAGACCATATATTATGCAAGTACATGATGAAGTTGACCGAAGTTTCTCAGCTGCATTTAAGATACATTTTCGTTATTATATTAAGCCTTTAAATGTCTTAATGGCCTTATATAGATCAAAATGTGCACAGTTGTGGCTGTTTTCTGAGTGTTTCCTTAATTTTAGACTAGTAGGCTATCTTAATCTGTTACATACTGTAAATGTTGTTTAAACCAGTGAAATTGCTGCATATGATACATCCATATCAGGGGCCCTTTTCATACAAATACCCACGGCAAAGAAAGTCAGTCTACGTCTGACAACATGAATAGGGTCATATGAACACATGTTAACCTTAGTGTTGTTGGTTTTGATTGATTGATTGATTGAATATTTTATTAGGCAAAAGAATGTAAAACAACACATTTACATTTAAAATACTTTGTCTAACAGGTCCGTTCATAAAAGTCCTTGCGGACTTGTTTCCAATGAGGGCCTTGGTATTCAATTCATAGACATATATAGTGGCACCACAGTTCGAATATCATTACACAAAGAAAATAGAAATAAAACAGCAAAAAAAATAAATATATATATAGCCTATACATATATATATATATATATATATATATATATATATATATATATATATATATATATATATATATATATATATATAACACTATGTACAACAAAAGGAACTAGAAAAAGTGCTCCTCGGAGCACAACTCTCCGCCGGCAGACTTGTGTTGGGAATGTTGGGAGTGTTCTACTTCTAGGAATATTCTACTTCTTATGCCGTCCTGTATCCCTCCTGTCTGTATAAGTGTCCTATCCGTCCTGTCTGTATAAGTGAGGGAGGAGCTGTTGAGAGTGGTCGAGGATACACTTGATGCACACTCGCTCAATGCGGAAGTGGAGAGCCTCCTCGCCTCCTCCAACAACTGTCCTATCCATCCTGTCTGTATAAGTGTCCGATCAAACACTTACACAGGTCTGTGTCCGACATATTCGTCCTGTCTGTATAAGTGTCCTATCCGTCTGTATAAGTGTACTATCCGTCTTGTCTGTATAAGTGTCCTATCCGTCCTGTCTATGTAAGTGTCCTATCCCTCCTGTCTGTGTAAGTGTCCTATCCCTCCTGTCTGTATAAGTGTCCTATCCGTCCTGTCTGTATACTGTAAGTGTCCTATGCGTCCTGTCTGTATACTGTAAGTGTCCTATCCGTCCTGTCTGTGTAAGTGTCATATCCCTCCTGTCTATGTAAGTGTCCTATCCGTCCTGTCTGTATAAGTGTCCTATCCGTCCTGTCTGTATACTCTAAGTGTTCTATCCGTCCTGTCTGTATAAGTGTCCTATCCGTCCTGTCTGTATAAGTGTCCTATCCGTCCTGTCTGTATAAGTGTCCTATCCGTCCTGTCTGTGTACTATAAGTGTCCTATCCGTCTGTGTAAGTGTCATATCCCTCCTGTCTATATAAGTGTCCTATCTGTCCTATTTGCCAATTATGTATCAGCCATGCAGCCATTTCGTGATGGTTCCTGTCTTACCTCACTTTGGCAGTGACAAAGACACTGCCAAAGTGATGCCATGTATTTATACAATATTTCACCGTATTGTCACGTGTCACGTGAGGCTTGACCAATCGGTGTGTCATATTTAGAAAGTGAAAACAAAACTCTCCTGCGGAGAGTAATAATAAAAAGGGGGGGAAAGATATGTACAAGAACAGGGGGGGGGGGGTCGGCTGTCCAACGGGAAAATGGTACTACCTCCTCTTTTGGCCTCCTGAAAGGTGATTTTTTTAAGGCTCTTTTAAATGAGCCCAGCGAACTGCATTTTTTGAGGGATGGGGTTAGACCATTCCAATCCTGGGTGGCAGTGCTGTAGAAGGAGAATTTGCCCATATTTGTTTTATGGGTGGGTGGTACCAAATTGTTGTTAACGCTCCCTCTGGTATTGTGACTGTGGGTGTCACTAACCTTTTGGAGGTATTTACTCAGATATGCGGGAATAGGGGGCATATCGGGCAAATTTTAATTTACAATTTTGAAGGCCAGTCCCATTTTTAGTTGTTTAACCCTGTCTTCCACCCTGAGCCAGCCTAGGCTGGCAAAATGGGTGGGAGAAAGGTGGGTCATGGGCCCCAATCCGAGGAGTAGTCGAATCAGTTTGTTTTGGGAGGTTTGAGGCTTAGTCTTTAGTGACACTGAGGTGTTGGAGTACCAGGAGGTGCTAGCATAATCAAAATGTGGTTGAATCAGGGCCCCTGAGAGGGTCCTGAGGGCCTGGTGCACAGTGATGAGTTTAATTTTTTTCATTTTTGTACATTCACCCTCAGCCTTTGGGCATTTTGTTATACTGTGTGTATTTAAAAACAAATAAAATCTTAAAAATAAATAGTAGTTCATTAGCATAAAAAGAAAGTGACATTTTCAAAATATTCATTATTGTTTGTGTACTGCCCATAAATGAGTGTCCGAAAGTGTGCATGGAGGAATCACACATATTTCATAAAGAAAGGTATGGGCGTCTGGGTGGCGCAGGGGTAAAGTTCCTGCCCACCCCCATGGAGACTGGGGTTCGATTTCTCATGGTGCTTCCGGCTTGGCCGGGCACTCCAGGTGAATCTTCTCACTGTCAGCCGACATCATGTGTATCAGTGGAGACGTGATAGTCTACACCGGTAGCTCTCAAACTTCTCCGTGCCAAGGACCCCCAAATTGATATATATTTGGCCACAGACCCCCATCCGAAAATGTTTTGTCCCAGGGACCCCCAGAAGAGATTTGTGTTAAAAAATTCAACATTTAAAAAATAAATTCATTTTTTAAATATTTTTAAAGAAATTCTCAAGAATATCAGATGTACAAGCTCGGAGCGCGCCACAAAGTGACGCGCTGCTTGTAGATCTGCCATTTTTGAATAGCCAACATATAAAGGCAAAAAAAGAACCCCTGGGGGTCCCCGGACCCCACTTTGAGAACCAATGGTCTTCTAGACACTCTTCCCAAGACCAAACACTAAGGGTCAGCAGTGACAGGGACGATATACAGTACATGACGTACATACATAACTTCTGACTGAAGAGCAGTTGTTGAGCGTATTATGCCTATACCCTTTGTCTCAAAGCAACCATGTCGGCAAAGCAAGGCCTCCTTTTTCTCTCTCCGCTCCCTTTTCTCTAAAAAATACTTGCACGTGTGTTCAGCTGTGAAACATTTGAGGAAACTTTACGCTTCCCCATTCAGCTTGGAGTGTAACTGGAGGTTCACCGCCGACTATAAAAAATAGAGGGAACGGAAAAATGGTTTAGGGGAGGATGAGGTCCTCGTCTCTGTGTCTTCATAGTGTTGGCACCGGGCCAGGCACACTCTCATGCAAAACCTCACCCCTCCTTCTCCCTTCTCTCTTCCAACTCTTCCTTTCCCCTTTCTGGCAGAGCAGTGAAGTGGCTGTAAAAGTGTGTTGTGCCTCTGAAAAATCTGAAATGTGTGGCTTTATGTACTATGCATTCAGATAAATACGCTAAAGAGAGAATTCAGGTGTGTGGATTTGGACCTGTGGTTGCTGGAAGAGTGGAGGTTAATTTGTTGCGGTTGGAGGGGCTAAAATATTTCATATAAGCTTTCAAATATTTGAATGGTATTTTGCTTGATTCATATAGTTGAATCCGGCCTTCATAGTGTTGAAAGTAGACATCACTTGCAAAGTAAGGCAAATTGAGTCAACTGCTGTTGTTGTTGTTGTTTTATCCTCACTAGGGGCTCTAAGGATGGTCCATGGTCCAACCATCCGTCTGTCCTTACACCACTTTGGTTCCGACTCTCAGATAACACATCTTGAAAACTACTGACTGGATTGACTTGGAATTTGTCTGGAGGATGCACCATACAGATTTTAGTGACACCATGACCTTTCCTCTAGCTAGCACCACCCTCATAATTTAATGGGTAGACCATGCAGGATAAACCATACTTATTTTGGTGAACCCATGGCCATTCCTCTAGTGCCACCCTTACAACCAAATTTCCATTTGCTTTTGGTTTTAAAGGCACCCTGTAGCTTTTTAATAATGGTACTATATTTTATTTTACTTTAACCACTTAAAACCTTGACTGGGGTCCCCTAGGGCTCTATACTTGGTCCGCTCGTTTTTTTCCTATTACACCAAATCTCTTCGCTGACCATAGCGTTGAGAGCTTATGGATCTGCTATTTCTGCCAAATGTTCACCCCAGAACAGGGACGCTAGGCTAGGGTTCATGTGGTCTTTTGGGTGTCTCTGAGGACAGTAATGTCACATGGTTCAAACCACATTGGTCTGGTAAGTAGCAGGACGGCCTCAAGGGGTCACTTGCAGGGCTTTGCTTAGGCTTGTCATTTCAAAGGAGACTCCCAAAGATGCATGCATTATAACTTCATGCAGGTCTGGTCATGGTTCTTGAAACAGCATGAAATGAAATTAACACCCACATGGTTGATACAACATTAATCTTCAACAGTGCTGAAAAGAGCATGGATCAAAGTGTTCAACATGTCCTCCCCTCTGGCCACAGTTATAGACAACTACTCTGCAAAATAGTTCTGTGCCCTCAGCCATCATCACTGCCCTAAATCTGCAATCCGTAAGTTTTATATCCTTCCCAGGATTAGAACCTGGGTCTCCCGCATTGAGAGACCAAATTTCTACTACACACACGCTTGACAGAATCCCTGCTTGGCCCCGGAGAGATACTGCGGCGCTGCGCTTATGAGTTTACGACAGTACTAACCAGTAGGTGTCCTCCTACCCAATACCAGGTTCTACATTTCTCAGTGGAAGAACAGGGAGACCACCTCCAACCAATGCAGATAATTATACAGCCAAACAGATGAGTTTTCTTTCTTTCTTTAAATAGCCTGGGCACACTGTAACAGACAGACGTGTTAGTTGTTGGTCTGTTCTTATTTGTTTATACCCTGTTTTGAGTGTTTGTGTACAGACTGTGAAAGCAAATTTCCTCTATGGAGGACAATAAAGAATGGCTCTGAATCTTAACATGTACAGTATGTGTCTATTTAAGTTGAGACTTCTGCCCCGTAGTAGTTCATACAGAGGTCTCTCTCTCTTGCTCTCAAATATGAGTGCAGGGTTGATTGGCTGCCAGTGTGCTCGAATCTTTCACTTTGGTCCTTGAAGTTTAAGGGAAAAATCCAAGCAGATCTGATTGATTATGAGTTTAACAAAGAGGCCAAACATATTCAAATGAAGTGGGAAAGACAAGACACAACACAACAACAAGAAATTGAGGCTTTATGGCTTTCCGACCCACCCACAGATATTCGAGAATGAGCTGACCCGGACAAGCTGACAATGTAGGAAGATGTAACCTTTTTGAATACAGTTTGGCAGATGTCCAAAGAGAGAAAGGCAAAAAAAGAAAGAAGAAAAGAAAGAACACAGACAGACAGACAGCAGTCTGTGCCTCATTCTTGCAGTATGATAAGGCCTATATAATAGCCTCCCTTGTACTTTGAGTGAAGTTTTGGCTCTGAGGAGGGTGGTCATGTGATGGCAATGTACTGTACTAATCTGCACTCAGTGGTGGAAAGAATACTCACATGTTTTACTTAAGTAAAAGTATCAATACTGCAATATAGAAACACTACAAGTAAATGTCCGGAATTCAAAATTTACTTGAGTAAAAGTACAAAAGTATTGTACTTTTCAAATTCAAAATGTACTCAAAGTACCAACAGTAGAAAGTACTCATTATGCAGAATGTCCCATTTCAAGTTTTCAAATGTATAAAATGTTATTGTGAGCTTGTAGATCGTCTATTTTCAAATGGCTGAAATGTATATATGGGCTGAAGTATTTAATGTATATTTTGGAATAATAATCAAAATCTAAAAAGTAACTAGTAGTAACTAAAGTTTTCAAATAATTGTAGTGAAGTAAAAGTATAATATTTGCCTCTGAGATGTAGTAGAAATGAAGGTACTGCATATTGGAAATACTCCAGTAAAGTAAAAAATACCTTAAAATTGTACTTAAGTACAGTACTTGAGTAAATGTTACTTTTCACCACTGTCTGCACTGTATGGTTGATTCACGTTTTCACACGACTGTTTCCCCCAAGAAAGTTAACTGCAATGTTACTCCAGGGATTTGTGATTTGGGCCTGCAGGACTCCTCCAATAACTTCTCATAAACCCAGCGTCTCACCACCTCTAGTAAATCGTCCACGTTATTGGGAGGTGATGATAAAAAATTCGATATTTGGCCGAAATGAAACCCAGCTGTCTCTGAACCGAACGTTCCATAAATTACACGAGCAGACAGTGGTGTAAAGTAACTAAGTAGGCTACTGTACTTAAGTACAATTTTGAGTTTTTTTTTTCTCACTTTCTTCAGTATTTACAATTTCCAATACTTTTACCTCTACTCCACTACATCTAAGGGGCAAATATCGTACTTTATAACTAACTGTTATTAACTTTATAATAACATTATAACCACATCAGCCCTATATTTCGGCCATTTGAAAATAGCCGATCTAAGTTTGCAATGCTTTGCATTGCAATGCATAGTGAGCTTGTAGATCTGCTATCTTCAAAAGATTGCTATACATTTTATACGTTTGAAAACGTGTGAAATGGGACATTCTGCACAATGAGTACTTTTAATTGTGGTACTTTAAGTACATTTTGATACCAATACTTTTGTAGTCTTAGTTCTACTCAAGTACATTTTGAATTACGGACTTTTATTTAACAGAGTATTTCTACATTCCAGCATTGAAACTTTCACATAAGTGTAAACTTACTTAACTTTTTCCACCACTGTCTGAACTGAACGTTTCATAAATTAAACGAGCTGACAGACACATGAAACGTGACAGATCTGTGTGTGTGTGTGTGTGTGTGTGTGTGTGTGTGTGTGTGTGTGTGTGTGTGTGTGTGTGTTCTGGGGGAAAGTAAAACGAGGGTTTTCTCGTGACAAGCAGTTATTTTCCCCCAAAAAACGATCGGTGCCTGTAATTTATTACCCGGGTAAAGTAAACACGTGGGAATAGTATTTCAGCAGCCCACAAGGTAAACAACTACTCCGGCTTGCCACGCACGTCTCGCGATAAGTGGACGCTCCCTGCACGCCGGCCTATTGTGAGAGTTTTCGAAGTCTCGCGCGATCCTGGAAGTTTCCCACGCCTGTTGTTGTGGCGTCTGCCCTTTTCTGCTCACTCTCTCTCTCTCTCCGCCGCCTCCCCTTCAGTGTTGCCATGTCGGCTTATTATAAGCGACTGTAGTGGCAGCGGTGGCCTAGTGGTTAGAGGGGCGGCCTTGATACCGGAAGGTCCCTAGTTCGATTCCCCAATTCATCACATCAATCATGAATCACCGCTGAATAGCCCTTGAGCAAGGCTTCCATGCAGGGTCCGGCTGGAAACAAGTTTCGTACTTAGTCCGACACCCTGGGTAAACAACAAACTTTGCTTTACTGTGCGCTTCTTTTTCTCTAAAGTGGCCTTGTAAAAATTGTGTAGTTGCTTATTTGGTCTTGTTCCTAAAGTGTAGTTGTTTATTTGGGCTTGATTCTAAAGTGTAGCGTATGTGGGCTTGATTATAAGGTGTAGTTGCTTATTTGGGCTTGATTCTAATTTATAAAGTGTAGCTTATTTGGGCTTGATTCTAAAGTGTAGCTTATTTGGCCTTGATTATAAGGTGTAGTTGCTTACTTGGGCTTGATTCTAAAGTGTAGCTTATTTGGGCTTGATTATAAGCTGTAGTTGCTTATTTGGGCTTGATTCTAAAGTGTAGCTTATTTGGGCTTGATTCTAAAGTGTTGTTGCTTATTTGGGCTTGTTAACTAATGTTGTTGTTTAAACCAGTGGTTCTCAAACATTTTCATGTCAAGGACCCCAACATTAATATATATTTAGACCCAACCTTCTGAAAAGATTTTGTGCCAGATCGAGAACCCCATACAAGATTTGGTGCTGGTGTGTAGAATTGGCTATTTTGTTAGAGTACTCACATGTGGCCTAATGGAATCAAGCCATAGTACTTCCTTGGGTTTTAATCCTTCTAGCAGACCTTGTATAGAAGTTCTATACAAAGAAAACACAGAAAGTTCAGTTCTATAATAGAACGGAACTTTCTGTGCTTTTTTGCAAACTGTTAATAAAGTATTCAATCAATCAATCAATCAATCAATCAATCAATCAATCAATCAATCAATCAATCAATCTTTTGGGCTTGTTTTCATAGACCTGGTTGCTTATTCCTCTCGCACGATCTGGCAACACTGCTCCTCACCCACCCACCTCCCCCCCTTTCTCTCTGTTTCTCCCTCGTCCTTTTGCACCTCCTCCAGTCTGCTTCTGTTGTCTCGGCGGTAGGAGGATTGTTGAGCCCTGGTGGGAGAGGAGGATAAGGAGGATATTATCGCGAGTATTGGAGTTTTGGTGAGAGTTTGTGGAAGATGGCGCCTGTTGTGACAGGGTGAGTGTGAGCTTCTGAGGGCTAGGATGGTGGGAGAGGAGTTAAAGAGGAGGAAAGAGGAGAATGACACACGTATAACAACAAAATGTGTTGTTTTTAACTCGTGTTGGTGTTCTTGAACACCGCCTGGTGCTTCTGTGTGGTTGTGCAGGAGTCACTGGAAGTGGTTTCTTTTGTTTGAATGTTTGTTGTTGTTTGAATGTTTGTTGTGCGTTTCTTCTTGAAGCAGGTTTTAGTTGACTGTTGCTGCATGCACGGTGCGGTGCGGTGCGGAGCACAGCGGTGTTCCACGGAGCCTCCGCGCCCCAGCCAGGGGAGCCTAAACCCCGGCCAGGACCAGGAGGAGGCTCCGCTGACCGCTTCGCTCCTCGGAGGTCTTTTAACACACAACGACGAGCCGTTTTAGCTAGCAAGGCTAACCAAGCAGCAAGGCGAGCTGCAGCAAACAAAACAAACCAAACGTGTTGCCCACCACGCACCACCACCTCCCCTCCTTCTTTTATTGTGGCTTCTTGGGGCTTTTGTCGGTGGAATGGTTTATCTCACACTAATAGCCAAGCCGTAGCGGTTGATCGTTTCATGGACGTGTTATTTAATGAAGCGGGTGGATGTGATTCAACGGGGGCTAACGGGGTTAGCCAGCAATGTGTGGCTGGGCTGTGGATGGAACACGTTGCATGTCAATGGCTTTGTCAGCATCAAGGAGGCTCTGCATGGGGCTTCTTCTCCTTCGTTGTTTACAGTGATGTAAAGTAACTAAGTAAATGTACTCAAGTACTGTACTTAAGTATAATTTTGAGGTATTTTGTTTTACTTTACTGGAGTGTTTCCAATATGCAGTACTTTTACTTTCTACTCCACTACATCTCAGAGACAAATGTTGCACTTTTTACTCCTCTGCAATTATTTGAAAACTTTTGTTACTTTGTAAATTGCAAAAATTACAAAATATACATTAACCACATAAGCCCTATATACATTTCGGCCATTTGAAAATAGCTTATCTACAAGCTCACAATGCATCTTCTCAATGCAGAGCTTGTAGATGGGCTATTTTCGATCTACAAGCTTGTAGATCTGCTATTTTCAAAAGATTTGTATACATTTGAAACCTTGAACATTATGAATAATGAGTACTTTCTACTTTTGGTACTTTAAGTACATTTTTATACCAATACGTTTCTACTTATACATTTTTTTAATTCCGAATATTTACTTGTAAACAGACTATTTCTATAATGCAGTGCTGATACTTTTACTTAAATAAAACATGCGAGTACTTTTTCCACCACTGGTTGTTTATTTAAAAAGAGGCAAAAACTCCACTGAGTCTTGTTGACAAACCTGCAAGAGTTTTGATGCAAAGTCACCACGCAACATTTTCCAAGTCATCAATTAAATGCTGAGTAGAGAGAGACATAGCATGTGTGTAATCTAATCAACGTGTACCTTCTGAGAGTAGTTGTTGCCCACGTTGCTGCACGACAGCTTTGGGGAAGAAAATAGTGCAGCGTTTGTTTACTAAACAGTCCCGCACTGTGCGTGCTGCTGCTATCGTCTGAACCCAACGTTAATTATCATTTTATGTCGAGTGCACCCAAGGACAGCTCGACGGCAGTTGATTGCTACTAACACCTACTACAACTGCAGCCATGTGTGATAATTATGATCATTTTAATGCTCTAGATTCTAGAACAGAGGTCTTCAACAGGGGGTCCTTAGAGTTACTACATGGGGGCCGCCAAATCTTTGTGTGATAGGATTGAACCCTAGCATCTCTATTCTGAGGAGAACTTTAGACAAAAATAGCAGATCTACACTGTGAGCTTATAGATAGACTATTTTCAGCAAAGAGGTTTAGTGTACTTTTGAGGGTTTAAGTGGTTAAATATCAGAAAATACACATCTACATGAATCCAACATACACTGATGACAGTGTTGTCAAACAAGTCTATGAAGCCATCTGTGAAATCTATGAAAAAGTTTAATCTGCAACAAAGTTGTATACAATATTGGGGTCCCTGCTTCATCTCTCTCAGCTAGGGGGTCCTTCCTTGTTGGCCTGAAAAACGTTCAAGTCTAGACCCCTGCTCTAGAAAACAGCCAATGCTATTTCTCCTTGGCAGTCGAATGTGGATGAAATGTGCTGCTGCAAAGAACGTGAATGCGTTTCCTCCCATTAGTATGCGAGATTACAAATATTATTAAATGAGGGAGTAATGATGAAAAAACATCAGAGTTTTCAAATAGCAATTTGCAGAACTTTGTTCAGCTTGAAAGAAATTGTTGCAAAAATGAGCAGGATTTCCTCCTAAATGTTTGTTTACCAGTGCCACTGGCTTATTATTAGCCCACTAATTATATAGAGGTAACTAAGGCTTTGAATAGGAGCTTCATTTTACATCGACTGGCTGTTGGTTAAGCAGAACGATGCCGCTTTTGTAGGGTTATTTAACCTAATTGGAGTATGTTAATAACATAATCAGTTCTGTTAAATGCACGCTGCCTCGACCCCGGTAACCTTAGATGAGTGGCATAATGAAATGTTGTCTTTTACAGCCACTCTAGTAAACCCTATCTGATTAAAATGATTTGCCTGCACATTAGCCAAACACAAGCCTTTTTTGTACTGTCCAGGCAGTAATCCCCACAGACAGCTCAGTGGGTGACAGACATTAGCTGGGCTTGCTGGAGGAGGTGTGTGTGTGTGTGTGTGTGTGTGTGTGTGTGTGTGTGTGTGTGGTGGGGGTCATGGGTGGCTGTGCATGTTCATTTGGGGCTTTCCAGCGGACCTGAGCTGATTTCAGTTGAGAGAGAGAGAGAGAGAGAGAGAGAGGGAGTGAGCGAGCGAGCGAGAGAGGGCAGACGGGTCAGGTCTGGGTGGCTGGCCACCTGTCCAGATGATATCTCCAGAGTCTTGTGTGTGTGTGTGTGTGTATGCACAAGCGTGTTTTTTCTATGGGAGGCGGAGGGAGTGGAGGAGATAAAGATGGGGTGGGTGGGTGGCTAGGCGAGTGAGAGAGGTTTAACAGAAAATTAAAGGGCCATAAGGGGTCTTTATTAGCATTTGGCTGGCCATGTCAACGGCTAGAGGCTACAGAGACAGATCCCTGACCACAGCCCAGAGCCCCCCCTCTTCACCTTTAACATTGACAACGATGGGCCAGAATAATGATCATGAATATGATATTAGCGCTATGGCAAGGGCATGGAAGGGTCAGTGTTACTGTAGGAATAGTTTTTTGACGCCGGTTGGATCTTGTATGTAGTATTGCTGCCTGCAGGTTAACTATAAGTAAAACAAGGAAGCATGTTATTGCTGTTTTAGTCTCAGTCTTGAATGCCTCCTTTAAAATACAAATGACATTTCTGTAGTATAAATTCAAATTAAAAATAAATATTTATCCGTTAAGAATGTATTTTGTGTAAAAAGAAAAAGCACAACTGGACAAATGTCCATTTGTGTACAACATACAAATGCAGTTTAAAATAGTTTAAGCTCTCTGCCAATAGGGTTACGGTTGCTTAAAGATGTCCATAGATAATAAAGTAGTAATAAATAAGGTCAAGCTAACTGAAGTAACTCAGGCATTAATGGAAGTAGCCACAAGGCTTGACGTGACCAGCTTGGTCTTGTGTGTGTGTGTGTGTGTGTGTGTGTGTGTGTGTGTGTGTGTCAGATATCTGAGGCTCAAGTCAATTCATTTGTTTCCAAAGGCATTTTTACCTCTTATTACTTTGGGAAATAAAAGCTGTATTACTATTTTTCTTTCTGGATGTTGACACTTAAGATGCTGCCAGAATTGTAGCTCCTCCAAACTGTAGAACGAACTCCCCATTGCAGTTAGAACTGCAGACTCACTCCCAATCTTCCGCCGTAATCTGAAGACTCACCTCTTCAGACTCCTCGTTAGCCCGTAGCACTTACCGTAGCACTTGCCCTAGCCTTGACGACCTTGCAGGTTTATGCAAAGGCTAAAATGTAATATAGATACCATGTTATTTAGACTGACGCCAGGTCAATTGTAGACCTGGCATACTACTGTGTGTATACTATACAGTGTCAATGTACAGATTATTGTTATATTATATATTATGATATTATACTGTTTTTAGACTAGGTTATTGGTTTGGATCCTAGATGACTATTTCTATGCATTTGAAATAGCCTTATTACCTCATGTTTTCCTTGCTTACTGACTGTAAATCGCTCTGGATTAAGAGCGTCTGCTAAATGCCTAAATTGTAAAATTATAGTAGGGCTTTCACCTCGCCTTGCTACCAAGAAGACGGCAAAACATGGGCAGGTGAAGCACCATTTTGTTCTTGTAGTCTTATTTAGTAGATCCCGGCCCTATTCAGGAGGTTACAGAATGCTAAGATAAGACGGGGTTGGTATCTCCTGAATGCAGCCCTGAATTTTGGAAAAAATAAATCAGAAAAAGCAGATAGTGTTGCCCTAATCCCCCACCCCCCCCGCTCTCTGTCTGCCAGAGAGAGTGTGATAGCTGAAAGAGCAGCACTGTTCACCTGGGATGATAAAAGCATGAATCACTTATTTCAACACAATACTACCTCTGCTCTGCCCCTGGGGGAACGAGATTCCATTTAGTTCATCGCCCTCCCCCTTTCAACCCATCGCTGGAAAGAAAACACTCACACATACAAAACGAATGGAGGCATCTTTCAGGCCAAAAGGCAAGCCTCTCTTTGCTGGTGCACTGATACCATTGAACCTGGCTATGAGAGACAGAAGCCGCGTGTGCATGATTCTTTTTTTTTTTTTGCTAAGACCTATGAGAGTGTGTTTTGCTTTGGGGTTGTAGTCAGACTCTGGGTGTGATGGTGTGAGTCAGGGCTTTTTGCGGGGGGAGGTTGGGGTGTTACCTAGGAACACGAGTTGAAGTGTGTGTGTGTGTGTGTGTGTGTGTGCATGAACACATTCCCTGGGGTCCTCTCCTCTTCCCTCCCCTTTTATGAAAGGAGAGGTTCAGAGAGAGGAGCAGATGTGGAAGCGCTGACCTTTTTGGTGGCGAAGGCTGTGGCTAGAGTTAAAAGAGGTGCCGCTCTGAGCCCCCCCAACCTCGTGTCCACACGCACATTACCTGAGCAGCAACATTGACGGATAGTTTAATGGTGGAAGCAATACAAGCTGGTAAAAACCTGATCTGTATGCCACCCCGGGGGGGCATGGGCCCCCAACCTCAAAACCAGCACTGTAGCCAGCCAGGAGATGTGAACATCTTCAAAGGCATCGCAGGGCCGCAGGGGATAATGGTACAGACTGCACAGGCAAGCTACCAAAATAAGTGTGCCGTCCGCCGCTGGACGATTTAGGGGTTTTTACTTGCATACATACAGTAGCCTATTGTGTTGGAAGTTCAACGCGTATCCATTACATCACATGATTGAAATATCCCCCCAAGCTTACAGATTCATTCAAGGTTCAGATTCAACTTGTTTGGCTGTGTGATGACGTGCCTCTTAAGGTACCACACGCCCTTGCCGACCTTAGTCTGCTTTTTTCTCCATTTCTTGTTACCCTTCGCTCTCTCACTCTCAATGTTTCTCACTCTCTCGAAGGGAGCCGCTACAGGAGAAACCCAGGGGGGATGAAAATGCACATTTTTGAGTAATTTGACTTGGCTCACTGCCAACTTGGCACTCCACCTTGTTCTTGGTCCTCAGCCACATGTTGGTGTGTGTGGTATGTACTGTGTGTGTGTGTGTGTGTGTGGGGTAGAGAGTGTCCGTCATTCTGAATTAGCCCAGCCATGCTATGTCTCACATCGTGGTTCCCTTCCTATGACTTAGACGCAAGTGGCTCTCTCTATCGATCATGTATTTGATTAACCTTTGTTATGTGGGCGCGAGGAGGGCTGTGGGAGTGCGTGGGGGAGGGGGGTGTCTCGCATTTCCTAATTCTCCAAAGCCCGGGGCCTGAAAAGGGGGCTCAGATTCCTCCTGCAAGAGAGCGGGAGCAAGTGAGCATTATTTACTTGTGCAAGGCTCGGAAAGCATTAGAGCTCTGCTGAGCTCATACTTTTATCTCCAGCATAGTCGTTACCATTCGGTAACACAAAAGCCAGTGTGGTTTCAAAAACGGTCCCGGTGTCATGTTTGACAGAGTACCCCACGTCCTTGCGGTGTTGTTGTTAGCCGTGGATGCGCTAATCTACTCTTTTAAGTCTGAAGAAAAGCGAGGAATTAGGGGGAGAGAGAGCTATATAGAGAGTCAAGGGAGACATCCTCATCCTCTCTATTTTCTCACCCTGACTTCCAAGAGAATTTCCTCAGCCTCTGCTTTTGCCCTTCTCTGCCCCCTGTTCCGTTTGCTGTTGGTAGAGATTACAGCATCACCAAGGGATCGGTGGTTTCTGGCACATCAGCAGTTTTCTTTACCCTCCGCTCCACCGTTGCTCCACAGTCAGGATGTTTCATTCAGAAAACATGAAGTGACCCCCCCCACCACTCCATGGCAACAGGAGTCAGACTGAATGCTATTTGTGTGTGTGTGTGTGTGTGTGTGTTTTTTCCTTTGTGTTTTTCTACTCTTCCATTTCTGTTTTTCCGTTGAACAGTGGTTACCCCCCCCCCCCCCCTTCTCCCCAGGGGTGAGGAGGGGGAATTTGTTTTTGGACTTATTTTTTAATGCTGCAATCCTTACGTTTTATGTAATTGCTATGATGTCGCACTGTCTGCTTCAAATAACTTAATTGACATTTAATTAACCAGTCAGTGCCCTACCCGGACATTTCTGAATGGACGATTAGAGAGACCACCTCCAACCACTGCAGATGTGCTTGTTATATTGTAGTAACATAATTCTTGCAGATTGGTTAAAATAACATTTTATTCATTAAAATAAGTCCTGGATTGTAGCTTTAATTGGCGAGGAACGAGTCATGCCAAGGCCTCTTTATTAGACAAGGATATGCTGTTCTAAGCTACCAGGAGAATTCACCAGAGAGACAGGCTTAGGGAGAAAAAGCCTTATTTTCTGACATGGTTGGCCCAGATAATTGCCTTGTTATTCTTGACTGTGTTTGTTGGAGCTCGCCGGGGTTGTCAAAAGTGTCTGGTTTGGAATCAGAATGCTCTCTCTCTAGTATCTGGTAAACCTTTTCTCATCCATTCACACGCCAGTCGACTGAAATCCACGGATTCTCCCACGAAGGGGAAAACCCCCTGCAGCCACGCCGTCCCAGCCCATGAGCAAACTGCCGCTCGTGACCGCATCAGATAAACTGGGAGTGGCAACCAGTAAGCCACCCCACGGATTAGCTCTTTTGGAAGAAACATCTTGATATAGCCTGGGCCTGCCGGTTGCACCATCTGAAAGGCTCTTGTCTTTGAGGCTCTTTCTCAAGAAAGACCATAGAGCCTTGCTTCCTCTGTGAAGCGGAGAGGTTAAATAGGACATAGGAGAACACAAGACACATTTTTGATGAATCTGTTCAGCTTTATAATTAAGTCTTTCACATTTTATAAATGAGCTCTTCCCACTTGCTCATGTCATTGAGGCTAATTGTCACTTAGTAGTGTGAGGAGCAAGGATTAGTTAAGTTAATTTATTTGCCTGCTGATTAAACTATAATCATGAATGTATGTGTATAGAGTGTGTAAACGAACATACATGGTTTATGAATATAACTTCTCCCTGCCAATTGGCTCTTTGGCACGAGGCTTGGCTGCATAAAACAGCTTTATTTTTATGGAATTCAACCCCCCCCCCCCCAAAAAGAGATTTTTAAATTGTCTTACTTTAGTAAAGCTCACAATTTATAGGCATGCACAAACCTGTCAACACAGTGACACTTCTGCTTTGATGTGGGCTAGCTTTTGTGCAGCATGTAGCTGTTTAAACAATTGAAATATTTTCTTGAACCAAACAGGATGATGAATGATGAATTATAGTCATCCGAGAGAAAAGCCCCATCAAAATTCATCTTGAATCTTAATTTTTTTTGGGGGGGCAACTGTTTTACCATTGGAAAATTCTATTAACTTTAACGTCATTCAAGTAACCAATGTTGAATATAGCAGCAAGCTATGAGGGATTATGTCTGTTTTTGCAATGTTTTGTCTTTATCCTTAGATGACTTAGATTTTTACTGTCCCAAAGCAAACCTTGTCTGGCGCACTTTTTATACACACACTTGTGGCACGCCGATTAGCTAGCTTCTGGATTTGGACAGAAATGTTAAGTTTATGACGTCTTTGCACCTGTTAACATTATGTTTGTGATGTCCCACCCACACAATGGCATGTTACGTCACAAATGTCTCATTTGTGACATTTGTGCATCTGTTTACACATTGCGTTCAAGGCAACCCACAAATTGATATAAATAAGGATAACCTCTCCCTCACTTGCCTTCTCTGTTGTTGATCGAGCTCTGGTCTGACTGACGTCATACACAACAGAAACGGTTGCCTAACAATGGCGATTTGGGCTGGTGTCAGCCGCTGCTTAATAACACAGATTTGCGTACTTTGACATCAGGCATGTCCATATATCTGCATAATATGTCCAGACAGACACTCTTGAACTTTATAGAACCAGAGGTTCGGCTCACTACGCGGCCCTCACACCTATGTTGCACCGCCGATCCTCCCTTTAGCCAATTTTGATATAGAATAGAATCTACTATGTGAAGTTCAAGTTGCGGTGCTGTATTTCATGCGGGCAGCCTGGATGGGGGCATGGGGCTAATAACAAGGTTCCAAAAGCCTCAAGGGGCACCTCTAGCGATGGCTTTTGCCCATGCGAGTCAAAGTGATGGCATCCCAAAAAAGAAGAGCATTCTGCATCACCCAGGCAAGAGGGATGTAGGGAGGAATGCATAGAAAGGATAGAGGGAAAGAAAAAAAGACGAGACGGGCTTTGGAAGGGAGATGGCAAGAACCTCAGGAATGGTTGGGAGGGGTGAGGGACAGCAGGGAAATTGCGCTGTTATCTGCAGTGTTTCTTTGCATTGTCTCCTGTTTTGCTAACGGCTACCAGGGTGATATTTCTTCCCTCATTCTGGAGAAAAATCCGCCTTGTGGCATTCGTGCAGACGTCGACATCAGGAGGGGTTGGCCCGTGCCTAGAATCACAATGAAGTAGCGAGCACGTGTGGGCCAGTTTTGAGGAACACTCCATTGATTGTGGTTGGGGAGACAATGCTTTCTTGAAGGCGGGGAGGTGGTGGCGGTGGAGGTTGTTAGTGTTGTGGTTGATCAGTTCAACTTCACACTTGTGGCTGCAAGTTATGTTCCCTGCTGTTTGTTTTCATATTGCAAAACAAAATCCTATGTTATTTTAAATCTGGAGAGAGTAAAAATGTTGCCAACAGGATCATATAGAACTTACTAAGGATTCTAGTATGAGTTTGAAGCTGCACTAAAGCAAATCATTTGAGTTCAATTCAATTGTTACTCCGCTCATTGTGGATTTCCAGTGCGTCTGTGTGGTTGAGATCTCTTGACACCCCGTTGATTTCTTTTTATCATTATTAATGACACTTGTCTCTCTGCTACAGACTCGTGCAGAAACAAGACAGTGGGTTGTGAAAAAGAGGAATGCGTAGCAGGAATGAAACTACTTCTTTTCCCCGTCTCCCCCTCCCTCTCCTGTCATGACAACATTGAAACCAGACAGTAGGCAGAAGGTGACAAACTCATCACCCCCCCCCCACACACACACACACGCGCCACAGCCCACTGCAGTTGGTTTGCTGAGGATCTCGCAACATGTGGGCTAAAGGTCGCTGAGGTTTCTCAGAATGTCTGACTTGCTCTCTTCCTTTCTCTTTCTCGTTCTCTCTTTCTCTCTCTCTCTCCCTCCAGTCTTTTCCCTGCCAAGGAATTCTGTGTTTTCTCCCGTCCAATCAGTCCTTGGGTCCAGTCTGTGGTGGTGCAGTGGTTTGCTGGGCAGAACTAAAGGCCAAAGTGAGACTCTTTCCATACTTAATGGCCGGTTCCAAACAATATGTCATCAAGACCATATGGGACATACTGTCGTTTTCTTTTTCTGTTTAGTGTAGTTGAGTTGGGCACTCGTCATGTTATTTGAGACCGTTTTCGACCTTTTCAGTCCTGAAAACCTGTTAGTTGGCATAGCAATGGTCCTCAATAGAAACACGATTATCAGCTGCATAGCACACTAACAAGTTACATTTCCGCGTGGCTGGCTAGTGGCGCCTGGCTTGAATGAGGAGTGAGTAGGTGCTGTGCTTTGGTTGAGTTGAAGGACCATTACAGGAGCTGTTCCCCTTCAACACAATGTGCCTGCGGAAGGCAACAAACAACATACTGAAATTGAAAATACAAAGGGTCTTATTATACCTTATTAAATGTGCGTGGATCTTCACTGATGATCGCTGTCACCCACAATGGGTTCAGGTGAAGGTTGATGCAGTCAACATTCACTTCCTGTCATCTGCCCCCCCCCTCTCTCCGTTAAATGTTATCAGTGTATCATCGGCTTGGCACAGGAAAGTGCTGAGGAGGAAAGAGGGAGGTGAGGGTCATTCAGAGTTCAGGGCAACCAGGTCCTCCACACTCTGCCTGACACCTTAAGCCTATGGCCTGTCACAAGCAACCTGTTGCGAACATTGAGGCAGGATTAGCCTATGTCCATATGTACTGTAGTAGTATTCCAGTGACATACACGTACGTACACCTGACCACTTCCAGTCTGCTGAGCAAAGTCCATAGGCTGTTTTTGTATACGTCTTCAGGACTTGAAACGGAATGCGTCTTCAGGCCTAAGTATGCACACAGTCTGATATTTTCACACAAAAATAATGTACCAAACTTTTAAACAAACATGCTCTGAAATTGTCATCCTGCGGGGGTAATTTTTTCAACCAAACCAAATATTTAATCCAAACATTTTGGCAGGGAATTGCCAACAACTCGACAATCCGAATGGTGGGTATTTCACGCTATAGCCTATTTATACATAGGGTGGCCTGCTTCTCTTTGTCCTTAACCACTGCTTATATTAATACACTAGATTTTCAGGCCGCTATGCAGCCTTCAAGTCCAGCCCTATATTGCGCTGATCAGAGCAATGGTCACAGAGTCATGGCCATTTGAGGTGTTAAACACTGCTGTTGTGCTATTTAGATTTTTGGGTGCGACTATTTTCATGTCAGATACCTGAACACAACAGTGTTTGTGGCAAGTTAGGTGCAACCTGTGCCCTTTGTGTGACTTTTCTGATGGCAGACCCCTGAACAGTGTTTGTGCCAAGTTTGGTGCGGGTCGGAGCCACTGTGCGCCTGTGGCACCCAGGGGCCCGCCACATGGGGCTCCTGGTGTTGCTATTCTGATGGCAGACCCCTGGACAGTGTTCGTGGCCAGTTTGGTGCAGATCGGCGCAACAGTGCGTCTGTGGCAGCCCTAACTGACACCGTCTGTTGCTAGTAATAAAAAAAGAAAGACAAGTTTTAGCATAATACCCAACCCTACATTGCACACCAAATCGGATGTGTTTTCGTCATCCATTTTTTTCAGCGTTGCTCCTGGCTGAAAAGAAAACAGAGAAGGCTCCAAAATTCACTTAAAGGATCTATCTAATACGCCACCAGGTCGTTTCTCAAGGTACATTCACCAGCTAAATCTGAGACTATTCTAAACGGCAATGGTAGAAAAGCTTAGGGGCTACAGGTGTAATTGACCAGCATTTGGTATTTGGCTGGTTGTAATTTCACTGAAAAAAAAAGACGTCCAGGCAACTCTGGTAGTTTGAGCAATTCTGTCAGACAGACAATGTTTTGTTTGGGGTTGAAGAGATGCAATCTCCACACAGAATTGTTTTAAAATGACTGAATTCTATCAATTTGAGCACTTAATAGTTCCATTGAGGCTGACCAGCAGTGCCTATCTTTGTTTCATGAAGGACTGAAGTTGTCTGAATGGAGCTTGTGGTGAACACCACACACACACACACACACACACACACACACACACACACACACACACACACACACACACACACACACACACACACACACACACACACACACACACACACACACACACACACACACACACACACACACACACACACACACACACAGAGGATTAAGCTGTGGCAAAGGGAAACCCACAAAAGATGGAGCAAGCATTGAGGTAGGCGTGTGCAAGCAAGTAGCTGCTACACCTAAAAGTGACAAATCCCACCATTCGCTATTTTTTTTGTCAGACAATTATCTTTTCAGAGCAGCCTAACCAAGGAATGGCACATAGTAACTGTATTAGATTGAAATACATGCAGCTCAGTAGGGTTTATAAAAGGCCACAGGGCAAGCACATGATAAACCATCCTCGTACTCTATTTTATGATGCATCTCTGAGGGCTGCTGGACAATTTCTACTCTGAATTAAAAAAACAGGACATCATACAATCAGGAATATCCAAAATGACATAAGTGAGTTTTGGACACCGACCAAAAAAATTGTGTACCCCCTAACCCTTCCATTGTTAATGCAAATCGATACTTTTTTCATATCAGCCAATCACATTACAGCTAGTGTCATCACCACTAACTGTAATGTGATTGGCTGACTTTGCAAATTCAGGACTGTGATTGGCTAGCGAAACACATGACACATGTGCAGCCCTATGAATAGCAGTATGGACTTTAAAAAAAGTCATTTATCCTTTTTTTTAAAGTGAGTCATGTTGTGATGACCACACACCGCCCACTTCACACTGGGTGTGATTTTTTAAATTGTAACTGGTTTATTCACCTATGTACCATATTTTAGAACTTTCCACATGCTGTGTGTGCATGTTCTTGTCTTGATTTGGACAAATCCCTGCATTGCGGACGTTGCATATGCATACTTAAATTTTTGCATCCACATTGCAAAGTGTTTTGTCTTAAGCAATTAATGTGGTTTTGGGACATACATGTGAATTACTGTCCGTATATTAATATACTATTATCCGTACATAATATTTTATGTGCATGTGCTGGATTGTACTTTGTTTGTACTACATTGTGTGTGTGTGTGTGTGTGTGTGTGTGTGTGTGTGTGTGTGTGTGTGTGTGTGTGTGTGTGTGTGTGTGTGTGTGTGTGTGTGTGTGTGTGTGTGTGTGTGTGTGTGTGTGTGTGTTATTAGGCTACACACATGCTTTACATGCTGCTGTGTACTATAGTTGCTGTCTTTTTACTGTGCATGCAGAGTACGTGTGGTGATGCAGGAGAGCCCAGTAGAGAGAGAGGCAATGAAGTGAGGCTTTTCTCCCTCTGTCATTATGCTCTCCCATGTCAAAGGCAGGCTGTGTGTGTGCGTGCACACGCACGTATCCATGCAACATTGTACACATGTGCACATGCACTTACTTGCAAACCCAGCCTTAAATGACTCTCCCAACTCGGTTCAACTACACTACACACACATACATGCACACACACACACACACACACACACACACACACACACACACACACACACACACACACACACACACACACACACACACACACACACACACACACACACACACACACACACACACACACACACACACAGGGCGTCTCAGGGCAGCTACCAGACCTTTGCCATCTGCAGCCAGTCAGCTCAACGTGTCACACAGCCCTTCAACAGTCAGTTAACAGGAGAAACCAGTTCAGTTCGCATGCATTTAGCCAACCACGGTGTGTGTGTGTGTGTGTATATATATATATGTGTGTATATATGTATATGTGTGTGTGTATATACACACACACACACACACACACACACACACACACACACACACACACACACACACACACACACACACACACACACACACACACACACACACACACACACCTGTATATAAAATATAATATACGTGTGTGTATATACACAGATTATACGCACATACACTCATACATATGTTTTTGGTCATTTTTTCTTTTGTGTTTCATGAATCCTGGTGATTTATTCATCAATTCAATTGGTCATCCATTCACTCCCAACTAGATCGGTCGGTCAGATTGGTTTCAGCATTTTTATGTTAACTTCTGATATCATCCGTCTTTCTATCCTTCTCAAATCTGTGCCTACCTGACCCCTTCCTCGCTGTTCTGTTCCTCCCCATCTCTCTCTCTGTCTCTCCCTAGCTTATCCCCCGCACGTCGCCCACCCCCATCCATTTCTCCACCGTTCTCTTCTCTAGAGCCGCTCCCCTTAGCTTGTGCTTGCCGGTTTCCTCAGGGACATTCGCTAACAACAGGAAGGATTGTGGGAATATTTGTGTTGCGTCTGCCCCCCCCGGCGCTCCTTGCATGCTGCTGTGATTGTTGGCATGCAGGGGTGGCACATGCCAGGCGCTGATGCCAAGCCAAGCACCGTGCAAGGGGAGAGGAGAGAGCTGACGGCCGCCCCTGACGCGAGCCACCTCTTGCTTTCTGTCTGTAGTGTCTGCCTCCTACTCGCTTCCTCTCTCTTTGTATCTCCTCTCTGTCTTGTTCTATATGTCACTGTCTGGTTCTTTCTGTCTCGTTCCATTTCTGTCTCACATTTGTTCAAAGCTGCTCGGGGAAATTAGTTTAGTGTCGAGACTTGCCTACACGCGGGAAGGTTTAAGAAAATATATATGGATGATTAAATATGTGCTTGAGTGATGTGAGTGTAATGCTCACGCGCCGGCCACACACACACACACACACACACACACACACACACACACACACACAGGCACAAGGCTATTTAAGGCATGTGTGTGTGTGTGTGTGTGTGTGTGTGTGTGTGTATTTAAGCAACAGGCAACATTAATTCATAATGCATAGTGTGAAAAAAGTTGCTAGAGGGTTTTGTGTGTGTGTGTGGGGGGGGGGGGGGGGGGGGGGGGGTGGGCTGGTGACATAAGGATGCAGGTATTTGTCAATAGGCCGCCACAGGTATTGTAGCTTGTGCTCAACTTTGAGAAATGTCTCTCACCTCGGCGTGAATCTGACCTCTCATAATGCACATAATCAGAGAGGTGGTATAATTATCACCTACCTAAGCGCACACACACGCTCAGAGTTACACAATCTTAGACAAACTATTCCCATCCATCGTCAATCTTTCCTCCCATGGCAGTTAGGAATACATGTCTTGAGTTGTGATATCTTTACCAGTGCATAATGACCTCACTAGAGATTGTCTTTATCCTCCATTAAGTGCTGATTTATGACAGGGGGCCACCCAAAGTACAGCCCACAGGCATTATTTGAGGCATCCTCAAAAAAAATTGATAACATGTTCCAGAGAGAATGGTACAGTGTAACTGTTTGGCAGTTTTTGGGTACAATTGAAGTGGGCTTATCTGTATTATTTTGAGATTGCAGCATCATTACAAGGCTTAGTAATAAACACCCTTGACAAGACACAAGGAGCCAATGCTTTCTCCTGGGACATATCAAAATAATTTCTTTTGGCCCATAGCCCAGGTTATATTTCAGTCTGACAAAAGATTTGGGCATCTCTATGATTTATGGTTTGGGTTCAAGGTTATATTTATGGCAGGCTAGAAACCTAGCTTAGCTCATTGTTTTAGCTTTCGACAGATTCATTTGACGACATTCTAACCAGCACTGGTGTGTGTATAATTTGTTATATGATTGAGTGAGTCGATGAGTGAAACGCTACAGTAAAGAATTGTTCTTTTGGTGTTTTTATAAAACTTGGATAAGCTCCAGCCCCACCTATTTCAGCCACAGTCTGAGCTGTCTTTGCATATTCGGTGTCACTGAGCTGGCCTGTGTCTGGAGGCCGGTGGGTGCTGTGATGGTAGTGTGGTGCTTGTAGTAACTGAGGTGTACGTTCACTCAAAGTTGTGATATCTGCTATCAGCCCTTAGGCAAAGAAAGCAGACACCTTTTATGCATCTAATCCCTTAACCCCCCCAACCACCCCACCCTTACCCTGCTGTTGCCCAACGCGCACACACGCAAAGATGCACATAGAGTGAGGCCTATGGAAACACACACCCTGCAGTACGTGTCCATGTGTGGCATTCACACATAACCCACCCATCTCCCCACCAGAGTGCAGCTTTGACCTGCTGCGTAAACGCTACAGTTCTGAGAAATGCAGGATTTAATTAGATGGTGGCTGTCTGTGCTCCACAAATTATTCACCTTTCTTTTGCACCTGAATGTTAAACTGAACCTCGGCTTCATTGGGCGGCATTGGACCATTTCATTTCTGTCCACAAATCCAGAAGACTATTCAGAAAACCTTTTTTAAATGTAACCTATTTCAATCTACATTTTCATAAAACCTTTAGTTTTTTTTACATGGTGTTAAACTTCCTCGCTCTTTTAAGCGTATGTAGCGTCTTTGTGAAATAAACGTATCAACTGAAATGGCCTAAATGCCATAATGGCCATTGCCAAGCCACGTAAATCTGGGCGGGCCGGGTGGTGGTCTCGGAGGGCTTCATCGCCCAACATAAAGTCTTGGCCTAATGTTATGATTGTGTCTGTACAACAAACTACATCATTTGAATGTCTGGCTCTGAAATGTACTGGTTCACACTGTCCTCCCAGAACACCCCGTTTTCATTACTGTTTGAGCTTATAACATCTGCCTTTTATATGCATCCATCCATCCTGTCTGGTCACCTGATCATGTGGACTCTAAACAATGTTCATTTGCATGCATTATTATAATAATAATAATATTATTATTATTATGTGTTAAAGTAGCAGATACTCGGACAACCAGTCAAACTTAAGTTTGCCTCGCTTAAAAAGAAGAGAGGTAAATAAAATTAGTGAACAAGGCTAGCATCAGTGCTTTATTTTAGGCATGTTATTAAATGTAATGTTAAATGTATAACATTTCTCCGAAATTGTAAACATTTTCAAATATGCATTACGCTGCGACTAGTTGTGAGCTCATACTGTAGATCAGATTTTTTTTAAATAGGGCTCAAGTGGTGAAAGTCAACTAGGGCTGTTAATAAATATTTAAAATTTGAAAATATAATCGAACAGACATTCAGTAATAAACGTTTAAGTTCCACTCTGGGGGGAAAAAAGGCACTGCGACTGGCTGCCTTGACAGTTCTCGTGTGGCCCTTGTTTGTTGTTACCTTGTATATCAACTGGCCTCGCGAGAACACAGTTTTGTTCTTCTACACCATAAAGCTGTGCCAGATTAGGGCCTCTGCACTAAATGCTGGACAGGAGTCACACAAGACACAACAGACAACATCACTTTAATTGATTCAAAATATAGGTGTTAAACTGAAATGAGCGATCCTTGTGTTGATGTTGACCAGTAATGATGGCAGAGATTTCTCAACCCCTCTAGGCTGCATACAGATTGTGATTTTTACTCACTATCTAAAAAGTCGAGTTTGGATTTTGGTCAATAACTTTACATCGTTTGATTATCATTTCCCGTTTTAAACTTTTAATGTCAAGGAAACCTTGAGTGTTGAATGTCCGTTGTACTGTACATTTTCAATTAATAGATCAGGCTTTTATTTAAACCAGTAACTAACTAACATTAGTAAATATGAGGCTATCGAATAACAAAGTACGAAACATTCCGCAGAGAGGTCTAAGGCATAAATGATGCGACAAATTTGTTTTTAATGTTATGTTTCTGTATGAATTAATATACCTATATAAGTATTTATGTCTCGTATTGGTTTCCCCATAATGTGCAAAAATAGATATTTGAGAACCTATGTGTTTTTTAAGAAGGAATTTTCATGTCATTTTTGGCCAATTTTGAAAGCCCTAAAGTCAATCACATCTTTGTATGTTAATGTGATTGCATTCAGGCCCCGCACACGCATCGCCTGCCGTTGACTGCAGGGGTCACAACCCGACCCTTGACCTTGAGCATGTGAATGATGGCGTCTGAACTCCTATGTGGGTTGTGTATTGTTACTCCAGGGAGGGCTAGGGTCAAGAGGTTAGATGGTGTAGGCAGGGGGGTGTGTCTGTGTCTGTGTGTCTGTGAGCATGCGTGCTGTGCACATAGGCAACTGAATATGTAAAGTGGGATAGAAAGAAGACCCTCCTCCATAAAGGGCATTGCATTTTTACAATTCTTTATTTTTAACCACTTTTTACCCCAACTTTATCCACATTTTGAGCATTTTTAAACAATAAAGTCAACATTTTAATTTTTCAAAATAAGAAAATCTACAAGCTCACACTGTTAATAGACAGTGTTGCTGCCGGCATTAAACTTGTATCTCCATATTTCATAAATGAATGCCCTACATCATATAAGAATGTCACACAAAAGTAGTGAATATAGCAGATCTACAAGCTCACAACGTGGCACGATGCGGCTCGTTGTGACATTGTAGATCCGCTATTTTAAAATTATTATTAAAAAGGAATGGTTTTGGACGTACAAGTTTTCACCCAACAGCAACGAAAGATAACTGTTCTAACAGGATTTTGTCATGGATGAAACGTGCATCATTCCAGTCCAGTTATGTTACAAAGTGCCAAGTTCTGCATTGATAGAATCGGTGCACCATTTTTGTTCGACTTAAAGGAGTAGTTCACCCAAAATGTTACTTTTTTCTATCAATTACGCATGCCATAAGCCTTGAATTCACCTTACTGCATTTTCTGCCATTTAGCATTTTCTTCAAAATACACTTTTTTAATAAAACTCTACATACTTTGTTCAAAACTCACATAAATCAGGACACATTATCTCTGGAGTCATGTGATGATGATATTCCATTCCTGGAAATCATGAATGCAGCATTCACTCTACCAATTTGGGTCCCACATTGAGGGACAGCGCAGAGCCAAAGGCGATTTCACTCACAACCCTAGGAGAAGCCACAAATATGTTACACATGTCACTGTTTGTTGCAGAAATATGTTTTTCCCCCACCGAATTGGGTACAAATGATCGTTTTAGTCATGTGACAGACAATGGCTGTCAAACTGGGTTTCGATATTCCATGCCGTTTGCTTGTAAGGGCCCCTACACACTGTCTGACATTTGAAATGGTTGGCGAGTAAACAGATCGTTAAGCATTTCACATTGCACACGTTTCTCTCTTGAAATCGGGCTATATATCGTTGTGGTTCTCGCACGATTGATTGGTTGGCGACAGGGGATCACTCATTGCAAGATATTTCACCACGATGTGATCCCGACCCAATACATACATTTGTTTTTATTCCAAACGTCTCATGAAAACGTAAGTGGCTTCACAAATTTGTGGGACGGGTGTTAAAACAAGCCCCACCATATATCATGATCACACAAGTAACATCCAATCAATCAGCCCTGGTCTGGCGAAGACCTGGGCTCCATGGAGCGGCCTTGTATAGTTGTTGCTTTTTATTTTGCGTTATTTTAATATTTGATTTATTATGCCAGTTGAGTTTGCTAGCCGCAGGTTCTGGTTAATGAGGTTGTCTTTTTTTGTAAGAGCAGCAACAACAGTCTGTTTCAACCAAGAGGGTGGTTAGAGGACCTGTCCTATCCTGCAACCAAAACATGACAGGTTTAATCACCATGACAGCCAAAGTGTCCTGTCATGTCCTTAAGCTAGACACTGCACCTGGATATAAGAGAGCGTCAGTCAAAATGGTTGAAATGTGATTTTTACTCCACAGTTACTTGTTGGCTTCCATTACGTGGTGAAAGAAGTAAAAGTGCGGTATCGGATACTGTCTTTGCTATCTTTCTCTTGTGTGTGTGTGTGTGTGTGTGTGTGTGTGTGTGTGTTGGGGGCACATAGTGCTGAGGACATGTCAGGGTGTGTATTTTGGTCTCCCAGGAACCCTCCGCTGATGTGCGTTTTATCCTTCCAACTGTTTTGACTGTCAGTCACAGCTGTCAAACACATCCCAGTGTGAGTGACAGTCCGGCTTCACACACTCTCAATCAGCCCCCTGTGGTGTGTGTGTACATGTCTGTGGACATATGTGTGTGTTTTTGTGCATGAGGACCGGTGGGCGATGCTCTATTCATAGCAGCTGTCCCCCCTATCCGTCACTAATACCTCATACGTCATGGTACCTGTCAGAGAACCACGCCGATGCTCTCCCACACACAACTCCTGTCTAACATTACTCGGCTGTGTATGTTGTGGCCACAACAGATGCTGTGAATCCTTTTCTTTCTGAGGTTCATCTATTTTGAATGAGAAGTTCATTTACTTTGCAATTGCAGTGCCTTTGTCGCAGATCTGTGGAGGATATTATACATACAATATATATATACCTCTGAACGCTGGTCACACTTATTTACATTTTTATATCTGCCATGTTAATGTCTTATAGCTGTAACATTTTACACGTTGTCGTTTGCAGCAAGAGATGCCTCTCGATCACAGCACTGGAAACTCAGCTGCTCTGGATTACAGGGCAAATAATTAGTACTTGTCTGGCAAAGGCAGGCTAAATATTAGGTGACAAGGAAGGGAAATTAATCCATAGGAGTCTCTCTCTCACGCATGCACGCACGCACATTTCAAAAAACCTATTAGCGAACATAAGATGATTTACAAGAGTTGTTTGTATATGGGCTATTTTCTCTATTCGTCGTGTGACATAGACCATATCGGAATGCTTGACTGTTTGTAAACAAACAGGTATTTCCGGATAGAATGTCTATGGACGTTTTCACAATATAAAATAAAGTGTCCAAAACATTTAGCTATGTCTACTTGTCAGCCTGTGGATATTTATATAACAACAAAATATATTACTAATAGTCGATAACAATATCATAAACTTGTGCCCTGTTCTTCCAGATATAAGGTTAATGAATAATACTGCTCCAATGCGCTGTCTGCATTATCGATCCGGAAATACATTTTGGGTTGTGGTGATGTCATGGTGATTTGGGTCTTCTTAAGTGGTTAACAAGGTGACTCCCGTTCAGATGATGTATCTTTATAAGGGGGCCCTGGCCAAGAGAGAAACAAGCAGATTTTACCACATAGGCTAGAAAATCTAGTTTTAGTTAGGTAGAATGTTGGTGTATGCATTCATGTATGTGTAGCTTTATGACCAACAGAGAGATACGGGCATGAGATGGAATTTGGGAACAGGGGTTTGTGATTAGCATGGAGTGAATGAAAGTTGCTTTTTTTTTGTGACAAAATGTAAGCAGTTTCCTAATTTAAAGTGGTGTAGCTCTAGACTTTTGGTAGCACCGCACAACAAGTGCAAAAACACAAAAGAAAATGGAGCACAGCCAATATTAATCTGTTAGATTGTAGGGTACTGTATGCTATTTGTTATTACTTATTGTCCTGTAAAATGAAAGCAATGCTGGTCATGTAAAAACTAAGATTTCTAGAGGTGTAGGACCCACTTCTCACGGGCCAAGGCCTCTAAGTTCCTCTAAAGCTGATGTCCATTTCTTGACACCAAGTAATGGCCGTGTGGCATTTGTGCTTGTACTGTATGCCTGGCTGTGTGTGTTATAATGAGCTGCCCCATATGTCTCTGCTGTTCTCTGCAGCCTTGGAGCTACTGAAGTGTCAGACAGGCTATATGTGTCTGTGCTGTGTTTTGACAGACTTTGATTAATAGTGGATGGATGTAAGAGTTATTTTAAAGTATATACTATATACATACAGTATATCATGGATCTTGGTAAAGCATCATACATTGATTGTTTGTAATGAGACAAAGGTTTTAAAGATATTTTGGGGGCTTTTCTGCCTTTATTCGCAGCAGTGGCAGAGGAGACAGGAAACGGGAAGAGTGTTGGGGAGTGACATGCAGCAAATCCGTCGCCGGGCTCAGGAATCAAACCTAGGACACGCTGTCGGGCATCAAAGTCTAAGTGGCACACGCTTTAACCACTCGGCTATTGGAGTAATGACATTTTTTGTAAAAACGTCTGTAAATGCTAGTCGATCAGATATCTCTGCCTGCTGAGATGTCTGGTGACATCTAAATCATTGAATGGGCTAAAACTGGGTGGAAACTGGAAACCATTTGCAAATGTAAAAAATAACGGCACCACAGAACCAATGCAAAGACTTTAAGGCGGTCCTTCATATTGGTACGGTATCAGGATTGTTTTTCAAAGCAAAAAAAGGATAATGAAACATTTTGAATGAAAACGCAAGTTGGCTGAGTTTTGTGCCATTCAATTCAACAGTATTGAATATTGGCTCATGCCTAATTGGTTGTAAGGAGTAGCACATTCTCCAGGGGCTGCTAGTACGGCTTTGAGATTATTTTAGTCTTGTTTAGCCTATATACCAGCAGTAAGAATTACATTAATTCATGTCCATATTATTTTGCAACAGGCTGTCTTTGTATTTGTCATTATCTGTATGCATTGACAACGGTGCACATGAACACATAGCAATCTGTGACGGGAGCTACTAACAAGGCTGCAGCTGTGCAAAACGTGTTCTCAACTGACCTTCCTGTTGAAATGAAGGTTAAAAACGTGTGTTCCCCCCTCCCACCCAAACTTATATTTTAAGTGTTTGGCTGAAGAGCAGCTCTGGTGACATCACTCTCGCTTCCCTCTGGAAAGCACAGGACTCAGGACATCCTGGTCGTTAATGGTCTGATTGGAATCTGTGCCAGTTTAATGCCAGTTCATCGACCTTGGCACACGCGGGCCTCCTTAATAACCGTGCCAAGGGAAGGTACCAATCAACGGGCTTGGCGTTTTAATGGCCTATCAAGGCCATGAGGATCGGTGGTTCCTGCCTGGCGACCATGGAGGAGGTGTGACAAGCAGTAATGCTTGTCACACCGTAAGACAGCAGTCTTTACCAGCTACCTGTACGCTATAATAAGTTGAAAAGGGATTTAAAGTAGGGAAGGCTGTTAGCATTTACAGTTACCTTCACACTTTGCCCTAAAGATTTCTCCCCTGTCAGCTTCTGAAAAAACACCCAAGAAACAAATCAGTTCAGGGGCACTATCAAGGCCTCCCTCTCTCTTCAGAGGGAGGGGGGGAGAGAGAGAGAGAGAGAGAGAGAGAGAGAGAGAGAGAGAGAGAGAGAGAGAGAGAGAGAGAGAGAGAGAGAGAGAGAGAGAGAGAGAGAGAGAGAGAGAGAGAGAGAGAGAGAGAGAGAGAGAGAGAGAGAGAGAGAGAGAGAGAGAGAGAGAGAGAGAGAGAGAGAGAGAGAGAGAGAGAGAGAGAGAGAGAGAGAGAGAGAGAGAGAGAGAAGCCTCTCTCTGTCCCCCCCCCCCCCCCCTCTCTCTCACTCTAATGTTTTACGGAATTTGATAAATGAGGGCCACTGTGTTGCCGTCCCACGCGCAGCCCTTTGTCGTTTTCTTTCCTGCTGACACCACACCTCTCAGCGGCCGGACGCTTCAGATTATCAATGCCTCCTCCACACAGTGAAGCTCGATGCAGCCTGCAGCCTGGCCCTGACTGCAGTGCACACCACCTCTGTTGTTTGCCCTGCTGCTGTGTCTCTGCCCCTATTGTGTATCCAATGGGATCGGTGATAGTGTTCAGGAGGTGAGGAGGGAGAGCGGGAGGAAGGAAGGAAGGAAGGAAGGAAGGAAGGAGTGAAGAGAAAAAGGGATAACGGACGTGGGAGCAACTCGGACGAAACCTGTGTTCTGACAGAGCTTCCCTTTCCTCCTTTGGCCCATGGCCAGATGAGGAAACCTGACCTACCTAGAATCAGAATACTGATTGAACATTGAGATAAATCTTCTGTCCAAATTGAAAATAATATAGACGGGGACCTCCGGCCAATGCTATGGGCTAAACAGATCATTTGAACCAATAAGAAATACCAGAACTAATTTCAGCGGCAAACCTGTATCTCATGGCTTAAGCTAGGGAGTGATGGTCTTTCCCAGACTGCCAGATGCTACTTTCAAGTCCCAGGGTGCCATCTTGGGGGAGCATCGGAGAACGGGGAGATGGCCTAGCGGGCCAGCCTCAAAGGTACAGGCATGGACAAGAGGAGTCTTTGTCCAGGCTTTGCATTGATTCATTAGGCTTTGGTGACGCCGCCTGACAATGTTTTATTTGAAACCCAGTCTAGTTTGTAATACAACTGAAGACTTCCATTCCAAAACTAATTTCCTTCATAAAATGTAATTGGTAGATATTGGTAGATATAAAATAAATGATGCCCCTACATAATGGTCCATCTGGAATCCGACCCAGGTGAAAATCTGCGAATGCAACAGTTGACAATCCTGTTTGCAACAATACATTGTGGTTTCCTGTGTGTTTGAGCTTTCTTGGTGAGTTTCACACTGTGTGTTTACGTGTGTGTCTATGTGTCAGTCAGTCGGTCTGTTCTTGGAGGTGATGGGAAATGTGGTGTTTTTTCACAGAACTGCTGAGCACCTTCATTATTTTTCTTCATGTATAGCCCCTTTTTATGCGATGGCCACACTGACTTCATTGTGGTTTAGCTCAACTCATTCTATTGTACTGTTGTTTAATAACTTCATATATTGTCAAATATTATAACAAGGGATTTCGCCTTTTACGTCTCACCTTCATTAATAAATACACTATTAACGTTACTGTCAACAAGTGACTGCTCCAGTGAACAAACCTTGATATCAAATGTGCGAATCCGATATCCACAAGGAATGGTCCCGCAAGAGTAAAGATGAGGATACGCTAATGAGAAAGAAGGAGGAAGAGAAAACGAAAAGCTAACAAATAAATCCCTAGCGCACTGAATTGGAAATTCAATACGATATCTCTCTGAAGGCAATCGGTGCATGTCTGATGGATCACTAGTAGATAGATACCTCTGTACTGGTCAGTCTATGTCTGGCACGTTGACGAGCATTAAATACTCTGTCAAACACAGCTGCATCGGGTGGCTGCCGATTTCCATTAACTGATTACATCTCTGCCATTGTTCCATATAACTGTGCCTTCTGTCCGTGCACGCCAAAACGGTTTCTCATAGAGCCTCTGGATTATACTAGTTGGCACTCCCCCATCTTGAAGTTATTAGCGATTCTCATTTGGATATCAACATGAGAAATCTAGGATTCCAGGTTGAAGATTTTTTTTGTTCAACTAAATTCTTACATAATATTTGTTTGACTGAGATATTTTTATTCCACTAGTCCTCCTTGTTTGTTCTTTTACTAGTTTTTATTCATTAGTTATACTATTGACCTCCATTCCAGATACCAGTAGGACGGTTTAGATTGACTATCTCTTCTGTAGTCTATTTCATGTGTATTGATTGTGGCTAAGTGAAGACACACTTCCAAATCCGATTATTTGGCCTGCTACTGGAAAATCTCCCTGTGTGTGTGCAGTAGTGCACTTGTGTGGAAAAGTGTCCAGTAACAACATACTGAATGCAGAGTTCATGGAAGTGCATTTGTGACTGTTCTGGTTGCTGGTGCCATTATCCTCTCTCCCTGTTGTAGTCTCCTCTTCCACCCTCTCCCTGTCATCCGTCTACCTACACCCCCCCGTCCCTCCATCCCTTCTCTGCCTCTCGTTGCCTCGTCTGTCGCCTTGGCCCTGTGCAGTCTCGCTACAGTATCACACACCCCTCTAACCATCCCTCCATCTTTCACTGTTTGCAGTGCAAGAGGGAGAGGGTAAACAGGAGGGAGGGAGAGAGAGAGCGAGCCGTCTGGAATCCATTAGCCCGTTGAAGCATCAGCGCTTCAGTGTGGGAACCTTATTGATCGGACTCCCCTTTAATTATTCCACCTCTATTCCCCCCTCCTGGTGGCTCTGCCTTTTTCTCCCTCTCCTCTTTCTTTCTCTCTCTTTCACTCTCATCCTCTCTGCCTCTCTCATTCTCTTTGCCACCTTCTATTTCCTCCACTACCCTCCTCCTCATCCTTTATTCTGTGTCTCTCTCTTTGTCTCTGTTTCATGTATCTCCCTCTCTCCTTGTCTCTCGTTGTTTATCTTAATGTTTTAACAGTATTTTTTACAACAGTGTACATTTGGTACAGCGTTTGGCTGCTGTATTACCAGCCCTCTACGTGACCCAGACTTACCACATCTTGTAACATAGGAAATGTAATTTGTGTCTCGGTTTCTCTCCAACTCACTCACACATACAGTATATACACACTCTTTACTCATTCACTCACACGGCCCTTAACCCATTCAATCCGGGAACGCATTTGTGTCATTTTAGATTTTAGCTATAACCATTATTTTATACTTTGACTATTCAAAAATAGCAGATATACAAGCTCATAGCGTGGCACCGAGTACCGCACTATGAGCTTGTAGACAGCTTTTTCTTTTTTTTTTATCGTGAAAATTTGAGCAAATCTTTGAATATACATATTTTTAAAGCAAACATTTGTAACTCAAATCTTTGCTTCTGGGGGGGGGGGAGGGGTCCTCTGGAACAAAATATTTTGAGATGGGGGTCCGCGGCGAAATGCATGTCATTTTGGGTGGTCCTTGACATGAAAAGGTTTGAGCACCACTGACATAGCAACATACTGTAAGTGTTTCAGAAAACCTCGATTGAATGGGTTAACTGACTCACTCACTCCCCACACACCCTCCTTCCCTCCCCCTTGCCAGTCACCTCCACGTGCCGTGTGCTTGTACCTCCGACGCTGACTTGTGCCAACCAGGGCTTGTAAGCCAGGTTTTACTGTAGCCCTCTGACAGATGGATGCGATGAAAGAAATTCTTCAGGGAGGAGAGACCGAGAGAGGCAGCACTCAGGCCATTGATTTTTCTATTTCAGCCCTCTCTTTATTTCCCTTTACCCGCCCAATCTCTCCATCCCCTTCCCTCCCCTCTTTCTCCCTTGCTCTCTTTATGGTTCATCTGGCTAGACTGCATGGCTAGACTGCACGCCTGCATCATATCAGGAGATTTTACTAGTCTTATACCGTAGAGTTTTGTCTGGACTTTGGTGGGGTTGCAACTGTTGATTATCTGCTGATCTGATCGATACATTTTTCCTAGAGTATTAATTGAGAAGCACGTTTAAAAGATATAAATATGTCAGCGAAATGATGCGAAAAGATTGTGACTAATTTGAATAATCTGATTAACCACTGAAGCCCTGTTTTGTAGTTGGTTGTACAACATTATTAAACACAAAGGTTCGGTAAAGAAATCTGATCAAAAGACTGTGAGCTTATAGATCGGCTATTTTCTGTATTTTTGGGGGGGATTTAAATGTTTCCAAAATCGAGTATATAATCGATTATGAATCAATTTTAATAAAATAATCAAAACCGTTTTATATTTTATTTCTGGGCCATATATGCACCTGTATGGCCAATTCCAAGGAATTCTGTAAACTTTCAACCTTTTCTTTGTTTCTTCACCACCTTCCCTCCCCTTTCCTATTCTGGTAGTTCTTGTGTCTGCGTAAGTAACCCTTTACGCCTCTTAAGCAGAGAGAATCAGCCGACCCAATAGCATGTGCTCCATGCAAAGATGTTGCAGAAGTTTACTACACGTAGTAGTATATTCACACAGTCTTAATGTCACAAACCTTTTTTAGCTGTGACACACATTGTGGTTTTGGTGACTTGTGTTGGCTGCGTGCTGCAGCATTTCCAAGAAGCTTGGCTATCAGAATTTTAAGGAAGGACAAGACCCTATTTTAGCTTGTGAAAGTATGACACAGTCATAAGATTAGGGTTAAGTGTGACTAACGCTTTGGCTAGAACAGAATATAAAGGAGAGCAGTGATGGGTTTTTACCACCATATAGTGAAACTTTGTTATGCTTATCGAGATGAGCCATCATACATACATGCATCATGTTGTCGCTGTTGGGCAGAAACTTCCAATGGATCCAATGTAGTTATTTAGTCACAAGCTCTTTTTAGTTATTTTCATTGGTTAAATATTTCTAAAACCCACAGACTTTACTTTCAATCTGGCGTCCCTATTTTAGGCATGTCATTATAGGTGAATAGGTGAAAACTTTGTGAAAATAGACTATCTACAATCTTACAACGTGTCGCGTTGCAGGCGGCTATGTATGCTAATTTGGCAAAATACTGTATTCTGGATTGTGTGCTAGTAGTTTGGTCTCTGCCAGAGACTCTGATGGGTTTACTTTCTTTTTAGGGGCGTCTGGTGCAACACTGTCTAAATAATTGTATATCTTTATGAGCATGTTTCTGTTTTGTAGCACTGCACGACTGGCCAGGTCTTGCAACACACAGAATAAAGTGCCATTCTAAATCGAAGGTTTATTTGGTATTAGGAATAACACTTACTACTCTCCCACATCAGGAGGGATGTGCCTTTTAGATGTTTCACATTTATGAAATGCAACATACGTTGCTTGTCAAGTTGCATTAATTTCATTTTCATTTATTGAATAATGGAAGGACACAAACCCTGCTAAGCTATGTCCTTGACTTTGTACACAGCATATGTCACTGTCCTTCCTGTTGGTTGCTTGTAATGATGACTTAAATCTTTTATTTTAATGCTGCTCTCATATCTTTGTGAACGAGAGCATCTGCTAAGCCTTTATAAAGCAAACACAGTTTGTTTCGAGCAGCACATCCAGATAGATGAGCCGTTTCCTCCAAAAAATATGAACGAGCAAAAGGAGTGAAGTGGGGTGAAACAGAGTTCAGTGTCATTTAGATACAGATGCACAGCGCCTTGTCACTTGCCTCAGTTTGGCACAGGGCCACGGTGACAGGACGTGTGCAATGTTTGAGCTTACCAATGTGTGAAGTTGTGAACACAATGTTTGTGCTCTTGTTTGTTTATGTGGTTGTCAACCAGCCTTCTAAAAGCTCTTCTCTCAATTTTGTGTCTTTGCAGGAAGTTTGGGGAGCGCCCTCAGCCACAGCGCCTGACAAGGTGAGCGCACACACACACACACACACACACACACACACACACACACACACACACACACACACACACACACACACACACACACACACACACACACACACACGCAGGCCTACCCTGTTCACAAACATGACTAACACCTTTTGTATTGTTCTGTCTGGGTTCCTTATATGGATTTCAAATACAAAATACTGTGCTAAACTATATAGCCATTATGTGCTGTTAGAAATGGTTCTTAACATTTTCCAATGTTATACAAGAAAATCAAATGAAATGACTGCAAGTGATCCCATGCGGTGTACAAGTTCTGACCTTATTTTCTTCAGCAAAAATTGTGCCACGTCACAAAAGGCCAGATACTGCCAAACATCTGACCTGGCTGGGAGGTGCCCTCTTAATAACACCAACCACATACCTGCATGAGCATACATATGACTGTCCTGTAGCCTTTTGAATCGATAGTCATTAGAATGTGTAGGTTAGCAAGACCATAGCAGCATGCCTTGCTCAACGTGTGGAGCCGAATGAAGCACATGAAAGTTACTAATCCCCCGAACCTTAACTGCATAAAGCCTATACCTTTCTAAATGAATGCCTAAACACATGTAACGCAACCACTTATATTATTTATTATTTTTAGTTTTTTCACACAGAACCAGGGATAACGCGATCCAAAGATTTACTGCTCCATTCACTTCCTGGTTAACTTATTACTTAAAATCCTGTGTACTTTTTTTTTTTTTACTATGCATTTTTGGCCGAGACATGTTATTTTCAAAGGCGTATAAAAGCGAACGGTCGCGATGACATTTTTTTTGTTTGTTCGCGGAAGCACAGTGAAACCCTCTGAAAACAAGTCTGGCAGCGAAAGAGTTAATAATGCAGCGCATCATGGATAGTGTCCTGTAAAAGGATCAAGTCTAAGCGCTACATAATGAACATGTCACTATATGAAGAAACAGTATTAATATATGTTATTATACTTCATGGTGCTGAACAGCAGTGGAGCGTTTTGATTTCTCCATCCTCTGCCCCTGGATGTTCCAAGTCATTTGGAGAAACATGGGTTTGAACATAGAAAGCTCATGGTCTCTGTGGTTTGCCTCTGGTGTGTGTTCATTTTTTCTCTTTTTTTGGGCTCTCTCTCCCTCGTTTCCCTCTGTGTCGAGTACAGATGTGCATGGGTTGGTGTACTGTGTGTGTGTGTGTGTGTGTGTGTGTGTGCTTGCTTGTCATTGCGCGTGGCTCTCAGCAGGGAAAATAAGGGGTTGCTCATTGCCTGGAACAGCCAGGCGTGGTTTTGGAGGAAAATAAGGCCCCAGCACCTTTTGATGTGTCCCCATCTCATTCATGTGCTGCCAGTCTGTTGGCTTCCACCAACCCCTCCGTTTGTCTGATGGATTCAATGGCCAGAAAAATTACAGCTCTTTTTCACCAGCCTGCCGAAAGGCACAAAACTGTGTGTGTGTGTGTGTGTGTGTGTGTGTGTGTGTCTCTCTCTTTTGTGTTAGTGCACTTTAGTGTTTTTGTGTGTTGCTCTCTGTTCAGTCCCCCCCTAATTGCTGTGATGGGTCTGCACATTCACTCACACACCCACTTGTCCGGTTCTCCCCTGCCGAGCGACCAGTCCATGATTTTCGCTTCGGCAGCTGTGGAGGAAGCAAAAAATCTGCTGGGTCCTTTTTGGGGGATTTTAGGGCAGCTAAAATTGTGGGTCCTGCAGGGTCGCCCGGTCAGGCAGGCTGCTCAACTGGAAATACAATACATGACACACACGCAAGTGCACATGCAAAAGAAAAATATCTGAGTGCGCAAGCGGGACGTCCTAAATACAAAGACCATCATGCAGACACAGCCAGTCGCTCGTAGACACACACGCACGCGCGCGCGCATAAGCATGACAAACCGCCTCCCCTGTTGCTTGGGAGAATAAACCCTTGAAGTGGCGGCTTTTCCCCCAAAAGAGTGACGTCCAGCTCTGCAGAATACATCGCCTTACTGGAAGAAACTCTTCTGGAACAGCATCAGACGATAAGAAGGAACTGAAATGTTAATGGCTTGTTATACTGGTCTAGAACGTGGCCATATGTTGATGACACATTTTACCATTTAAGAGAATATGACTTGTTGTATATTGTAATATTTTGATATTTACATTTGTTTTACATGCTGCTGAGATAAGATTTGTTAGGGAGGCTTTGCTTAAGATGCTGTATATTTTCATGACCTAAACATATAATGATTTGATTATTTGCTGTCTACATTTATGGTTTATGGTTCACTGGCTGAATTTGAAATGATGCAAAATCATACCACCTTACAAATGATTTTCAGTAAAATGACGAGTTTTGGAGTATAGGAATTCATATATTGTAACTAAGTACCTTTCACTCAAACCCTTGGTCACAGCTGCCTTGTCTCTAGTATGAATTCATGTCACACAATTTAACACATCCTCTGGATTAATGTATGGTACGTTCTAGGAAGTTAAGAAAGCTTTGTTTTCAACAGGGAACCTGCAGTTAGCTGTGGCATACTCTGTTAAAAATGGGGGAAAGTGTAGCCTGATCATTGATATCATATCGCAAAGCAATATTGTGCAATATGGAGCTATTCCTCGCTGTGTGTGAGGTGGATCATAGTCACTGTGTGCTCTACTACTGCATCTGTAGGCCATTTCAACCTAGCCTCATGCGCACACGCACAAACACCACCTGCGCTGCCTGTAGTTGTCAAATGTCCTTCCCCCCCAGACATCTTTTTTGACACTGCTAGGTCTCTCACATAGGCCTGTCACAATTATTACATAATCGTCTAATCGCAATTATTTTATATAATCGCAATTATCTTTGCATAATCGTCATAATCAATTCCATGTAAAAAGATGTCATATTTTCAAAAAATGTCAAAAATAGTGGAAATAGCAGATCTATAAGCTCAAGACGCATCGCGCTTTGAGCTTATAGATTGACTATTTCCACTATTAATGTTTATTTTTACGTTTAAAGTAATTAAATATGTGTGTGTTGTCATATCTGCCTTGTGCAACTTTTGTTTCCGAAAGCTAAAAGCCAAACAGAAATGTAATTTTTATTCATAATGTTCCATTCATTTTCAATGACAGAAACACAATTAAATCGTTAATCGCAATTATTTGAGTGATAATTAATCGTCAACTTAAATTTGTAATCGTGACAGCCCTACTCTCACATGGCTTTCGTTTTCCTCCTTGTTATCTTTCTTCTTTTCAAAACCCCACACACACACACACACACACACACACACACACACACACACACACACACACACACACACACACACACACACGGATACTCCATCTCTCATCTTGAAACTCTGTATTTCCTGCCCAAAGTGCACCATACCAGACGAAAGCGAGTGACCATATTGTAATTATTGTAACTGTCTATGAAGAAGAGCCATATACAGTATGACTTTAAACACGACAACTTCTACAGTATAACATTCATTTTAGTAGTCTGTGTCTGTATTAGCTCCTTTGTCATAACTGTCTTGACGGAAGGAACGCTGAAAAAGTAGGCAGTTACGGGTTAAGTGTTTTGCTCAGAGTGACACTGAGGGGGGAACTGTCATCATCACAATATCAACATGTGGAATATACATACAGTATGGCAATAGACTTAAATATCGCAAAACAGATGTAACGGATGTATATATGTGTGTGTATGTGTGTATATATAATGTATATAGCTATTCATTGTCTGGGTTCTATGTTAGCAGCAAACCTAAGGCAGAACGACTGTATTAAAACTGTACTTCAGTATTTGTTTGCTTATCGTGAGTCATATCATCATCGCCATATTCAACAATGATATTGCATGTTTTCCTAATAGCATGCCGCCCTAGTATACAGTATAGTGCTTGGTTACTGCCTATGGCTACTTTTCACAATGCATTATGATTATGGGATACAATGAGTCCACTCAATCGGGTAAACTAATTCTCACTACACATTTGGACAGCACTACAAATTGGCAAACTCACTAAATACAGTAGATATATAGTGAGTGATTTCAGATACAGTGAGTGATTTCAGATACAGCCTAACAGTTGGGTCAAAAATGTTAGAGGTCAAAATACAACAAATATCAGGAAAGGAAAGATGTAGAAGAACCGATGATGGTGTTGGGTGGGTTTGCAGGACCTTCCGGTTTTTAGTTTTTTTTGTCTTTGACTTTAAGAAGTGAGCAATTGTTTTTCGATATCCATCCCCCAGCATGTGCATTGCCTTATTTACACAAGAGTCTTCCTGAAACTGATTGGGGAAAAAAACGTTGCTGTCACCTCATAAAGTTGTTCTGGGAAAAAGTTCGATGGTGATTGCTGACCAAAGGAACAGTACAGCTCTGTGTCTTGTTTAAAAAAGTTTAACAATAGAGTTCTATAACTTATGTATATAAATGGATTTTGGCTACGGTACATGTTGGCTTTATGTGAAACTATCTCCTTCTGTTTTACCTGTTTTGATATCATAGGCCAATCAAAGTCAGAAAGCACCCTTGAATAGGATATATCTGTAAATGGCTATTGAACCAAATGTCACATTCTGTGTTGTTGAATGTCTGAGATAGTTTGTCATCCTCCACCCCTCTATAGTTTGTCAAATTGGGTGACAATGTAGCACCAGCCAAATGTTACTCAGTTATTAATCATGGGTCATAAGCTGCTATGTGGTTGGTATGTGGTCACAAATTCAGCAAGTAACCAGCCATCATTTTAGCTTTCATTTCTGTTATACTAACCTATTTGGCTGCTAAATGAACAAGTATGTGGTTTGTGGATCTAGTTTCCTGTCCTGTTTGCACGGCTCTTCTGTCATTTGCAATCTCTAACTCAGCATTGCGTGCCAGTTGTCTTATTGCATGTGGAATTGGTTCTCTTATGCATGTATGTGTGCACTTTTATAAAGGGGATGAAATCCCCATATCGTCATAATGTCTGAAATGAAATTAGTCAGGGCACAGATATCCTTTGTTATCTGCAATGCAAATTGCAGATAGCACCGGTGGTGTCAACCAAAGGGTCTTCCTGCGTGCGTGAGCACAGTGTTTCGCTCAGGTTTACCCTTGCTGATGGGCCATGCCATTGGGGGGGGGGGGTATTTGTTTCCCATAACACTACCATGCTCTATATAGCTCATTCAGGAATAGTTGCAGAATGTGCATCTTTATTTTTAACATTCTTGGGAAGATTCAAATGTATTCTCAAATAAAATTGAATAAAACACTGGCTGTCAGTGGCCTGATAGCACATAACATAGATAAATAACATATTTTGTGGGGGGGGGGTGGCATTGCCTTGGGAGGGAAGGCAATGGTAGGGGAAACACTGTAATAGGATAGGATAAATCTTTATGACCCCAGGAGAGCAATTCGGGGTTTGTCTGCGTGCGTTAGTGTAAAGCAGTACTTAAAAGGGTCTGTCTGTGTGTGAGTGAGTGTGTGTAAAGCAGTACTAAAGGGTCTGTCTGTGTGCGTGAGTGTAAAGCGGTGTCAAGGGGGCCTGTCGGTGTGCGAGTGTGTAAAGTAGTACTAAAGGGCCTGTCTGCGTGTGTTAGTGTAAGGATCTCTTATAGGAAGTTACTACATAGTGTCTAGTCTAGTGTCTGTCACTCTCACTTCTCTTTTCAGCCTTTAAAGCTCCTTGACAAAAAACATTTGCGTGTGTGTGTGTGAGAGAGAGAGAGAGAGAGAGTGTGCATGTTGGTGTGTGTACTTGTTAGAGATGACTGGTAGGTCACAATGGTCAGATTTCCCCTGTTGCCACACAGTACCCATTTCTCTGACTGCACAGTAAAATCTGGAGTAAGTCTGGATTAATGTAACTCTAAGAGGGCAACAGACCAAGAATAAGCACAGAATAAGCTCTTATGGCCAAGAAACAATATGAATAGATTTTTTAACCATGCTTTGCTGCTGGGTGCAGATGGTATTCCTGTTTGCTTTGTATACTCTACTTAGTTTATTACAAGTCTTGGATCTAACTCTCAGTTTCTGCCAGAAACACGTCAGACATAGAGAAATTGAAGAGTTGCACAGTCTAGTACTGTAGGTGAAACAACATGGCACTCATTCAAAAACTCAAGCACTTTAACAGCTGCATATTTAATTTCCTATACACTGTCCAGTTTATTCTCACGTCATAATAATTAGGCACATCCATGTTTGTTTGTCATCATTTAGTCATATAGAATGGGGTTTTAACAATAGCTAAGACTGGTGAGAGTCTGAGAACCCAGACAAAGAGAGATGCTCCCTGGGTCTTTGTAACAAATCCATAGTCTGCCCTGTTGAATAATGAGACTGTGGGCTTTCTCTCGCTGCAGAATTTGTTTTCGTCCAGAGTTGAAAAAATATTACCCATTTTAAGTGGCGCAGTCAGAGCAAGTCTGTCATTTGATGTATTCCCAAGTCGCAACACTTGGCATCGACTCCTGGCGCTTAAAAACGGGCTGCTAAAATTCCATCTGATTGTTGCCAACTGTTTGAATATGTGGTTATCTATTGTGTGGTTATTTTCGGGAGCAGCGAAATGAGTAGCCAGGCAGAGCACAAATGACAATACTCAAGGAGCCATTCTGCGTGACATCTTCATCCCGCAGCGAGCCATTTCTGCCCTGACGGGAGTGGTCTCTCACTGGATGACAATGCCCCTCCATCTACAGCGGTCAGTGGAATGGTTTGATGAGCATGAAACAATGTAAACCATAAGCCATGGCTGTCACCGACAATCAACAGAACCTTTATTGGAGATTGTGGAGCCTCAAACGAGGGAGGCCCTTGGAGTTGGATTACAATTGAAATGCTGTATGTATTAGGTGAACTTTCTGTCACTGGTCCATTGTAACTTCCCTGGTGGCTAGTGGTGGCCCCCAGGACAACCACTTTGACTCTCGTGTCCCTATTTTGGGCATGGCAGTATTATACAGTATGTCAACGTGTTGCGATGCAAAGCATTGTGAGCTTGTAGATCGGCTATTCAAAAATAAATAATAAAAATAATAATTTCAAATGATTTAGAAATGGGGCTTTATACTCAAGAATACTTGATTGTGTTGCTTGACGAGAGAAATGTGTTGCATCATTATTATCGAGCCTTAGCATTATGTGCACCATTACAGTACATGGAAGTGACAACAATTTATAACCGGACACAAATGACCCTCACAGCCACCTTTAGCATAAGCAGTTTATTAATGTACAGAATATGAGCAGAACTTTATATATTTTTTCTTCCAAAAATAAATCAAATAATCTGCACACAATATATGAACAACAGTTGTGCATGCCATCGTGAAGAGATCATATTGATTTGGAAATGGAATCTGATGGAGAAAAAAAGCAATGAGTCGTGTGTGTGTTTGTGCATGTACCTCAACCCCTACTGGGCTCTGTGGCGCCCTATCTCTGATGTCATCCTTTCTGCGTGGCTGCCTGGGTCACAGCCATTATCAGAGGTGTCCAGTGATAGGTTCCCTGTAGGCATGACATCATCGCGCTCGGACATCATGTTCCACATTTAATCAGCCAGAGCTGTAATCTCTGGGGTGCTCCACTGCTCCAGGGGTTCATTCTTTACTCTGTGTGTGTGTGTGTGTGTGTGTGTGTGTGTGTGTGTGTGACCTACCTGAGTGTAGCTATGACTCATCTGAATGTTCATAAAACAATCTATCTGCCCAAAGAAAATCCGTAGTGGGTAGATTAGAGACGGGCTTCTCTTTTTGCTGAAGTATTTATGTGCCCCTGTTAATGTATAGAGACACACAATACTTTTATCGACAGTGAAGCCAATGAAACGCAGTTGGATTCTAATGGGGGCTCTCAAGTGTTCACGGAGCTTTTTAATAATTGAGAGAATGAAATATAGAGCGCAGCGCTGTCCGATTCAGTCAGAAAGGCAAATATCCCACTCGATTGGAAAGTAATTTTCTCGATTGCATGCTGAAATAATGAAAAATAAAATGACCCTCATGCTCCTGCCAGACGGCTCAGCATACCCCTCCCTCCCCCCATCCGTCCTTCTTTTCCTCTGTCACCCCCCCCCCCCCCCCCCTCCTGCCCCATCCATCCGTCCTTCTCGTGTCTCGGGGGCCCCTTACTTTCCATAACAAAGGCCTGTCTAACCCGAGCGTGCGGCCTGCTATTGCGTGGCAGAGTGGAAAGCTCTGTGTGTGTGTGCGCGTGTGTGTGTGTGTGTGTGTGTATGTATGTGTGTGTCAGTCCTCCTGAGCCGGGACCTCTCCGAGCAAAGCGGCGTGTCAGGTGTCATTGACATCTGTGCAAGCGGTCCTTGTGTGTGTCTGTGTGTACATTGTGACCATGTGTGTAGTACTGCGTTGTTATTGTGCATGTCATGTGGTAGATCGTCAACCCCCACTGCTTCGGCCACATGAGCTCTACTGGTCCCAAAAAATATTGAATTAATTTCTCTGTGTGAGTCAGTGTTGTGCGCGTGTGTGTGTGTGTGTGTGTGTTGGGGGGGGGGGGGGGGGTGTTTGGCCTGGCTGACAGAGGTAATTGGAGCACGGACCTTGCAACATTTTGACACGAGATGTGGATTCTTTGGCGGTGAGCTCAGCGCTTGCTGTTTCCCCTTTCCTTCTCGTTCTCTCTCTTTATTTCCACTTACAGACACTCTGTCCTCTCCCTCCCTCTCGCTCTCTCTCTCTCTCTCTCTGTACTGTCCCTCTGAGCCGTTCACTAACGGTTCACCCCCACAGCTTGGTCTTATTGGACAGTGTTGTTGACACCACATGGATCCTGAGGTGTTCCAGGGGTGACTGCAAATGCATGCACGCGGCACATGCTCTCTCTCCGTCCATATTACACATCTCTTTTTTTTTCTGTGTATGTGGCCTGCTCATCCAGTTGGCTTTGTTTTCATGCACGCAATAACACAGTGATTGAACTTATTATTACAGAATAAGTCAAAATTCCTATTGAGCTGCTTACATGAGATACCTAAAGAGCTATTCCATTCATATACCTGCTTTTTACATTTCTGCTTCTACTTTTTATTATGTAACTAACTGCCGTGTGGTAGCCCTTCTTGCTACATTTGTGCACATTTTGCACCCAGTTTTTGGATTGCAAGCAAGTTCACATCAAAGGAACTGATTACAGACGCTTATGAGGTAGAGCGGTCATCTGGGAACTGGAAGGTTCCCGGTTCCCCAGCTCCGATTGGCATCATGTCGAAGTGTGCAAGACACTGACTGAACCCCTAACTGCTCCAGTGAGCAGATTGGTGCCTTGAATGGCTGTCTGTGCCTTCGGGGTGTGAATGTGTGTATGAATGGTTGAATGCAATGCACATCGCTTTGGATTAGGGTTGAGCTGTTCACATATATATATATTGTTTTTTTAAACCATCAAACCGTACCCCAAAAATACCACAGTATACAATATTACCAGGTGATTAAAAACATTATAACAAGAACAAAACATTGCAGGGAGCTGGATAGAGTTCCAGCAGTTTTAATTCCTTTCACAAAATTATTGAACGGCATTAATACGTTACACGATACAAATAATTACAGTACCCGTTGGTTCACTTGCAGTCTCGATGACAGACCTGTCATTTTCCTTCCAAAAGTTCACTTTATTTCATAGAAGAGAACATTAGATCCATGGATGCAGTTAAGGTCGATGTTATTTGTCTGTTTTCTTAATTTTTACACACTGTTTTTAACAACTTGATCCATAATACTACATCAGGACGAACCATTTTGTACTTTCTCATCTGATCCATAATACTACATCAGGACGAACCATATTGCACTTTCTCATCTGATTATGTTATATCAGTTTTCAAAGTAAAACATTTAATAATAAAAAATTATGTTCTATCTCTTTTCAGTCAAAATCGAATCTGCAAATTTAACAAAACTGTCCTTTGAAATACAACTGACAATATGACTATGAGTCACCCATTTAATCCATTATACACTTTACATCATGTCTCACTAATACTAATGTTGACACTATGCACTTCCAAAGAGAAACGTCCTGCGTGCATGGGCTCCCCACTGCCGTATGTACTTTAAAGAACATAAGGGGGTAGGACAGGTAACACAACTTGTGTCTAGTTGCCTTTTGCTCTGGCTTTATTTTTGGACCACACCTCCGGTCTCTTCCACAGAATCATGTAACAACAGCAGCACATTGATGAACACTGCTTCTCTGTCTCCCTCTTCTCCATCCACAGAGAAGCGATGAGGAATTACCTGAAGGAGCGGGGCGACCAGACTGTCCTGATCCTGCATGCCAAAGTTGCACAGAAGTCTTATGGCAATGAGAAAAGGTAGGTCCACCTCTGTGACATCAACACCAGCCAAAACGTAACGGCTTGGCTCACGATAACTTGATTAAAGGTCATTTACGTGGACTGGCAAAGTGTACGAGAAGAAAATGGGGTTCAAGCTAATGAGAGGGACACCTAGGAGTGAAAACGGAGAAGATCCATGCACATGGCGCTCCAGTGCACAATAGGAGATAGTAGTCAGAGAGCAGGAAATGAACCTCGGCCACATGCAGGTGAAGGTCATCCAGGGCCGGAGGGAAGGGGTACAGGGACCAAAGGAGAGTGAGGGGGAGTTGGTAGGTTCACAGGTTAGAAGCACAGGAAATAAGAACGGGTTTAGGGGCCTCGTCCTGGTGAACCCCCGTGGAGGATCAGAGTGCACGGGAGGGGTCGGGAGGGAGTGTAGTCAGGCACGAGACTGCCAGGGCTGCTGAGACTCCCTGGCTGAGTTGGGAATGGCATGAGGAAAACACACACACACACACACACACACACACACACACACACACACACACACACACACACACACACACTCACAGGGAGCACAGGTTGGTTCACCATGAAAGGAACTTGCGGCTCTGCCATACTTGGTGACACTCTAGTGGTTGTTATAACTCCCAGGTGAGGCGTGCAGCAGACTTTCTACAGTTCAAAGTTGCCATTGTTGCGGATAGCTGGCTGCCTGTCGAAGACTTTCTCTCTCTGTCTCTCTGTCTCTGTATCCCTGTCTCTGTCTCTGTTCTCCCTTCCCCATCCGTTCGTCCTCAACCTTGTTTTCTTGGCCCGAGACGCAGTGCTGCTTGGGATCTCATCAGGCCTATCTCTTGGTGAATCAGGCGCTGCTGCTGGCCAACTCTGAGACACCTCAGAGAGTTGGATCACGAGAGGACTAGGTGGAGGAGAAGGAGGGGATAGAGAGTGAAGGACGGAGGGATAGATTAGATGATGCTGAATTCCTCAGCTGATGTCTGCTGTCTTGTCCAGTTAAAGTCATGCAGGCAAGGCCGGGAGTAGTGAGAGGAGCCAGTCAAACGCCCCTGGGAGGCGTGTACCTCGACACAGGACAGCACACACACCGATACTTTTCCCTCCTTCATCTTTCTGCCAGTTGTATTCAAATAAAACAGAGCTTTACATTTCAGGCCCATTTCCCCAAAAGGATTGTGTTCCACTGGTTCCATCCAGACTGCAGTGTGTTGAGTCTTGACACACACAACTAAACCATGGTTCATCTGCTTCAGCTCACTTTATTCCCTGCCTCTCTTATTTTGCGGTTGACAAGCGGCGCACTGCGGGACTCCCATTATGTGCGCGCGCGCGTTGTGGTGGATCTGTTTTTATTATGTGCCGTCAGGGCACGGCACACGCAAGAGGCACACAGGCCTTAAGCGAAGTGTTCCCAATTAATTTCAAACAGACAGGAGAGCGTCGCGGCGAACTCTCCGTGGATGTCCCTGTGGGCGCTCCTCTGTTGCTCAGCTGCTGTACGTGTTTTGGACGGAGATGGCATTTGTGTGTATGCCTGGTTTGTGACTATGGGTTGTGTGTGTGTGTCCTCAAATGTCGCCTCTCACTCGTAATTATTTGCGCGTTTATGTGTAAGTTCCACAGAAGTGAGCGAGTGCGATGAGAATGTGTGGGCAGAGTTCCTAGCCTCTATCGCTCTTGTCAGTGTCTCTTTCCGTCTATTTATAGGATGTGAAAGTAGACAAACACCCTCAGAGACGCTGGTACCATGAGACCAGGGGCACTGTCCTCCTGTTCCACACAATCCGCACTACCAAAGCACACAAACTTTGAAACACAACTCGCACAAGAGTTGATACCACATGTTGCGCGCGCACACACACACACACACACACACACACACACACACACACACACACACACACACACACACACACACACACACACACACACACACACACACACACACACACACACACACACACACGCAGTATATTTTACTCCGATGAAGCATTGAGGATTTCTATCAGAGATGAACACTGTGCAACCCTCCCTCCACATTTTTGGCTCCAGTGAAAAGATAAGTGCTGTTGGCTGACTGAGATGTAATTTGCCTAATTACAACATCAAATGACCATCTATACGACATGCCAAACATATGGATGTGGTTTTATTTGTGTCTATTTGTTTTATTATTTATTTATTTTTGTTATGTCCTGGTTTCCCAATTTGGGCTCATTCACACTGACATTCATTGCAATTTGTTGGCCTGACATGAATGAAGCCTGGTAGAAGTGGGAGATTGTGTTGTGTTTTGTTGGTTATTATAATAATAACACCATAAACCCAGACTAAATATGTAGATGTACCTCCTCTCCTCTCCCTCGTTTGTAGTTTGGTACTTGCCTTCCCTCTAGTGGTGAAAACTAAAGCATACACCCTGGTAATAATAGAGTGTCTGTCTAATGCAGCTTCTGTATATTGGCATACAGTATATTACACTGTCTTTTGTCAGGACTTCATGTTCATCTACATATAAAAAATGCTTTGAGACAAAGTTTGTCTCTGTCTTTTACAAGTATGCCCTGCGACACACTAGCGTCATGTCCAGGGGGTGTACTTGTACATCAAGCTCATGGCAAGCTCATGCCAAGGAAACAGGAGTTAGGCTCCTGCCCTATGGGCCTCATGGCTCGGCAATTACAGGCCAAGATGCAGGAATTACACATGTTCCATGATTCACCATGACAAAACAGGACAGTACAGACACACATACTGACTACCGGATACAAATTAGTGAAAATAATACCTAATGCATAAAATCAGAATAAAAACATGAACTTATACTTAATCAAATAAGTACAAAACAATCCAATAAATACTATACAACCCTGAAAACGCATATTATATGTAACTATGATATCGGCTAAGGGCCTCTGGATTAGATTATTATGCAATGCAGACATTGTTGGCTGGAATAAACTAGGTGTCTCTTGAAAGTCCTCTTTGTCCTTGAAGGACAAAGTGATTATGACTTCCTACATGGTGTGGGGAATGTGATGATTGGACGGCAAGGAAGGAAGAAACTCGCTTGACATTGTGTCGGGGTCTCGGGACATGTTAGTCAGAGCTGAGGTCTTCTTGTGCATTCATTAATATTCCAGTCATACATTTTCTTGGAATTTCTTATTTACAGCAATGTACAGTTTATAAGAATGTTCACATTTGAGGAATCTATTGTAAAAACGGTATGTATATGCATAGGCACATTTAATAAAGGCTTGTTTAGCATAAATGATGATTCTGAATAAAGAATTGCTCTGCTTAAGTCATGTCCGATTCGAGATATACATAATATATCATCAAAAGGCTTAAAAAAGAATCAGTATCGCCCAGCTCTATAAAATATGTATCGGTATACAGTAGTTTAAAAGCAAGGAATAATAGGAAGAAGTATAACCATAATTCTACGCTGGTCGTTGCTAACCAAATCCACAGATGAAGTTAGGGCTAAGTGCCTTGCTCGAGAACATCTCCGTAGCAGCAGCCATTAACTACTTAAGCGCTATATACTTCTTCATACAACAACAATAGTGAAAATAGCCGATCTACTAGCTGACATATCGCAATGCTACGTGTAGATCTGCCCCTTTTGCCATTTTTGAACATTTCTTTTCTTCTAAATGGTTAACTTTTCACCTATAATGACGTGCCCAAAGAGGGACACCAGGGTTAATGTGGTTAAGGAAGGAGACTCTCTTCTTTTCCCTAGCACAGATTGTCTTTCCCGGCCTATGGATTATCTATCAAGCAAGTGAGGGCTGGGCAATGTGTCAAATCCTCCAACATGATATATATACTGTATATATACTGTATATATATACTCTGTGTGTGTGTATATATTTCAGAGATCAATCTGAGAAATTCAGTGTGGTGCTATATTTGAGAGTGAGAGGGAATAATTCACTAAAATCATCTTGTCTCCCTTTTTCCTTTGCTGCTTCCCCTTTAAACCTTTCCGTGATGACTTTTTCCTCACGGAAACATATTGAAACCCTCCGTGTTTAGCAACCGTCAGGGGATCAATTACATTGGATATAAATATTCTGTGACTAGTTGAAAAGCTAAGGAAAACCAAAGATCGCTGGCAGTGGGCGATTCATGTATGTATTTAATCTGGCAGTGAAAGAGTTAAATGATGTCATTAAAAAACATTTAATAGCGTGAGCAAAGGCCATGTTGAATGTCCATGCTTGGGTCTATGTCATCACTTTGATGTCCTTTAATCTGCCTGGCACTACAAGCTGTGTGTGTGCCCTTGTATAACTATACCAAATGTTCCCACTAGTATAGTAGAATAGTATAGCTATAAAAAGATGATTAGAGATTACATTTTGAATAAGATTCAGGTTGGGTTTAGTTTTAGGATTATGCATTTAAATGTTTGGTTTAGGGATTAGAGATAAGTCATGCCTGATTTACTTACATGCGCGCTTGTGTCGTACACCAAAAAAATTGCCGATCTACAAGCTCACAACACAACATCTGTTATTTTTTGGCTTTATTAGGCTTACGGTTAAAGATTCCCCCAAAACTACAAAAAAGCCATTAACTTGGACGTCTTAAAATGTTGATGTCCTCACAAGTATTTGTAATACAAACGTGTGTGTGTGTGTGACTGTGTCCATTGCGCAGGTTTTTCTGCCCCCCTCCATGTGTGTACCTGATGGGCAGCGGTTGGAAGAAAAAGAAGGAGCAGATGGAGCGAGACGGCTGCTCGGAGCAGGAGTCGCAGCCCTGCGCCTTCATCGGCATCGGCAACAGTGACCAGGAGATGCAACAGCTCAACCTGGAGGGAAAGGTACAACGCACACACGCACACGCACACGCACACGCATGCGCACTGACACTCTCACTGCCATTTGTTTGTCTCCGTTTTCATTTGCATATACATCCACGGACTGTATCTTAACCCATTCAATCCGGGAACGCACCTGTGTCACTTAAGATTTCTTTGGTTATTCAAAAATAGCAAATATACAAGCTCATAGCGCGGCGCCAAGTTCCGCGCTATGAGCTTGTGGATCTGCTATTTTTTAAAAGAAATCGTGAGCAAATGTGTGCAAATCTTTTGAATATATATATATATATATATTTTTTAAGCGAACATTGGTAACTCAAATCTTTGCTTCTGGGGTCCCTGGAACAAAATATTTTACAAATGTCAAAAAATATATATTCAAAGATTTGCATACAAAGAAATAGCAGATCTACAAGCTCATAGTTCATGTGAGCTTGTATATCTGCTATTTTTGAATAGCCAAAGAAATCTAAAATAACAGATGCGTTCCCGGATTGAATGGGTTAATCTGACGTACAGTAATCGCACACACCCCGATTTTTAAACCTTAAATCTCCTCCCAACAGCTGCCTGACAGATCCGTGAACGCTCCTTAATGCAGGTGCTTTCAAAGTGGGGTCTGGGGAAACCCAGGCGTCCTTGAGGGTGTTCCAGGGGGTCCTCAGCTAAATGAGTTTATATATCTGTATAATCACTTTAACCCTATTTACATCGGCTATTTGCTGTTCCATAAGCTTCAATAGATATATTTTCTAAAAATCTTGAAAGACTGAATAATGTTCAATATTTTTTGAAACATTTTAACAACTGAAATCTTGTATGGGGTTCCCTGGCTCAAAATGTTTTCAAATGGGAGTGCATGGCCAAATACATTATTTTAGGGGTCCTTGACATGAAAAAGTTTGAGAACCACTGCCTTAACCCATTAAGAGCTGAGGCTGATTCTACTAAATGTTGTCTAAATCCTAACAGTTTTTTTTAACAAATCTATATTGCTATAATATCAGTGGTTCTCAAAACTTTTTCATGTCAAGGATTTGGCCGCGGACCCCCATCTCAAAATATTTTGTTCCATGGACCCCCAGAAGCAAAGATTTGAGTTACAATTGAGTTACTTAATGTTCGCTTTAAAAAATATATATTTTTAAAGATTAGCAAAAAAATTCAAGATAAAAATAAAAAAAAAGCAGATCTACAAGCTGTTGTATATCTGCTATTTTTGAATAGCCAAAGTATAAAATAATGGTTATAGTTCCTGGATTGAATGGGTTAATGAACGCTCCCTCTCTCCCTTTTCCCCTCTGTTCCTCTACCCGCCTCTCTCCCGTCTCCCACCCCTCCTCCTCTTTCTGTGGCCCCCGCCAGAACTATTGCACAGCCAAGACCTTGTACATATCCGACTCCGACAAGCGAAAGCACTTCATGCTGTCCGTCAAGATGTTCTACGGCAACAGCGCCGAGATTGGCGTCTTCCTCAGTAAGAGGATCAAAGTCATCTCCAAGCCCTCCAAAAAGAAGCAGTCCCTCAAGAACGCAGACTGTGAGTGAAACACAAAAGCATGTTGAAAAATGTTAATGCCTGAACATGCACACACACACCAGTGTTGATTTTGACAGCAAATTTTGGATTTATTTTTAGTCAGTCTTTTTTAATACAATAGGCTCTATGCACAGCAGCCATATTGGGAATGAATTGGGCCCCTTCCTTACTTCCTTCGCAGGTGTTACCAATGATAGTAATTAAGGCTCTGTTCCATTTAGTGTGGCATAGTGGTTGTCTTATTTTCAAGGACCTCCATAACTCTCAGAGTTAGACACCCACCATAAGGGGCCATTTGCGAACCAAAATGGAGTGTTCTAGTGAGCCAACATGCACGATATCAGCACCCTGACCTGAATGGAACAGAGCCTTCATTAGTATCATTGGTAACACCTGTGAAGGAAGTAAGAAGAGGCCCAATTTCTTTCCAATATTGCTGCTGTGCATAGAGCCTATTCTGTTTAGTTTTAGTAATATTTTAGTCACCTGAAATGTTTTACTTTGTCTAGTTTTAGTCGACTAAATATCGTGAGATTTTAGTTGACTAAATCTACAGTTGATTTAGTCGACTAAAATGAATTAATTAATTTTGGCGGGCCGTGATGGCATCAAAATGATTTTCACTTAGCTGCATGCTGAAAATAGCCGATCTACAAGCTCACAACACGTTACGCTGCGACGCGCTGTGACCTTGTAGATCAGCTGTTTTCAGTCTGTGACACCTGCTACAGGTCTACAATGACTTGTCTTAGTTCTACTGGATCTCTTCTCCTCTAGTCCCTCCCAAACATTTTAGTCTAGTTTTTATTTGTTTATGATGATTTGTTGATGAAATTGACAGTACATTTAGTCATCATAGCTTAGTTTTTATTTCGTTTTGAAAAAGGTAGTCAACAGAGATTTTTCATCATAGGTTTAGTCAACGAAATCAACACTGACACACACACACACACACATACACTCAAAACATCACCAATGTATGCAAAATCAGTGATTCTCAACCTGTGGGCTGTGGCACACTGGTGGGACGTGACTACATTGCAAGTGGGCTTCCAAATAATTGGCAAAACACTACAATTTTATTGATAGTATAACATGTTAAAGTCGTAGTATTTTTTCCTTCAATATTTAAAAAAATGTCAAGTGGGCCCTGATCCAAAACAGGTTGGGAACTGCAGATGTAAATCATTCACAGCAGCATCAAAATACACATGAAATGCATAATGGTGCCACGATAACAACCCTCTTCTAAATGTCGATGAGACAAAATAATTCATTGTTGACTTCAGAAAGATTTGTGGAAATCACTATTTCTGTCAATGGGTGTGTCATCTATTGAAATTGTTGATAGTTTTAGATTTCTTGGTGTATAACTGTTTAAAAGAGAGGAGGTCGCACAGCTCGTAGCCACGATGCAATAACTTTTATTTATTTAGAAAGACCCCAACGTTTTGGCATGTTTTGTCTTCAGGGTTTTCTGACAAGTCTTTTTGTGTGAAAACGTTGGTGTCTTTCTCAATAAAAAAGGTTATTGCATCGTGGCTACAAGCTGTGCGACCTCTCTTTTAAACAGTTTTATATCTCCCGTGGTCAGCACCTCCTCACTGCTGGTGTGCGCTCCTGCTCCATTGTTTGCCAGAATTCTTGGTATACACCTCAGGCCCACATGCTCTCTCAAGCATCTCTGTATGAGTACCAAAGCTCTTGCGAACATTAATCGCTGTACCATTGAGAACCCCCCCCACGCGCTCACCTGAGAAGCACTCAGCTGGGTGAAGCTGAAAACTGAATTTCCACCCGGGGAATGAAATAGTGGGATGAAATGGGACTAATTATTATTATTATTAATTAAGAACTAATTTGCCCTGCTGCTTTTGGCCTTTTAAATAACTGGTGGTGCAGTGGTAAAGTACCTGGCCACCACCGCGGAGGTTGTGGGTTCGAAGCCACCGTGGTGCCTCCGGCTTTGTCGCGCATCTACACGAACACAATTAACCCGTGTTCGGGGGAGTGAAGCCGGGCGGGAAGGTGATATTTGTCACTGCACGTATTCCTACAGGCTGGGGCGGCACCTGTCAGCAGGGAGTGTTGGGCGGGAGGAGTAGGACGAAGGCTCTACGTCCTCCCGGTGGGGGCTCCTCACTGGCAGGTGAGTCAGTAGGATACAGCAGTGACAACACACAAATGTGTGTGAGAAGGAATAATTGGCATAATGACTAAATTGGAGAGAAAAAGGGGGACAATTTTTAAAACACTAAATCTGTATACTGTGGGTGTGTTGATTGTTGTTGATGATTGTATTTACTGCTGGCTGTGCAACAAATTGCCCCTCAGTGATAATTAAGTTTACTGTGATTTTGACCTTGATTGGGCAACCTGACTGCTCAGGACCGCTGTCTGCTACAAAGGACTCACTATGCAAACAATGCTAGCTGTTGGATAGTATTGTGTCAACAACATATCGAACCCATAAGGTGCTGTAATTGATTGTATTGATTTTGTTTTAAAATAGTAGATAGTTTTAAATGGATCTATATTCTTAGTAATAGTAATCAATGCTATAGAGCATTTGTTCAGTAAAAGGGGTCTCCCGTCTCTCCCCGTAATTCACGCATTCATTTCTTCAAGGCTTGATTACTGTAATTCTCTCTATGCTGGAATCGACCAAACATCACTTACACACTTGCAGCTGGTGCACCCGCCTCCTCGCATGCAAAGAAAAACGTGATCACATCACCCCAGTCTTGGCCTCACTCCACTGGCTTCCTGTTCATTTTAGAGTTGATTTTAGGCTTTTATTGTTTGATTATAAGCCCCTCAACAGCCTGGTTTCTCCATGGATTTTGGAATTTGTACAGAAACCTGAAGGCAGCTAATCAGCTGCTGCTTTTGACTGTACCAAAAAACAACCAAAAAAACTGAGGTGACCAAGCCTTTGCGGCAGCTGCCCCTAGGCTCTGGAACAGCCTGCCTCCTAATGTTTGTCGTGCCTAGTTTTTTAAGCATCCTTAACCCATTAAGACCTGAGGCGATTCTAGAAATGTCTTCAAAATCCTAACAATTTTTTGAAAAAAATCCCCAACATTTTTTTTCACGATTTAAAAAAAATAGCAGATCTACAAGCTCTGCTAGTGTATCTGCTATTTTTGAATAGCTAAAGTGACACAGATGCGTTCCAGGTATTAATGGGTTAAAGATATATGTTTTCTCTGTGGCTTTCAAATGTAACTGATGGTGTATTCGTGGCTCTTATTGTGTGTTGCTTGACTTTTTGTATTTCGCTTTGTCATTTCCCTTTTGCTATTTGGCTTTGTCTTTTACAGCTTTTGTCTTTTTTCTGTGTTTTTATGCTTCTGCAAAGCACTTTGGTCGACCTTGGTCGTTTTTTAAATGTGCTGTATAAATACAGTTTGTGTTGAGTCTCTCCAGCAGAAACAGAAAATAAATGTTCAGGTCAGGCTACAAATTGTATCCAATCAGAAGAGACAACTCACACAGCATAAACAAGTGGAATTGGAAGTGGAACACTATAAAAGTGAAGCCTATAAATGGGTTCTCTCTCCTGATTGGATGAAATTGGCAACGCACCTGAAAATGTATTTTCTGTTTAGTAAAGTGCTGAGACGGTGAGATCCCTGTTACTGAACAACCACACTATAGCAATGATTACCGTACTATCAAAATATAGAGCTTTAACCTTTTTAATCAAAAACATTTTGTAAAAAAAAGAGAATCACTTACACCACCTTTAACCGAGTATATTGTGACTGTAGTTTTACAAGTTTTTTGTGACACATTCTGCCTCCAGAGGGCACTGTGGTTTACACTGTAGCTGGTATGCGCTGGTATGATTGTGTACACAGCACACATGTAGAGTACATGACGCTCAATGTGGTAATATTTGCTTCCAGGCTGTTTTCCCATCACTTATCACATTGTCAACACACTACCTCTGGATTGCAGGTCATTGTTGGGTTGTTGCATAACTTGCTTGTGTGTGTTTGTTTGTGTGGGGGGTGTGTGTGTGTGTGTGTGTGTGTGTGTGTGCGCATGTGCTTCCACAGTGTGTATCGCGTCCGGAACAAAAGTGGCGCTCTTCAACCGGTTACGTTCCCAAACGGTCAGCACGCGCTACCTCCATGTGGAAGGGGGCAACTTTCACGCCAGCTCCCAGCAATGGGGGGCATTCTACATCCACCTGTGTAAGTCTCGAGCCATGGATCCCGAGCAACAGCCTCTCTGTATAGCTCTGTGTATACACCTTATACATGCTTTGTTGTTCATTTGCTCAATTCATTTAGGATTGCTATAGGATTAAAATAATAGAGGTTCAGTCTGGTAAGGATGCAGAAAGGCACTTATTGCAGAAATGAATGCACAAACATGTGATATGAACAGCATGCACGCATACACCCACATACTGTATATGCTTATGACTATTTGCATCTCATGTGCTTAAATGAATAATAAGGCTGTTGCATTTATTAACAGAGCCGCAGTTTTATTGTATTGCATTGTATAATAACAGAGGGTTTGTGGGGTAAGTTAAGTCAAGTGTGACTTGCCTGCAGGTCCTGAAAAGTTTGTTTTACAATTATCAGGCCTTAACATGCTAATTATAAAAAAAGATTGATGCACTGAATCGATAGTTTGCAATCGATCAGGTCACACAGACAAGTCATCTCTTTCATTTTATAGTGATTAAATTGGTGAGACTGGTGTTATATTTCAGTCAAATGTGTTTCAGTGATAGCTTGAAGCACTAACAGTTTGTCTGTGTGTGTGTGTGTGTGTGTGTGTGTGTGTGTGTGTGTGTGTGTGTGTGTTCAGTGGATGACGAGGAGTCAGAAGGAGAAGAGTTCACTGTGAGAGATGGCTACATCCACTACGGCCAGACAGTCAAACTGGTCTGCTCCGTCACTGGCATGGCCCTGCCTAGACTGGTAAACAAACACACACACACACACACACACACACACACACACACACACACACACACACACACACACACACACACACACACACACACACACACACACACACCTCCTGAACCTCTGTTATTTGTCTTCGTTGTCATTCATCCACAAAGTTTTCGTTTTCTCAGACACAACTTTATTATACACATCAATTGCAATTGTCCCTGTTGGCCACCTTCTTTCCTTTTGACTCTGACTTTGACATGTTTATTCACAATGAATAAATATGTGCAAATACACACACATAGGCCCCACCATTATCAAAAGGCTAAAAACGCAATAAAGCTAGGAGCTTTGTCCATTACAGTCCTTAAAAAAAGATATATGTGTTGATTGTGTACTGATGAGTGAATGAATGAATCTGAATGTGTTCCTCCCGTCAGATCATCCGTAAGGTTGACAAGCAGACGGCGCTGCTGGACGCCGACGACCCTGTCTCCCAGCTCCACAAGTGTGCCTTCTACCTGAAGGACACAGAGCGCATGTACCTGTGCCTTTCCCAAGAAAGGATCATCCAGTTTCAAGTCAGTGCTGCTTCTTCACTCCACACAACACAGCCTGCCGAAATAACAAGGCTGCACACACCAGGGTTGCAGGGTCAACTCAGTTTACTTTCAGTTGTTAGGCAGAGAAAATTAAGTCAGTGCTCCATCATTTTTACATAAACTGTGATTTTGGTTTATGCTTTTTAGCAACTAGAGCCATATTTGATTTTTTTTTATAAATGGCAAATCTACTAGCCCTGCTATTTTATTATATATCTGCTATTTTTGCGACTTTCTTTTTATTATGACTTACATTTTATAAAGATTTTCACAAGTTATGGGCCATAGTGCAGTGATAGAGTAATTGTTTTGAAATGTTGTGAAAGAAGTGTTTTCATTATTTTGAAAGGTTTTGGCCATAATGACATGCCTACAATAGGGACACCAGTATTAATGTGGTTAAATGAGTGAAAGTGAATTGCCTGCGACTCTGCCCCACATGCACACTAAAAACACGACAATATGCAATACACTTTGTGTATCCACCAAAGCATTTTTGTGCTCTCGTCCAGACGCCCAGTGTTGAATGTATTTCAATATTTAAACTCTGGGCGACAAGATGGAAATGCCTGATGTGAACAGGCAGCATAGAATAGACGCTGAGCGCCTCGTCACGCTAATGTCGTTTTCTGAATAGCATAAATACTGTATACTGCACTTCCTTTTGAAAACTATTCAAAACATACATCAGGGAAAAAAACACCTTGATGGAAACAGTCCCTTAATATTGAATTAACGCTGTGGTCTGTCACTCCCCTTCCCTCCGGCCAGGCCACTCCATGCCCAAAGGAACCAAACAAGGAGATGATCAACGACGGAGCCTCCTGGACAATCATCAGCACAGACAAGGCCGAGTACACCTTCTACGAGGGCATGGGCCCCGTCCACGCACCTGTCACCCCTGTGCCTGTGGTTGAGAGCTTACAGGTACAGTTATGTCTTCTCGTTACAGTTCTCCAAAGTACATCCCTTGGGAAATCCCATTGGGACCCAATGCAAACGTTGTGGGAGTGGGGGAGTTTTAAATACCTGCGGGGGGGGGGGGGGGGGGGGAGACCCTGCGTGTCGTGTGAAATCCTGCATCGGCGCGAAATTAATCGGATGTAGCACACCTGGAGCATGTGTGGTCGTGCTTTGCTTGAGCTTGAACACGTTTATCTGATGGCTAAATGCATTGGAGAACTTACTTGTGAAATGTTGTTCTCAACAGACATGTGTATAATACATCTATTTAATATCCCACTGTCAACCATTACATTCAGCCGTGCCCACTTTGAGACTGTCAATGTCCATGGTTCTGTATTGGCTGTCACTCTTTCTCTCTCTCTCCCCTCTCTTTCTCTCTCATTCTGTGTTTCTGTCTGTAATGTTTTTCGGGCCCATTGAAAATATTGCAGGATTCTACAGGACTAGACGTAATATTGCAGGATTATGCGGGACTAGACATATTTCAGGATTGTGCGGGACTAGACATGATATTTCAGGATTATGCGGGACGAATGAAATGCCGGCAGTCAGAAATGAAACCAGTGCGGGTTGGGATTGGTCAGAAATCCAGCTGGAGCAGGACTAAGAAAACAGTCCCGCGCAGCCAGGGCTCTACGCCACAAGCCAGTGAGGCCAGGTGAACCGTGATCTTAATTTGATCGTTAACTCATTTGAATTTTGATGGCTGTTGTGTATTTACGCTCAGCTTAACGGCGGCGGGGATGTGGCTATGCTGGAGCTGACGGGGCAGAACTTCACTCCAAACCTGAGGGTCTGGTTTGGTGACGTTGAGGCTGAGACCATGTACAGGTGAGGTTTCCTTTAGTTTTTCTCTTAATCATAAAGCATATTTGGTTGACCGGCATCCCCCAGGGGGTCTATTACTTGGTGGTCTCCTTTTTTCGCTGTACACCAAATCTCTTCACAGAAAATAGCTTGTAGATATATTTTCACTGAATGTTCGCCTATTTGACATACCCGGAATCGGGACACTAGGGTGCATGTGGTTCAAAGGTAACATTTGTGGGCAAAAAAATGCAAAATGATTCAAATTAAAACACTTTCAAGCACTGCGAGCGTGCACATCTGCTATTTTTGAGAACTACTGTTCTTTGTTGCTTGTTGCTTTATATATATATATATAGCTCAAATCTAAAATGACACGGATGCTTTCCCAGTTTTAATGTGTTGAAGAACATAGGAAAGTGACATCGATGAACAGCGCTCCTCTCTCCCAAAATAACAATTTTCTGCTTGAGGTGCCCAGAGCACTCCGCCAAAAAAACGCTGGACATCGAGACGCAATGCTGGTCAAGGAAGAAGAGCGCTCCAGCGTGACTTTACAATAGAAATGAATGGCAGAAAAGAGCTGGCAGCAACAAAAAAAAGCTTTCTGTGGACAACTGCCCTTAATAGGAAGTCAGACTTGTCCGCAACCTTTTATGCTAATTTACTTGCTTCCTGATCAAGGGCCTGCTCCCTAGAAGAGCTCCTCTTCAACTAAACAGTGACAGCTTTGATTGCAAATTGAAAACAAATTCTTGAGAGCTTTGGTCAAATGTAACGTGACCATTTATACTTTGTTGTTTAGCCGCCATAAGCTGCTTTCTATGGGCACATTTTGTTCTTTTTGCCCTGTCCCCCTACTGCTGTTAATGTAATTTACCTGTGTCCTGGAAGAAGTTTTTCCTATATCTGGGGTAATCGAGTCAATGATCCAAGCCCAAATGTGATAAAATGTAAGCACAAAACAGATTATTGGGGATGCAATTTGTCAGTACTTCCCCCTTTAGCATTGCTATTTGTCATAGTAACTGAATTGAGGCTACATGTACATGACTTACAAGAAGGCCATGTGTAATTCATTAGTCTTGTATGCATGCTTTATTTTCATCCAGGAAAACATTGGCATATATGCCGTCAAATGTCTTCAAATAAGAATAAACTAGAATGATAATAATAATTATAATAGTAATGTGCAACACACCTTTTCAGACTTTAATCTACTGATAGTAAGGGTTGGAGAAACATCTAGTTAAGATTTCTCTCCAACCCTTCCTTAACCTTTTATCATTTTTAATATTGCACGTATCTTTTTATTGATTTCTTTTTTTCATAATAAAGTTGGTTCCTTCCTTTTCTTATGTACAGCAACTTCGGGTACTTAGAAAAGCTGGGCTAGCGGTCCTGGCGCTTAGGCTGTAATGTATCATGACAGCGCATCGCAGGTTCGAGTCCCGTTTCCGGCGATCTTTGCTACATGTCTCTCTCCATCTCTCTCTCTCCGTTTCCTGTCCATCTCCACTTAGACTATCAATAAAGGCAGAAAAGCCTTTTTTTTTATCAAACACTCCGGTAACCTCTGAGGAGTCCATTTAGCTCCTGCTAAAGACACTTGAATCAATTTAGCAGCAGACCCATGATATTGCAAAATGGTCCACATGAAAACTGTTTTAATTGCCATTGAGCCGAGTTAACCACATGAACCCTAGTGTCCCTATTCTGGGTCAATGCTTTGTGAGCTTGTGGATCAGCAAAGAGATTTACTGTAGAGGGGAAAAAATAAGTGGACCAAGTAGACTCCTGGGGGACCCCAGTCAACTAAGAATACTGGGCTTAAGTGGTTAAGTGTTCATCTACAGATGTCCTTCCTTGTAAAACAATGACGGCAAGTAGTGAGCCTGTATTGAGGTTTTCTTTTTTATTTACATGAGTTCTTCAGTGTTTATCAATACTGCCCAAGTAGGATTAAGTCAGAGAGGTGGTCAAAGAGATGAAAGATGCTGAGGGCCACTGCTTGCTAAACATGTGGAGAATACTGTATGTCGAGTGGACACTGCAAGGGTTTCAAAATCGACATAAGAAAAACTGTCTCTGAAATGTTTTGACAGATGTCACCTGTAGCTTTGTCTACGTGCATGTGCTGTGCCCACACTGACTGATGAGTTTTACTAGAGGTGTCAGTGTTAACATTACACTGTGGTCCAGTTCTTCACGCCAGTCCAGTCAGCATAGATTTGATTTTATCTATTGATCTGTCTATATAAAGTAATTCTGTACATATTTATGTTTACCTTCCGTCTCTGTCTGCCTGTCTTGAACAAAAGCTAAACAGGGCATTTGTTCATTAATCACATGAACCTTAGCATCCCTTTTCTTGGCATGGTCGTCAGAGGCGAACATTCAGCAAAAATATGCGAACATTTTTCAAAATAGCACATCTGCAAGCTTGCAATGCATCATGTTGTGAGCTTGTATATTGGCTATTTTCCGTAAAGACATTTGGTGTAGAGGAACAAAGGAGAGAGGACCAAGTATAGACCCCTGTGTGACCACGGTCAACAAAGTATATGGGGTTTAAGTGGTTAAATGGATATTTCACCTTCAAACATGTTTGGGGTCATTTTAACTTCTACTCAGGCTTTTGTGAGCACCCAAGACAGTTTTTGAGTTTCTTGATTCAGTATTTAGATTTAGATTTGATATTCATTTTAAACCCATTATAACTATTATCAAACTCCCGTCCTTGGTTCTGGTGACTCATAGGTGCCCTCCTAATACGTAAGGGGCCATGTTGTTTCGATTACTTTTTTCATTGTTTTTCTTTCTCCCCCCCCAAAAAAAAACTTTAAAAATAAATGAAAAAGTAATTGAAAAAACACGCCCCCCTCACGCACTACAAGGACAATATCAGTAACCAGAACCAAGAACGGGTGTTTTCGATGACTCTATCATGGTTAAAATGGAGTTTGAAGTTACATTATGGATTTGTATAGGAAGGGGGCGTGTCTGATAAAATGAATATCAAATAACTAAATACTGAATCAAGCAACTAAAAAATTTCTGAGGTGCTCACAAAAGCCAGAATAGACTTTAAAAGTGAATACACATGAATGAATGAATTGCCACAGATCACAGCAGCCCTTACAGTTCTTCTCACATGGCTTTCCACCCCTATACCCCAGGTGTGCGGAGAGCATGCTGTGTGTGGTGCCCGACATCTCGGCGTTCCGCGAGGGCTGGCGCTGGGTGCGGCAGCCCGTCCAGGTGCCGGTGACGCTTGTGCGCAACGACGGCATCATCTACTCCACCACGCTGACATTCACCTACACGCCGGAGCCCGGCCCCCGGCCGCACTGCAACGCCGCCGGGGCCATACTACGCGCTGGAAACAGCAGCCTGCTCGGCAGCAGCGGCAACAACAGCCAGGAGGCCGGCGCCTACGGCCCCAACAGCACCTCCAACAACGCCGGCGGAGTAACGTCATCGTCCTCCACCGCTGTGTCTGCTGTGGTGTCCTAACGCATAGGATGCAAAGCAAAACATGTAACAATATGCCTTGAGAGTGAAACAGTACCATGTGGCTAAAGAAAAAAGAAAGAGAAAAAAAAGGACTTTTGGAAAAAGGAAAAAAAATAACCCACTCTCTCTCTCTCTCTCTAAAGTGCTGCATATTCATTTTGGAATTCAAAGAAGCTGAAGCGGATTTTTTCAGTGGGACGGGAAGACGAGGGATTGGGAAAGAGGGGGAGGGGTGGCGGGCGGGGTGTTGTCTGAAGGATGAACAAGTTGTCAGCCAACGGAAATAAGAGAAAAGTGCTCCTCGTCGCCCTCCTGTGGTTTCTAAAGGGACATGCCTGTTCAGTTCTGGTGTTTTAAAAAAAAGGAGATGTGGAATGAGGAGTTCCCACTGGTTCACCAGCACCTTTTCCTGGCTGTGAGAAAGGAAACCACAACAACGATACATCCACCGTGTACAAAATTGTGTTTAAAAGAAAAAATAGTCTATTTTTTGCGCTTTCCTTCCCCCCTCAGTTTATTTTTCCTTGATTGTTTTTATTTTGTCTTGTTTTTATATTTTATTTTAATCTGTTGATCTATCTGTGTAGTATGTATCTGAAAAGGGGGCTGGATGTATTGTTGTGGGACGGAGCGCGAGGACACGGGGACACACATAAAACGTGATGATATACATAGTTTTTATGGACCAAGGATCTTGTATAAGCTTTAGTAAAGGTACATTTTCTCCATACCTTTTTTTGTATTAAACATATAGTACACTTTTGTTACCAAATAGTTTCTATTCTTCCTCTGAGCTTGGCCTTTTTTCTTTTTTTTTTCCCAGTTTTATTATATTTTGTTTTAATTTTTTTCTTGTTTTGTTTCTTTTTTGAGGTCCAAAATCCAGAGGTGCATACTTATGGCGATCTTTCCCTGAAAATAAAGAAACGCCAGGGTTTTTGGATAGAACACTTCCATTTTTTATATTTTTCTTTTTCTGTTGGGGAAAAATCTGAAGTCTGGGGATTTTTATTTTATGTTAAATTTACATAACTGAACGTTTTGTTTTGTTTTAGGGAATAACCTCAGAGGGCCTATTTTATATCATTGGTTTTTATGAAGTCTTTAAAAGGAAAAGCTTTAAGCAATGCCTCTGCCTTGCCTGCAATACTCTTATGTGCGCTATGTTTCCTTTGGAAAAAAACTATACATGTCTGTACATCTCACATAGAGCCATAGCGATATTTGCAGAATACTTCAGAAACCAGACTTCCTGCAGCTACAAAACTAAGTCAGTTTATCATTTTTCACAACGATTTAATATGCGTAGTCATTGACTTGAGGATAGCCTTAGTACTGTATATTATTCCTGTGCACACAGTCAAAAGAATGACATCCAATGTCACATAATCTGGATTTTCAGATCATGTCGTAACATTGGTCTAAAGTATCAAATGACCTTGTGAACTCTGCCGTTGTGTTCTTGAAACTACGCCTAACTAGGTGTCTTCCAGTGTGTACTCCGATTTTTGGTGGCATTTTACTTCCATTGGTTTTCCTAAAAGCAAGACAAACACTTCCAATTTGATGTGGCCTTACTGATAACTTGACATCAAGTATTTCACCTTTTTGTTGTTGCAAAATACCATGTTTACTCACTTTGGAAGAACACCTATGTTTGGCACATAAAAAACTGTTGCCTCGCTTCTCGTTGCAGGTGCTGATGTCTAATTGAACTTGTACACCCGTAATGTCCATCCACGTACCACTTGTTACCAAAACCACATTGTGAAACAAAAGAGCCTTCCGAAGGATATATTGGCCTTCATTTTGATGTACAATTACAATAACATGTTTTATGTTTTGTTTTGTTTTGTTTTTCAGTGTACCTTGCGGTGCGTGGTGGCCGTAACTTTTTTGGTACATTGTCTTGTGAGCACTGTAAGGTGTTCTCAGCCTCTTAGCCTTTTTAACCACATGAACCCTATTGTACCTATTCTGGGCATGCCATTATAGGCAAACTTTCAGTGAAAATAGTCGATCTACAAGGTTGTAGATTGGCTATTTTTGGTGTAGAGAGAAAAAGGGGGCCCTAGGGGACCCCGGTCAACTAAGTATATAGGGTTTAAGTGACTAAATGTCCTGTGGTTTCCACTTAACGGAGCTAGATGTGTGTACATTGTAAACTCACTGTCCGAGAGTAGCCGCACTCGTCTGTATTTATGGCGAACAAGTCTCGTGTAGAAGCAGAAAGGCCTTCTATATGTGTATTACTGAATATGTGTATTTCCAAACATACAGCAATATTGTACAGGTCATTTCTTTTTTTTGTCTGTGTTGTGATGTGTCTGCCTGACCACTAGTTCACCAGCCAGCAGGTGTGTGTGTGTGTGTGTGTGTGTGTGTGTGTGTGTGTGTGTGTGTGTGTGTGTGTGTGTGTGTGTGTGTGTGTGTGTGTGTGTGTGTGTGTGTGTGTGTGCATGCGTGTGTGTGTGTGTGTGTGTGTGTGTGCATGCGTGTGCGTGCGTGTGTGTGTGTGTGTGTGTGTGACTGTGTGCGCGCGTGTTTGTGTGTGTGTGTGTTTGTGTCACGTCTCCCTACTAGTCGCTAAAATGGAGCATTGAGTTAGACTCTCTTCATTTTAACAGATCATCTTCAAAGTTGTAATTGCTCTTAAGAAAAAAAAAAGGACTTCAGATAACTTTGGTCCCACCGTCTTCCGTCACGATCCAAATATGCTCCCACTCTTAAACAATTGTGTATAAACCCTCAAAGGCAATACTTTGGAACTTAGTATTACAGTACAACTGTATACTATTCCGGGAAATAACTATGATGCTGTAAATTGAATGTCTACTTAATGAAGTATGTTTGCCCTTTAAGCATACCCTTAAATATGAGCAAGGAGCAAACCAAAAAGAGGGTTCACTTGCTCCCCTCCAAACTGCTAAAAGTTTAAGTTATGCTCCCACTTTCCACTTGTCCGTCATTGATGTTAAATGTTTTGCAATTGTAATATTGATATTTTTTAAATTATTGGTACAAAGTCTCCCCCTCATGTTAGTTGGTGTTTAAAAAACAAAAAATATGAAATTAAGTGCATTATTGCCCAAGCTGCCTAGTTTGGCCTGGGAGTGTATTTTTAAAAAAAGAGGCCATGTCACGTCTGTCCTGAAATGAACTTCCTGTCTGTCAGTTTTTCTGTGGAGAAAACAGGTGCTATCAACCAACCTATGTGCCCATAGTGGCGTTGTAGCATCACAAAACCAATTTGAACTTCTTCACAGTGATGTGAAACCTGTTTTTCCAGAACAGCCCGCGGGCCGTTCTGAACCCTTTACTGCGGTGACGATGGAGATGCTCACCAAATCTTCCTGTACATTTTACAGTGTGTAATTATTTCTACTTTATGTTCAATAGGGTGTGCTCTTAAATTCGTTGTGTGCTTAATATAGCCTCTTATATTAGCATCAGCCTTTTGTTCTGTTTCGTTTACAGTTTGCAGTCGCCTCTTTTAGCATAGTAACCCCTGGTTCACCACTGTTGTGTGTGTGAGTGTCAACAGAAGGGGTTTCACAGTTTTCACAAACTAGTAAGCTGGGGGCATGTTTATGTAAAACAAACACATTTTGACAATCTGAGCTGGCTTGATGGTTTACAGTGTCGTTTTCTCTTTAGTGTGTTAGGAGTTTTACAGAAGGGGGGGGTCAGATAATATGAGCATCAATGCATCTCTGTGTCTCACTCATTAAGGCATGTAACATGTTACATGTCTTCTTACGCTGTATTAACATGGTGACTGAGCTGTCTGGGGAGAAAAATACAAATGCCATCTCATGAACTTTTGTGATGCTATTGCAAGATATTCTGTACTTAACTGGTATATTTCTCCTTTTTATTTCTCTCCTTGCCATAATGTCTGTTGGATCGTTACAAAAGCAGCTGTAAATGTTTGTTTGTTTTTTTATAATGAGCTCTGAACAATGTATGTATCCTCTAATATGCCAAATGTCTTTTTATAACATAGAGTTTTTCATGCACTGCTAAACAAAAAACAGGGCAGATTGAGAGGCAGCTTTAAATCAATGAAAAGGTGTGTGGAGCCCCTTCTCTGTTGCACTCAGCCTTACTTCTCCCTAAGTCAATTTGGCTGTTTGCACTACAGGGCGCTAATGTCAAATTTATGCTCCGTCGCCCGTTGTACGACGAAGTATAAATCGGGCTTAACTTGTCTTTCTTTTTACCCCTCTTCCTCTATCATATTTTTTAAATTCCTACTCGCTCTCAAAAATTTCTCTTCCATGTTTATATAGATATTATGTACATTTGGAATTCTCTCCTGCTATTTGCCCTCCCTGTACATGCAGCTTGATAACGCTTCGCTTTGCAACGGTCAGACTTTGTTTTTTCCACCCACCCACCCTTCTCTCTCTCCTCTTCATACGTCCTTTAACTACAGTATCTTTCACTCTCACTCTATCTGTGTATTATGCTAGTAATGGTAAGCCGAGGTGTCAGTGTGGTAGTGTACTCAGTGCTCAAAGGGTTGCTGATGGTAGAAACCTGTGCCGTTTGTAACATTTAGCAATAATGTCAAAACGAGAGGACGGCTTTTTTTGATAACATACGATAGTTTGTTTTTTGTACATATTGCAGTTCAAGTTCATGCTCAAATCCGTATGTCATTAAAAATGAAAAAAGAAGAAAAAAAGGAGAAAAAAATATTGCAATATTGGCATAAAAAGAGAAATAAAAATGTGATATAAAATCTGTTTTGTATGGGGTTTTTTTTAAATCATTTTGCAAGGGTGTTGGGTTGTATGTAAATCAGGTTATTCACATGTATGCGGATAATCATGTAAGAACCAGTTGTGTGACTTTATTACAGTATTGCTTCTGAATGCCGATATTGGATGCATCTCCATCACAGTGGAGATAGTGGCTTCCAGAACCAAATTGAACCTTTATCTGAGGATTTTACTGTGTGGGAAGTGGTTCCAATGGAGTCTCCTTCAGTCAACTATTATGGCTGTGAGATAATGCTTTCTGCCTTTTAGATCCACTTCATTCATTCTGTTAAAAGCCCAAGCTACTCTCTCAAGTCTGTGTAGCAGCAGCTGTTTATTTGGGCAGCCAGTGGCTGATTATAAAGACATGGGCTCTGTGTGTGTGTGTGTGTGTGTGTGTGTGTGTGTGTGTGTGTGTGTGTGTGTGTGTGTGTACATTATAAGAAGGTTGAGGCTCTATTTGTTAGTAGATGAGACCATTTTCAGGACATTTCCATTATTAAGGACTTTCCTTATTTCAGTACATGATATAGAGTTAGTGACAGAAGCACATTGTGCAAGCTGAATGGTTGATTTATTGTCGGGAAAATATCTTGCACGGTGACAAAAACTTGTTGCAACACAGGTTCAACAGACAAATTCTTCGCATAGAAATCACACTATCACACAGTAACTCCAAATACTGACAATCAAGCATATTACACAGATTTCAATTACATACCTGCTATGTCAGATGTGTAAATAATCTATCCTCCAGAGCGAGGTTATAGCTACGATTACATTGCAACACAGCATAATGAGTAAACGAAATGGGAATAACAAATTGCTACATTTGCGCTGCAGTATACTTAACCAAAGTCAATATTTATCAGGTGAGACTGACAGGCAGTGCTGGGAAATATGCTCTTTGAAGAGTGGACAGACAGGTGCTTGAAGTCCCACAGAATGATAAGGCCTACAACTATGAAGTCACACATAAACACATAGACAGCTGGTAAAAGGCATCAACTGCATGAACCCTAGCCTATTCCGAGATGAACATTCGGCAGCAATTGCTAATCTACAAGCTCACAAAATTGGGAGCTCGAAGATAGCTATTTTTGCCAAAGAGATTTGGTGAGGAGGAAAAAGGACCAAGTATAGAGCACTGGCGGACCCTGGTCAACTAAGTATAGGGTTGATTTAAGTGCTTATTTTGAAGCTAGTGGACTAGGTCAGATGTTGTGGAATGCATATCAGGAACCGATTAATAGGCTACTAATTACAAACATGAATATACAGTATATCTCTACCATGACCTATCAAAGTTATGGTTGCCACCATATCTAGGTATAATAGCATTTGCAAATATTTCTGTACACATCTTAAATGGCTTAGAGTGCTGAATGAGTGGAGTCCATTGCAATTATTTAAAACTGTTGTGTTATTCTTAAATGATAGGAAAGTACTAAAATGGCTTGCAAACAATCTACATTTCTGGATTGTCTTTTCCTAAAAGTATTGTCTTACGCGTGTAGGTGACGCATGGTGGGATTTGGAACAACCTTTTAATCACTTATGGGATTAAAATGAATGATAACAATTACTTTCCAAAGTGTCTTGCGTGGCACATGGTGGGATTTGGAACCACCTTTTAATCACTCAGGGGGATTTAAGTGAATATTAACAATTACTTTCAAAAGACTGTGTTACCCAGATTTGTATACAATGTTGCTGTCACCCTTAAAGTGGTGAGAGTTGTTTATCGAGAGTGTGTGGGAGCGGATTATCCATCGATGGGTATAATTCCACTCCATGAACACACAATAGTTCTTAAGTAAGTCTGACTTGAGATCTACCAAGACTCTGATCAGGCATTCAGGATTTGTCTGGACAGCGTCAGACAGAGTGTGGATGCTGCAAGCTCGAGCAAAACAGCTTGAGAGAGGCTACATACAAGGTAGCGGTGTTGACATAGACTGAAGGGGAGTCTGTAAATAAGCACTGAATGTACACCACTGACACAGCATTGACAAACTTCTGCACCCTTGTCATGTCACACTCCAAGCAAAAGCAGCATATATGGCCATAAACAAGTCACATTAAGCAATTTGAGGGCCTTACTTAATAACAAGGTTGCACTTTTCAATACGTCTTGAGGTTTCGGCACTCGAGCCAGTGATCTACAGTAAGTCTATGTACGTCAGATTCAAGTCAACTCGTTCCAAGCTGATCCACGGACACTACTATACGTGAAGCGTGAGCTGCCGCCACTCGGGGTGTGGCCGTTCTCTTCGCTGCTTCTTAGCCCTCCTCTCACCGACCCCCCAGCGCCTCTGGCAGTGCCACTTCCGGTAGACCTTGCCGAACCGACGCCCCCGTGGCTGCGGCTGCAGCAGGCGAACGTAGCCAGCATGCCCTGGCGGAAGCGATTGTGCATGAAACAGTAGATGATTGGGTTGACGCAGGCCGACACGTAGGACAGCAGGTGGATGAAGGAGATGGGAGCCCCCGTCAGGCGGTCGGCCAACTGCCGGTCGAAGGCCTTCCACGCGTTGACCACAAACACAGGGGTCCAACAAAGGAAGAAGAGGAAGACGATGACCAGGAGCATGCGGATGACTCGCTTTTTGGCCATCAGGTTGGCCGTAGAGCTGTTGCTGCACACACGCCTCAGCTTGGCCTTGGTGGCGGTGCTGCTGGCCCCGCTGCCCCCGTTGCTGCCCACACTGGCCGTACTCAAGGTCAGGCTCTTCCTTTTGGACGCCTGGAGGTAACAGCCGTCGCTGTCACCCGGTTTAATGCTGCCAGTGCTCGCTTGTCTCTCTGTCAGGGGGAAGGCCAGTAGAATGTCATCACAAGCATCACACATTTTTTGGCACTGTGTGCGTCAGATAAGAGGTATAAATGTTCACTGTGTTGTTTGGGAAAGCATCCAGTTATAAGTCAAAGAATGAGGAGATTTATAGTGCTGTTAACCCAAGTAATTATCTTACCTCTGTTGGATTTCTTATTGTTCAGCTCAAACTTGATTCCCCGATAGAGTTCCAGAGAAATGCGTCCATAGGCTGCCATCATCACTATCCCAGGGATAAGAAAGAGTAGGAGCAACAGAGACACATACCTGAAGGGGACAGATTAAGTGGGTCATGGGGATGAATCATAGGATCAGTCACTCAGTCCGTCACATCTCATCAAACTAGAGGTCTAACTACAACCCTACAGCATCTAGCCCTGACAGGTCAACACAAGATGTACCTCTTGTGTTTTCAGTGCAGCTGCAGACATGAGGTCTTCAGCCATGAAAGGGCCATACCGGTGTCTATAGGTCATGGGAATTAATCATAGGAAGAACAGTCACAGTGAATCGCATGTTATCAAACCGGAGGCCTAACTACATCCCTACATTAACTAGCACTGACAGATCAACAGAAGATTTACCTCTTGTGGGTTTTCTTTTCAGTGCACCACATAGACATAGCTCTTCTGTCATGACAGTCAATACAATACAATACATTACTGTCTATTCACTGCTTTATTCATATATCATACATGAACCTAGAGCATTTCTCCATTAGACTTACGTTAACAATCAAACCTGAATAATGGAGTCAATGTTGGCTAAACATTGTAAAAAACTAATTTTATTTGGAAAATGGTAGACAATATCATATTCCACTGAATTCCTCACTGAACACAATACACTAAATGGTGGTCTACAATAATGGTTGGGGTGCTGACTCATAGATTGTCAGCATCAATCTCGAGAGGATTCTGCTCAAGTGTCCTTGAGTAAGACCACCTACCACCTACCTCCTATCTGTACTGTCGTCACTCTGGACAGTCTGCTAATTGCTACACATTCTCACTCTCAAGTTGTACTATAGTGATGAGTTGGGGCAATCTGACCATGTGTCACCCGTTGGAAGGGAGGGGATCCCGTCATGTAATTTTTCAGTGTCCACTAAAAACGTTTGAAATGCGGGAGGTGCGCCGGCAGAAGCAGACTTGAGCTCCGTGAGCGAGCAAGTGGCCGCGCCGAGCGGTGAGAAGTCTGCTTCTGTCGACTCAATGGCGTTCAATCATAAATCACCCGTCCTCGTCAACATGCATCGTGACAGGACGTCCCATCATCGTGTCAATGTCTGAAGCAGGGAGGAGTCCTGTCGCATCAAACGGGTGACACATGGTCAAATCCTGTCCCATGTCGTCACCCGTTTGGTGCAACAACTTCAAGTGTGAAAATGTGTTGAGCGACTAGGTAAGAGGATAACATCTCTCACCAGGACTGCTGGATGACATCGTGGGGCCAGACCAGGCGGCACATGTACCCCGTACTGTTGTTGAAACGGATAAAGGGCTTCAGGGTGCTGGCAATGGGGTAAGGCAGCATGAGGATGAAGGATGCCACCCAGGTGGCCGAAATGACCTTGAAGGCGTGGGACTTGGTCTGCCACGTCCTGGAGGACAGCGGGTTGCAGATGGCGCTGTAGCGCTCCAGGGAGATGGCCATCAGGTTGAAGGTGGACACACTGACCGAGACTCCTGTACAAACCAAGAAAGGACAAAACATAAATATTGCACTGTTTATAGGTTCGTGTTAATGGTTACAAGATAATGGAGTTGAATTATGAGATTTCAGACGTTTCACATGAAACTGATTTATTGAGTGGCAGGCTATACAGAGTAATGGATCTTGATGTCTAATAAGCTCTGAACCTGTCACTTCCTTTAAGCATACACCTTAAAGATTAGCAAACAAAAATAAACAGGGAGAGAGGATAGTAAATGACGTCCCACAGGAGAAATCTAGAATCAGAGTCTACAGGACAGGTACATGGGGTGGAGGAGGAGGTGATGAATGTAGGAACGATGAGTAGCAGTGATTGCAATCTGAGCAGTGGAGCAGCAACATAGTGCATTTCACAGCTTAAAGAGAGCCTTATTACAGGTCTTGACACTCGAGCCATCGTTCCAAGCTGATCCACGGACTCTGTTGCAGTGAGGGGACTTCAGCAGCGTGACTCAAGCTGTTGTTTTATTTGATGATTGTAATAAACCTACTGTTAATCAAAGAACAAACTGTCTCATTAGGAGTTTCTTTAATAGTCATAATATTATATTTTCTTCTGCTACACGATGGACATACATGAATAACCGCATAAGCATAACAGTACGTTATATTGTTGAGAACACTAGGATTTGGATTCAAACATTCAGTGGATCCATGACATCAATCATCTGTGTTCTGTCTTGTTTTGGTTTGTGTAGAGAACAGTTTTCTGGACTGCACTAAGACAGAAACTAGTCAGATTGGGTAGTGTTGCCTTTTCGGAAGCTAAACATGACTTGAATTGGGCTTTTTGCCAGTCTGGACACAGCTAACCCCCACATCATGGTGTTTGTAATCCTTAACCACTTGAACCCCAGCATCCCTATTTCGGGGGGGACGTTCGGCAAAAAATAGCAGATCTACAAGCTCTAGATCTGCTATTTTTGGCGAAGACATTTGGTGTAGAGTGAGAAAAGCGTGTACCAGGTACAGTTTCAAATCATGTCCGTTTAACAAAATATAGAGGGTTTAAACTTTAAGTGGTCAGAAGCACTTGCCAATTTAACAGCATCACGTTGTCACGCTGACTGCTGGTGATGTCATGGCACTTTAACGATTTGTCAAATTGAAATGTACTATTGTATAGAGCCAGAGGACACCCTGCACGATGGGATATAATATACAGCCCAGTCTGTTACAGTGCAGTGTTAACAAACTCAGTAATAATAACATTGAGTCCTATAAATACATCCACATTATCGTGGTGTACGATCCCAGCGGAGGGCCACATAAACACGTTATCCTACATGTAGACAAATGAGATAATCGGCCGTGGCTGGCAGCACCGTGGTTGTCACCATACACCCAACAGGAAGCATTGAGACATTGAAAATTAGGATCCCAGTGGCCCCACACACAGTCAAATCCTGAACATTCATTTACCTCTGACAGTGTAATCTACACTGTCAGAGGTAAATTAATGCTCAGGCTTTTTCTGTGCATAAGTTAATGAAGAAAAAATGTAATTAACGATGTAATTAACCAAATTCAGTCGTGATGGAGATATCACACGCACCATCATTAGGCAGTGCTCATGAAGTCTTGCAAGATTTTTAAACCGTGCTTTGAGAGAACTTGCATAGCTTACTTTAGGTAACAATTGTCGTTGCACTGGCTGTAATAAAACATAAATTAATATGCCTCAATGCAGCTGTGCAAATACAGAGCACGCATCATTCAGGGCATATTCTGAATTTCAAACAGGAACATGTCATACTTGACCACTCTCATTCCATCAATGCAGATGTATTTTATGAATAATATTTGCGCTTATAAAATCACATTATTCATAGGCTTGGTTGTAAGCCATTCCCGGACCTTTTCCTGTTAGTTTGTCACTGAAATGAAGGTTATTATTCACTGAGCATTAGCCAGTTTACATTCCTGCAGAGAGAAACAGAGCCTTATACAATACACAGGCCACAACCCAGATGTCTTTGTTTAGCGCCTCTGTGAAACACTATATGATTTCCCTCAATAAGGCAATACACAACTGAACTGTTAGATATGTCATATCTTGGCATTTAGAAATGTAGCCAGGACCAAGGACTGTAGAATTCTACATTAGTCTGCATGAGAGAATCCATCAAATTAGCCTACTTGCATTGTTTACATTTTAATACACTTATAATAAAACATTATTTTCAAAACGATGCTGGCCATTTTAGAAAAACTTAGCAAATGCTATAACTTTTTCCACTGTGTTAAACATGTCTTGGGAATTAAAAGAACCAAAAATAAATTTCAAAAGATCAACATATCCCCTTGAGACACAAAACCATCCTGATCTATGGTAAAATCCTCAGTGTTCATTTAACACAGAGGGTGCAAAAATGGAGCCATTTGTAAACCCTCTGTGTTAAATTAACAAATTGACCCGAATGAACCCTCATGAGGGGTTCATTTGGGTCAATTCTGTACTCTCAGTGTGAAATTAACACAGATTTTAGTGTGCAACCGTGTGGCCCCTACTGTCCACTCACCCATGAAGTACATGACGAGCTTGCACATGCCGGTGCCGAAGATGAAGTTCTTCATGAGGTTGGGGATGAGGGTGAAGGGGATGCAGATCAGGGACAGCATGAGGTCGCTGACCGCCAGCGACAGCAGGAACAGGTTGGTGACGGTCCTCATGCGGCGGTTCCTCACCAGCACGGCGATGATGAGGCTGTTGCCGACGACACTGAGGAGGAAGATGAGGCTGTACAGGACGATCCGCACCTTCTGGTCGATGTCTGAGACGCGTGAAGATGGACAGATGGACAGATGACATCAGTAATGAAAGGATATAGAATAAAAGACAGATAGCCAAAGAGACACATTATGATGTTACTGACATCATGTTCCCTGAAAATTGCACTACATAATCAGACAGCACAAACTCATCACACATGCACCCACGCTAGTGCAAATGAGCACACCATGTCCACTCTGGATGGTAGGCTGTTAGATGTTTATTTGCTATTTAAATGATGGTTTAAATATTGTTTTAATAGCTACACGTCTCAGACATGCATGATTAAAACAAACAGTATTTAAACAGCATCCATCACTGTCAGTGTCTTCTTCTGAAAACATTTCATGCAGACAAGGCAAACATATCAATGGTTCTCAAAGTGGGGTCCTGGGACTCCTTGAGGGGACTCAGGATTCCTTGAGGGGGTTCTAAATTGACCGTTACAAGTCTGTAACTCTGACAATATACAAATGGAACCAAATGGACCCGTTAGGGTCCATTTGGTCCGTTAAGGTGGGGTCCTTGAAATTGTAAAGTTTGAGAACCGGCTGATCTATATGCCTAATTGCGTAATTAATTCAAAGAATGAGAACAACTGGACTGTTGCTACTTGCTTATGACAACATTAAAACATATTCCCCATGCTGTAGCCTAAAATACATGCGTAATATGCGCATTTTGCGCACCAGTCAAAATATGCCCAAAAGTCACTTACGAATAGACTACGAATCAAATTCATCACTTTGGAGCATCGATATGTACAATACAACCCATTCCAACAGACAGTTGAATGACAATTTCGTTTGCCACCATTCTTTTTTAAATTATAAGAATATCATAATGGAACTGAAAAAGGCTCTTTTTACGTTTTATTTTATGATAACAAATAAAACGTGAGCCTTTTCCAGTTCCAGGTGGTAACTGAGGTATTTTTTAATTTACCGGAGTATTATAGTATACTTAGGCTACTCCACTACATCTCAGAAGAAAATATTGTACTTTTACTTCACTACAATTATATGAAAACTTTAGTTATTTACTTTGTAGATTTTGATTATTATTACAAAACACACTAACCATTTCAGCCCTATATAGCCTATATTTCGGCCATTTGAAAATAGCAGATCTACAAGCTCACAGTGCATGGCAAATGTCAATGCATGCATTGTGAGCTTGTAGATGTGCTATTTTCATATTATTATTTTCTTGGAAAGAACAAAAAAGAGAGCGGGAAAAAGAAAGAAAGCCCATAGTCATTAAGCCTACCTTTCGATTCGTTTGAGGAATCCTGATATTCATCCTCGCAGTCAGAGATATTCCTAATCCCAAGGCTACACAAGATCTTGTTTAAATCAGTAGAATTTATACTAAGCATGTCGTGCAAGGTGAACGTCTCCATGTCCATGATGATGTCTGATTGCTTCAAAGTTCCACTCACGGTAGCCTTCACAATTCAAGTCAACCTAGAAAAATGACAAAAAACGTCTCATCCCAATAAGCTACACACTGGAACATCAGCCATGATCTGGTTTTAAAAAGGTTCAAAAGAATGCTGATTATAGGCAGGTGTCCTTCTGTGTCGCAGATGCCAAGCAGTAGCCTAATATGACAATACACAGCCTGTTTAACCAAGAGACATTTCTCTGTAGACAAACGTCAGTGCCGTTCCGTTCCGTGCGCTTCTCTCGTCTTGCGCGTCTTCCCAAAGCGAGCGCGCTGCTCGCTTTGAGGAAGACGCGCATCGTGCGCGCTGCACTGTGCGCGTCAAACCAAACCCTCTCCTCCTGAAACCGGCCGAACTCCAAATATATATATATTTTTTTACACATTGGAGGCTCCTGCATTTAAACATTGGCTCAATTAAATGACTAGTAGGCTACACTTCACCTTGAAAGAATAAGGTAGGTCTACTCCTTAAAAAATAAAGAGACACAATTTGATAATGATACGGTTTGTTTGGCTGCCCCTCGTTCGTTACCTGGCTGGATAGTAGCACTTAACGGACAGGACACCACCTGTGGTCGTGATTTCAAGTGTTGTTTTTGTTTTCCATGGCAAAATGTCATTTTACTACTTTATTTTATGTAATAAAATATGATTGGGTGGGAGGGTTTTCTTTTCCTTATTTGTTGCTCTTTTTTCTTTTTTCTTAAAAAAATAATAATGTACATTGTAGGTACAAATTGTATAACATTTTATAATCTGTTCTTAATAAAACATATTTGAAAAAAAATAACCACTGAACTCAGTCTCCGACGTCCGTCCTCCTTTTCCTTCCCTGCACTGGTTGCCTTGCCTGTCAGTCTGTTTTAGGATTCATTGTATTGATAACTTTTTTAATCACTTCATGGGCCTCGCCCCTACTTATGTTTGAGTTATTAACCCTGTATGAGCCTAGGTCCTGTAGGCAGTGTAGTGGAAGAAGACAACAGGTGACCATGTTGCTGAGTGTCAGGGCTCCTCCTCACTGCATGCTTACTGTCTTCTTTTAGGGTCACTTCTTAAACTGTGTAGGCTATATCGAAACGCCGTTTCTCAATTGACTTTTTTTTAAAATTAATGTCACATTATGCCCGTTGAGTAGGCTATTATAAGTGTTATTCTTTGTTTGTTTTGCATTATATTGCCTATTTTTCTCATATTGGGAGTTTTCCTCAATTGATGGGGTGTTGTAGCGACCCACAAGGGACCCATCCATAATTTGCTCCTCTAAGTGAGTTTGTTTTCTTGGCCTTGCTTGTTACCTCCTGGTCTGCCGAGCTGACCGGAGTTCGATTCCAGCTCAGTGAAAAGTTAGATTGGTGTCAGAAGTGGGATCACTACACTACTTCCTCCTTTCAAAAGCGTGCCCTCGCGCTTCACACTTCACTCTTGAGTCCCTCACGTCTCTCACGTAAGGGCACGCTCCACCGGTCCTCAACCGCGTCTGACACCAGTGTAACGCTTCACACACCACTGAAATCGAACCCCGGTCTCCAGCCCGGCAGGTCGCTAGCTAGGCAGTGATGTGTTCTACCGTGTTACGCTACATACAGTACGTACCATTTCTAACCATTTCCTCCATTGAAAACGCGCTAGCGCATCTCCACAATGCGCATGTCATGCAGGGAATGATTATCGCATCCCTCCGAAACAACCTAGAACACACCACTGCCGCTAGGTAACAAGCAACGGCAAGAAAGCAAGCTCCCTTGGAGGAGCAAGTTACGGCTGGGTCTTTTGCGGGATCGCTACACTACCCCCTCCTTTCAGAAGCACACCCTTGCGCTTCACAATTCACTCTTGAGTCCCTCACACAAGGGCACACTCCACCGGTCCTCAACCGCTTCTGACACCCGTGCTTCTGAAAGGAGGGGGTAGTGTAGCGACCCCACTAAAGACCCGGCCGTAACTTGCTCCTCCAAGTAAGCTAGCTTTCTTGGCTTTACTTGTTACCTGCCGGTCTGCCGAGTTGTAGACCGGGTTTGATTCCAGCTTGGTGCGCAACATGTTACATTGGTGTCAGAAGTGGGATCGCCACAATATTATTATTTCTGTCAAAGACCTTTCCATAATTTAGATGTTGAAATGTTAATGTTTCCCTTACGTATTTTACACTGCGTGCTGCAAAAGATTATTATTATTATTAGCCTATATTTGGTTGTTGTAAGTGCATGCGTGCAAGTGTCTCTGTGTATGAGTGTAGGTACGCGGGGGTGTAGTGTTAACGGATTATAGCAGAACATGTATTCAAGCTGTAGGCTATACACAAATCCACGGAGCGCTGCCCTGCGCGCAGCCATTGCTGCGGTGTCAACGCTACGCGGAAGCGACACCGCAGCAATGGCCGCCTACAGGCAGCTACAGGCAGCGCGTCTGTGGATTCGTCTATAGCCTTGCCTGCTTTGGCAATTTATGGAAGGCTGTCAGGATGGATCAACGTTTCAGTTGACTTATAAATCTCATTATTATGGTATGCTACACACAGACGTAGCATACACACAGGCTGGAAACAAAGGTGGTGATAGGCAAATGGGTGACTCATGGCAGTGGTTCTGAAACATTCTAATTTCAAGGATCCACCCAGTTTGGTATAAATTAGGCCACGGACTCCCCATACCTCTGAGAGTGTGTACAAATGGAACAAATGGAACTTTATAGTCTCCGATTGTTACAGGTATGAATTTGGTTCCTATCAACAGAACAATTTAGCTGGGAACCCCTTGGATGACCCAGGGGGTCCCCGGACCCCACTTTGAGAACCAACACTGACTCATGGTTCCCACATTGATGGGCGAAGTCCACCATAGTCCATCGTAGAAAAATCAAAGCCCATGGAAAATGGTGGCGACCATACATAGTCCAATTGCTGGCAAATCTTAAATGATGTCGTGTGATTCAGCCTACTCGCAGTGGTTATCAACCTTTTCAGACCTTGACCCCCCAAAATAATCATATTTGAACTGGGGACCCGGCAAAATAATCATATTTGAACTGGGGACCCCCCACCCTGACAGGCTCTTGGAAGTTGAGGCATTACATTTTGTTTGACTCGGTTCAAAGGATAAATATTGTTAAAATAGCAGATCTACAAGCTCACAACGCCTCGCAAGTCGCAACACATTTTTTTTTGCCTCTTTCTTATTATATATTATTTGACAATTGGCCAATGTTTCACCAGTTTTTATAGTATAGTTTGTTGATTACTTTTGATGCAGTAATGGTCTTTTTCCTTTGGGGGTCCCGACCCACAGGTGGAGAACCAATGTACTGAAAAGCAGCGATGAGTGACTCACTCATCGCTGCTTTTCAGTACATTGGTCCTCACTCACTCAGACTGAGACTGAGACCGAGGTTAGAAAAGCAGTGAGTTGAGCTAGTAGGAACTAATGTGGGATGCTGATGTTTCCCTCTAGGTCCAGGACATAATAGGGCGCTGCTGACAGCGTTGCCATGTCGGCTTATTATAAGTGACTTTGGGCTTCTTTTTCTGTAAAGTCAGGGCTGCCAAGTGCCAACACTCCTGGATCCCGCAGGAGTCTCCTGGTTTTTGACCACGTCTCCTGACACTCTCCTGAGTCGTCATTTCTTCTGGTTTTCTTCTGGATTTGGTATCAAACTCCCAAAAATCACCAGAACACATGAAATGGCATCTACTATGTTAAAATTTGGAGGGAGGACCCCCAGACGCCCCGCTAGCCACGCCCCCAACCAATCTCCTGGATTCTGACAGTCCAATGTTGGCAGCCCTGGAAAAATTACCTGTAAAATATTGGTAGCGGGTTACGTTTTGCTTGTTTCCAAAGTGTAGTTGCTTATTTAGGCTTGTTTCCACATTTTTGTAATTCTTTTTTAAACCAGTGGTTCTCAAATATTTTCATAAATGTTTTGTGCCAGGGAGCAATTGTGTTAGAATGTTTCCAAAAATATTCAAAATATTCCACATTTTATTCAATATTGGAATTGTTTTTGAAAATGGCAGGTCTGCGAGCTCACAACGGTTCACAACTGAATCCTTTGACCTTGTAGATGGGCTATTTTGAAATAGCCGATGTTTAAAGAGCTCATGTGGCCTTTAGTCTCTTCTTTTTGGCTTGTTTTCAGAGACATGGTCGCTTATTTCTCTTACACAATCTGGCAACACTGGTGTTCTGCTGCTAAGTTGCTAAGTAACCACTGCAGAGATCGAGATCGGGTGCATCATCGATGGATTCCAAAAATCTGACGGTCCTGTTGTGATCATATACAAAAATATATATATTTTAAAATGATGGCTGACGGAACTGAGTTATCGATGACAATTGCTCAGATTGTCCAGCGACTGAAAGGAAGCCATTTACACTCTCAGATCGAGAGACAGGCCAAAGTGAGTGAACATCAGGTGAACATTTAGCTCTCTGCTCTGGGGAGAGCCTTTTTCTTTGGTGTTACGACCAGGTGGGCGTGGTTTTGAGGCATCGTTTTTGTAAGGTTTAGACATATAACCACGCCCACCTGTGTGAAACACCAAAGAAAGAGGGAGTCCCCTCTGGTCTGCAAGGTGTACGACTCCAAAAGTCGTCCGGAGTCAGTTGTTTACCTCGAACAGCTGACCAGCTTGCAAAATCCAGGGCTGCAATTATTATAGAGTATTTTCTTATTTTTTCTTATCTGATTATTCTGTCGATTACTTTTTGGATTAATCAAATAATTGAGAAGCATGCTTTTTGTAACATTTTGTTTGAATTATTTATACTTTATAGCGCAACAGTGTCATGCAAAAATAGTGAAAATAGCAGATCTACAAGTTTACAACGTGTTGCATCGTGACACATTGTGAGCTATGTAGCTTGTAGATTATTTTCACCATATATCACTTTTATATCCTTTTTTTAAAACTTCACACCTATAATGACATACAATAAATTCTTGATCATCAATTATATTTTTTCTTTAATCGACAAATCGATTAAATCAAATAGTTTGATTAACTGTTGCACCCCTAACACAGTCCATATGATGTTTTTATAACTCATTTTATGTGAACTAGGACTGTTTACACCAACCTGAGATCAAATTGGAATCTCTTAAAGAGGATGTTCGCAGTTTCCTTAAAACCTCTGGTAAGCATGTTGCAAGTGGTAACTGTCACATTTGATGATTTGTCTTTTTTTTTAATAAATACCGTCTCTGGTAATGCACGTGGGCACATTTTTTTTTAACTTAATTTCTTATTTTTATATTATTGTTACTGCAAACAATACTACTAGTGACTACTAGTGCAACAATAATACAGAAACACTTATGTTTACAGGTTGGGAAAGAAAGCTACAGAATGCAGTATATAGAGAAATGCACGTGTAAGTGACTTTCAACCTTTGTTGGGCTATTATAGCATTTGTGTATTTTGTTTTTAAATGCAAAACAACTTTCTTTTCCATATTGATTCTTTGGTTTCACAAATTGTTTGTCAAAACATACCACACTTTGGTTAATCTATCATGCAAAACAACTCTTCCATAATGTATGAATACCTGGCTACAGAGAGTCTGTAATTACAAAAGTTGGAAGGAAGCTATCGTCTTTTAAAAAAAAACGTGGAAATTGCAGCATTCCAAAAATAAATACAAATGCAAGACGGTTGGCTCAAGTACGCAGTTAATTTCTGTTCCTCCAGCTGCTAACGCGTGTCGGCTAGACTCGAGCCTTCATCAGAGCACATTAAAAGGGAACGATGGTGGTACATCACATGCTGCTTTATATTACACCCAATCATACCCACAAGAGGAAGCACACCTGCTCCCCCATATCCAGGAAGCTATCATCTGTTTTGTCATTTCCATTTATGAAAATATATTTTCAAATATATTTTCTGAAGGCATCAGGCTCCAAAGCAGTCAGGCAGTATCACAAAGTTAATTCACCCTCACTGATGTGACTTGCAAACGAGTGACTTGCAAACTTGCACTGATCGATCGTGCAAGTGTGACCCCCCCCCCCCTCAAGATGCCACCTTAGGTGGCTGCCTACTTTGCCTAATGGGTGGTCATGCCAGTTTGAGAAAATGATTGGATTTCCCACTAAGTGGTCAAAGTTTAGACCAATCAACTAACCATACAGGCTCAGTACACGTCCAGATTGTCTGATCCTGTGCATGTGCTGAAATAGTACTGTTACTTTAGATATTATGACCCAATTTACTTTTCTTTTTTTACATGGGTTCAGTTCTTTCAAATTAAGCTCATGTTAAATTTGTAGCCAAAAAGGCCATTGAAAATCTATTAAGAATGGCCTTTTCTTCGCCAAAAGGGCATGCACTCTGACATGCACTGTACATACTGTACACGTGGTCACAATGCAGTTCCTGCCAATTGTGATGCAGACCTGCATGCCCTCAGCCCTCTTGGCCTGTCGCTGGCCCACCGTCACCTCAGTTTGCACCAATATCCTTGTTTGTGTAGTCAAATGATGAGTTTGACGCCTATAATATCTGGATATGAGATTTGTGTTTGTCCGCGTTGGACCCATTTGTCTCTGTCAGATATTGAGGACAGTGTTTAATATGCTCCCTGCTTTGCTGTGTTATTTGATTCTTCTTATCATCTATTGCAGTTTTCGTTTGATTCCCCTTATCTGTGTTCAGCTCTCCAATGGGAAATTAAACAGCAGTCTATCAGTTCAGCTTTTTATACACAGTCTCACAGTGCTGTTTCACCCAGTCTTTTGATGCAGTTTCTATTACATTCAAACAGGGAAAAGCATGTCATTCATTAAAACTGTTTGTTCTACAGTGACAAGGGTGACATAATGTATATAGTCTTCCTTAAGCTTGATTTATGCGCCATCGCTCGACAGTGTTGCTTGCCTAGTCGACGAGAGTACATTTTCAAGCTGCGTTTATAGCTTGAAGTACAATTCTTGTCAGCAAGTGAAGCGACACCTTCAAACTACAGACTATAAATTTGACTTTTTCATAGATTGAAATGCCTACAGCTGCACTGCCCACTGTTTTTCTTTAAGGGTGACATAAAACACTCCCACCCCCTCCTCCCCCTGTTGGACGCGAGTCATCCCAATGTCTTGTTGTAGGGTGTTTATATTGGGGTGAAAGTTGTGTAACACAAGGAGACCATGAGTCACGCAATATGTCTGGGGCATGATAAGTGGGCTTAGACGGGAACCACGTGGTAGACTTGGTTTAGAGGAGTTCACGAGGGGACTAAAGCAGTGTTTCGCAAACAATGGTCCGGGAGCCATTTTTGGGTCGCGACCCCACGTTTTCCTACATAAAATTTGTATTTCAAAAGATTTTCACAAATGAAAATGAAAAAAAACAAAACAATGGTTTCTTGTTTCTTGTCCAGTTTTAAAGAGTTCCCTTCCTCCATTCCCCCACCCATACTGGCACATTGGTTAGACAACAACTGTAAGAAAAAAAGCTAAATAAAGTAAATTACATACAATAAAGATTTTTTGCATATCATCATGCATAAAATTGTATATATACACACTGTATATTAAATATGTACACTAGAGTATATAGTGTATGTACTTTTGTTTTCATAACCTTTCCAATATTCTCCATTTCTGGTATTTAATGGGTTTTTATACACTACTGTTGTTTTTGCGTGGTGCAGCCAACCTCCCCACAGCCACCCTGCAGTCCCTCCAGAACACCTCAAAGAGCCTCTGGCATACATGCGCAAGGCACAGGTCAGTCTGTCTCTTCCTATCTCCATCAGTCAATGTGACACTGTCTCTGCCTGCCCACGCAGGAGATGTGGTCCACTTTTTACCGCTTTCTAGCACCGTATCTGCCGCTAACTGTGTGTGTGTGTATGTGTGTGTGTTCTCCTTGACAGGCCAACTGGGAGAAACGTATCCTCAAAAGCCTAAACAGCATGTGTACAGAGTTGGAAGTCCCACTGGCTCGCAAGGTGCCTAAAATGTGTTTTCAATCAAGGCTGAGCACATTCACAATATTTCTCTGTTGTAGCTTTTGGGAAACATAATTATTTCCTGGTGTAATAGCATTTTTTTACATTGTACCCTTCCACTGTATAGTTTATCGTAACTAATAGGCGGTTTCACTTTGCACTTGTTCACGCTTAAGCTGTGAGCTGTGCTATCTAACTCTGTGGCTAAGCTCTGCTCGAAGCATAGTTAGCTGTTAACTTCTGGGTTGAGTAGGTCAAAGAGCAAAGTCACAATAAGGTCAAGGTAAAAATGTAGAGCAGATTTCCATGAAACATGGAATGATCAGTAAGCTGTTAAAAGAAAAAGCTGCACATCTACTATAAAGCAAGTGCAGGACAAACTGATCAAGGCAGGTCAAAATAAATAGAGTCTGCACACTGTAAAAGTAACTTGCTCCCAATCAGTAGTTTATCAACGTTTCAACAAATAGACCTCTTTGTTTGGAGAGGAGACACTTGGAACAAGAGAAAATGGATTGTTCAGGGTTTGCACCTCCCAGTGTTTTATTGTTTTACATTTTTAATTTCTTAACTAAATGCTTATTTGGGATGTATCTTGCTGATTAAGGCCCACAGGGCTGTATTGACAGGACACACACCTTTTGACATGTTTCTTACTGCTCCGCAGAGGCCTGTAGTGGAGCAGAAGGAGCTTACCAACAAATGGAATGAGATGGGCACCGATGAACCAGGTGTGGACACACTCTCCAGAAGACTGGGGACACCCAAGTCTTCACTAGATGAGAGTTTGGCAGCAGTCAATCAGGCGCTGATGTATTTGAGATTAGCATAAGTGTCCACTAAGTTAGCTCACAGAATTGTACCCCCCCCCCCCCCCCCCCTCAGAGGGCATTGTCATGTCACAGTGCTGAAAGGCCTAGTTCTTGCCCATTCTTCAAACCTGTGCAAAGCACATGGTGTAACCTATGGCAATCTTTGACTACGAAGGCTAAACACAGAACCTTCCATAACCTGAAATCTTCCAGAACTTGTTGTTTTGTTCCAAAATTAGGATCTGAGAACCATATCTGAAACCGAGCCATATAGCGCATGGAAACAAATCCAGAACCTGTGAAATACGTTACACGGCACTGCATGGTTCACTTAGGTCTTTTAGTTGAAAAGAGCCACTAGTGTCCTAACAATGCTATCTGTACAGAGTAGGGTATGATAACATTTAGAGCTGTGTGCCGTCCCCAGGCTATAAACACCAGGGGTTGTGAGCGTACAGTAGAGGCTGTCCAGACTCACCAGACCGAGACGCGATAACGACAGGAATTCCTTCACCTCTCCACCCAGTGCTAAACGTACCCCTTCTCTGGGCTGCTGTGCTGCTGTGCTATTTGCACACTGGCTCACAGTCCTACTAAACCCATTAGGACCAGAGGCCGATTCTACAAATACCTTCTAAATCAGCAGCTCTCACACTTTCAAGATCTTTCCAGAAATGGTCAAAAATAGCAGATGTACTGTGAGCTTGTATATCTGCAATTTTTGAATAGCCAACGCAAAAATCTAAAATGACTCAAGCCTGATTTGTACTTCACATACAGCTTTTGCTGAGATCTTTATTGAGCGTAATGGAAAGCTAGTTTTATGTTAGTCAGATAGTCAGATGTGCTTGAGTATGTACTTAATTGAAAAATGACATGAACTCACGTGCAATCTTCCTACATTCACTTGTCTTCCTGGTCAGATTTAAGTCGCTTCAGGCCTGTTTATGCCCCCAAGGATTTCCTCGAGGTAATTTGACTCCTGACTTATCAAATTATTCGCAGCAGTTTATAGTAAATTGTCTTTTAAATTATGGAGAAAAATGACGCTTGGTGTGCTCTATGTAACGCAGCCTTTCCCATGCTCGCCAGGTACTTGTCAGCTTGCGGAACCCCAACCATGATAACTGTGAGGAGGTCAGCGCCAGGAGCCACTGGGGTCTAATCCAAGTGCCACTCAATGTCAGGGACGTCCGGCAGATGGTAGGGGCCTGACTGTCGTGTGTGTGTGTGTGTGTGTGTGTGTGTGTGTGTGTGTGTGTGTGTGTGTGTGTGTTCCTGTCTGTTCTTTGAACTTTGTTGCTGTCGGGCACAGATCTCATATCTACTTATTTCAACTTTTTACTGTATGTTTTTTCCGCTCAACTTCGTCATGCAATAGTGTCGTATAAAGGTAGCACACAAAAGTAGCAAAGATAGCCGATCTACAAGCTCACAACACGTCACAAAAAAAGTTGACAGTGAAAGTGTTTAACCAATAAGTATTAACAAGAGAAGCGAGAACTGCTTTTTTGAAAGTGAAAGTGGTTAAGTGTTGTCTATGTGGATGTTTGTGACTAAATAATAACTACATTGGATTCATTGGAACAACTTGCAGATACCATACACAAAATACTGTATATAGCAGTGTCTGCTATTAACTCTCTGCCTGCCAGAGTTTTTTCAGAACAGTCTGTAGCCTCTGCCAGGGTTTTGCCATGATTTTGGTACCTGTTCGCGTAGCCACAGATTTTTTTCCTCCAGTATGATTGATCCCCAGATGGTTTCTAATCACAGATGAGATTCAGGTGTGGTTTCACAAATGTCAACGAGGTCATTTTGACCTCGTTGACATGTGTTGTTTGATGTTTCAATATAGCTCAAAACCAGTAGTTTTAAACCAAAAAACAAAGTGAATTGTTTGTCCGTTTGAATTTTAACATTGAAGTGAATGGAGCAGCAAATCTTCGAACATTTTTAGCTCCTAATCTGTTCGTAATTCGACAAGGGTTGAAATTATAAAAAAATGCAAAAAAAAAAAAAAAAAAAAAAAAAAATCCTTTTTTTCCATGACGTATATATACGTCTTTGGCGGACAACAGCTGATAATTAAAAGACGTATATATACGTCATTGGCAGGCATAGAGTTAAGATGATGATAGGTCATGGAAATGGTACAATGAGTTTCTCTAATGTTGTTGAGTAACAGTCAGATTGAAGCCTGTTTGTTTTTTCCAGAGAGAGGCTTATTCAGAACTAAGCTTGACCACTGGCCAGCTGGGTATCGATGACAACACTCACATGCATCCAGGTAATTGCAAACATCAATTTTGTGAATCAGTCAACATGTCTTGTTAGAATTGTGTCAACTAACCATTTTATTCAGTCACTAGTTTATAACTGATCAAATTAAGTACTTGTGTGGCAATATTCAGAAATACTGTATATGAGTCATTTGATACTCATTTGATCTACAGATAAGGTGGCAATAAATGAAAACCTTGATCTCAAATAGAAAATGGACAGAGATCAATTTACATAATTTCATCTATATGTTCAATTGCAAAAATACATGAGATGGAATTTTCCTGATCAGAGATTAAACTTTTGATATTTGTTGATAAAAGTATGTTAGTCACAAATTAGAATGACTAGAATTATGATAATTGTGGGCATCCCTAAATTACACACATTTTCCTGGCTTCCAGTAATGAACATTTACTCAGTTTGTAGAACAATGTTGGCGATGAAGGTTTCATCAGGAAAACACAGATAAACATTTGTTTACTTTATAAACACATCAGATGAAATGGTGTAAACAACGCAGACTTCAGAGCTATCGCATAAGCCTGTGCACCTCGCCCGTGCGTGCCATGAGGCCAGTCTGGTATCTCTCGAACCATATCTCTGTATGTCCAGTAATTGTCAGTTTTATAGTATAGGTCTCAGGATTTAAATAGTATTGTAGTCTGGTTGTGTGTTTGTAAATCAAGCTGATAAAGTTAGTGTGATTTTAAAGCGGATCCCTCCCTGCTGATCGCTGATACATTCCTGTTCATTCTCTCCCATCACTGCACAGATTTGTTTGAAAGCGAGTACGTTCAAATCGGGAAGAAAGGTAAGGGGTTTGGGGGGGATGGTTACATATCTAAACAGGTTTATGTTCAAGATGTCTATTCTGTTGGTCTAATGTCGCCTCATTGACATGGCCAGAGCTTTGCATCTACACGATATGTACAATCACATGCTGAAAATCTTCCGGACACCTCAGATTTGATAAGCGAATAAACTCTCAAAGCTCGTTGAAGGTCAAGTCTTCTTCCATGACCTAGAGAGAATCATCCATGTGGCTTTAGCCTCTCTTCACCGGCTCTCGACAGTATCCATTTTGAAGGTTTTAATATTAAAGCGCTTAACGGGTTGGCCACTTCCTCCTTTTCTGATCTACTTTGCCCTAATTCTGACACAAAGGTCACAGAGGTCCATTTGTTGTTCTTGGTAGTTCCATAGTCTTGTTTAACCCATTAAGACCAGAGGCCGAAAAAAGATATCCACTAAATCCTAACAGTTTTCTGAAAAACATATGTTGCTATAATCAGTGGTTCTTGAACTTTTTCATGTCATCATCATCATCATCCGTTTTTAAGTCTGGAGACTCCCATCCAGGACAGGCTTCAGATGCGCCTCCTCAGGATGGGTTCACATGTGAACCCATTTGATTTGGCGTTAGAAACCCTCATGTCATGGACCCCCAAAATATGTATTTGGCTGTGAACCCCCATCACAAAATATTTTGTGCCAGGGACCCCCAGAAGCAAAGATTTGAGTTAAAAATGTTTGCTTGAAAAAATATATATTCAAAGATTTTCACAAATGTTCAGAATTTTTCTAAAATAGCAGATCTACAAGCTCATAGCGTGGCACAAAGTGACGTGCTATGAGCTTTTATATCTGCTATTTTTGAATAGCCAACCAATGTGCTATACTATATACAATGGGTAAATTAAGTATTGAATGCATCAACTTTTTTCCCAGTAAATATATTTCCAATGACGCTATTCACATGATTTTTTTTACCAGACATTGGTATTAACTCAAGAAATCTACACATGTAAAAACATTACAAAAGTAAAGTCCACAAAGAATTGTGGTATAAAGTGGAATAGCACAGGAACACTCTGCGAAAAAGCAGTGTACTTAGGCAAGGAAAGGCAATGTACCATCTCATTTCCGTAAGTAATTAGTATTTCTACCTCCTATCTGTGCAAAAAAAAACATTAGCTTGGTTAGTTCAAATTGATGGGATATAAAAAGGTTGTTTTGTTACCAAGCAGTCACACAAGAAACATCTCATGATGGATAAAAGCAAAGAGGTCTCTCAAGACATTCGCAACCAGATTGTTGCTCAGCATCAGAATGGAGCATCTTATAATGAGCATAGTGAGGACCAGTTATATGAATAGGCTGACAATTGGTGAAGTGGTCCCTTCACACGTCATCTCCATCTATTTTCCATGTACATCCATTTGCTTCTCTCAAGACATTCGCAACCAGATTGTTGCTCAGCATCAGAATGGAGCATCTTATATTGAGCATAGTGAGGACCAGTTATATGAATAGGCTGACAATTGGTGGAGTGGTCCCTTCACATGTCATCTCCATCTATTTTCCATGTACATCCATTAGCTTTTACGTATGTTTCATTCAGTCACTCAAAAGCGTCCCGGGCTGAATGTCATGATGAACTCTGAACAGATTGCTCATGAAACGCATCATAAGAGCCTGTGCCCTTATCAGCCATGAACTCGTATATAAACAAAAAGCAAAAATGTCACCAAATGTCACCAAAATGAACATAATATGTCCATTACCGGACCTAGCACATAACAATGGACATCATGTTGTACTATAACCATTAATGAGTTTTGGTTAACAGTTATGAAAAACATCCAAAATGGTCATCCTGTACAACCATCCATCCAAGATTATTATATATTTTTTGGAGTATGGAATGTGCTCCAGTACCACAAGAAAATTCCCCCCGGAACGAATTTGGCCCGTGGGCCGCCAGTTGAATATCACAGGCTAAGTGTGGAGTGGACTAACGCCTTCCCTAAAATGTGCAGTAACAGTAGCGGCGGAGTTGAAGCACTGGTGTGTCTTGGTCGTAAAAGATTGGGGTGTATCCTCACACACAGAAAAATCACCGCCCTCATCTCTTCAATCCCATCATTGGCTAAACTGCCCCCACGCTGTTGTGAATGTTGTGAATAGTATGTCCTTTACCACACAGAAAGCTACCACAGATGCAAGGCTATCACACATTTCCTAGCACTAGAGGTGTATACCTTCCCAAAAATCACTATGAGAATTGTTCCCCCCAGATGATACCGATGACTCCAAATTTGGGGTCCTGGCTCACGGACTTAGCTATTTTCAAGATAATTGTTGTAGAGGTGATAAAGGAGGGGACCTAGTATAGACCCCTGGAGGACCCCGGTCAATGAAGTATATATAGGGTTTAATTTGTTAACCCATTTAGACCGGGACCCCTATACGTAATTATACTTTCAATCCGGGAACCCCTTTTGGGGTTGTTGTTGCTATGTATAGTATATAGCAACATTATTTTTTTGTAATGTTTTAATAAATATTTAAAGTTTTTCAGAAAACTTAGATCAGGATTAGAAGGCGTTTTTTGAATCGGCCTCAGGTATAAATGGGTTAAGGCAAGGGTGACCATGCCTTTTGTAGTCAGTGGAAAAGCCTACCACTCAGTATCAGGTGTTTGCCTTCTATCTCTGTTTTTAAATCAAGACAAAAATTGAAGCCTCTATCTATGCACTAGTGTTTGAACAAGTTTAATCTGTATCATGGCTGGCCCGCTTGACATACTGTTACGTGTTTGTTTACTACAGTAACCTTTCAATCGACATCCATATCCCATGTTTATTCGTGTTATTCAATTTTGCACAGCACAATTTTGGTCAGCATCAGGCATTTTTAAAAGTGCTTCTTAAATAAAATGTACTTAAGTGTTTACGTTTTTTATACAAACAGAAAATGAAAATATAATATTCGGAAATAGTGTTAGTGTCGACTACAAATTGCATATACATTTACTTGCTGCAAATACATAAAAAGCAGATGTGTCTGAGCAATTCTTTCCTTCTCTCCCTCTGTCTTTGACTCAACTTATGCTCTGTCTTTCCCCCTCTCCCTCTCCCTTACATACCCCTGATGTCATCTCCTGCCATAATGAATTGTCTCCTTTGCCCTCTCAAGTGGCGTCGTCCCGCGCCGTCTATCCTAACAGACCGAGAGGCGCACTTTAACTCCACACTCATCACCGTGCCATGAATCCAACGTAAACACTGACCTCTTCTAAACCCCAATCAGCCTTTCGATCTGCGGGACTCTTAAGCACACAGCCACCATTTCATATATACACACACGCTTAATTGCCTGTGCTAGCTTGGGTCCCACTCCTTGGCTGGCGTGTGTTTGCCAGGGGCCAAGGCGTATACGTACGGTCGTCTGAGCGTCGAGTGGAGACCAAGAGGAAAATGCTCCAGAAATAAATTCAATAAAGAAGTGAAGGGTGTTTCGTGTTATGGCTGACGAACACCTCAAGTCAAGGACCGTGCATGTTTGGGTACTGTCATGGTTGGTGGAAGGAGACTGGAGTTCAGATTTATGTAGTAGTGTCTGTGTTCAAAACTGTGAGTGGCTTTGGGGGCTTATGTGATGACTTTTGTTAGCAGGCATTGCCAGAACCATTTCTGTGCATAAAGCATGTCCTCAGGGCAAGGCAGTGAATCACAAACTGTTCTGAAAGGCCACTGTGCCATGGCCTGCACTCGCTTTACATCCTGCTAAAAGTGTTATAGACTTCTGTTCTTTATCTGTTTTCACAGTGTAGTATTGTAATGGATGTTGTTGCTTTTGCCGTTGGTAACTGTTTCTGTCTCCCTCCCTTACCAGTGTTGTCTGCGTTGGACTGTGCTGCGGCACAGCAGTACAGCAGGCAGGGCTGTCCCACGGGGCTCCGGGCAGATCTGTGGGCCCTCATCCTCAACTCCACTAACCAGCCCCAGGTACAGTACATGCAGGCGCGCATGCCATGCACACAAGTTGGTCTCTCGCTGTGTTTGTCCGCAGTGATTGTTACAAATTGGCCAGGCGTGCACGGATGAAGCTATTCCCAGCCTTCATCTTGTGTACAAGGTGAACTTTTCAACTGATCCCATTTCCTCGTGATTAGGCTGTTAAGGGCCTGCTGTGCGTTCAAGTCAATAGAGATGCTTAATGATGCAACACAACAGGCTGTGTTGGTATGTGATACATTCACCTTGCTGTTGATACATCCGCTTTAGCATTCAGAGAGCTGTTGCCTTAATTACTATTGGGGGTTTCTTTTTAAGTAAGTAAGTAAGTAGCCTTGTGAACCAGCGGTTCACGAGCCATGTAGGTCAGGATCCTATCTTCTGTTTCCAGATATACAGTATTTAGAGGTGAACAATATGACAGAGGATGTGCACTAAGAATTAAACTTTTTATTTCACTTCACTTTAACCACCGATTTTAAACCTTACAGTATATTCATTGATCGGGCCCACCCAGGGGTCTATACTTTTTTCCCTCTGCACCAAATCTCTTTGCCAAAAATAGCCTGACAAGCTCACAAGCTTGCCTGAGCTTGTAGAGATTCGGACTGTTGGTCTGAATCCGATCGAATTAACACTGGGCACTGCACACCCCCGGGTCACATGGGACACGCGACACGTTTGAGGCCGTTCTGTTAGTAAGTTATGTCCGGGACACACAGACAAACGGACAGGCAGACAGACAGACAGACAGACACACACCCACAGGTTTCGTGAATCAATAGATGTTCCCACCTTTCCACTAAAAAGATTCATTCTATTAGTGGTCATATTTTTTGACCGTCATTCAAGCAGTGAACTTGCATCCAATATTGTTTTTGGATTGCACTTGCATTGAGCTTCCGTGTGCAAAGGAAACAAGCAGATCCCCATGCATGTTTCTGAGCTGGAACAACTGACCACAGATCAGAGCGACTGGTCCCACAGGCAGACATATCCCAGCGGGCCCTACTGTTTACACCACACTGCTGCACCGTGTCCTGGCTGCTCCAATGCCAACGTAATCAAACGCTGGTGATTTAGCATCAGTTAGCTCAAACAGAATGGGTTGCTCCCTGTGTGGCAATGCTCTGTATAATAAATGTTGAGAACACCCCCACCCACACTCCCCGAATATCCCAGCTGTCCTGATAAAAACACAGTGGTGGAGGAAATACTCAATCACATTACTCTGCCATATTTGTACTTGAGTTGAAGTGCAGGAGTACTTGCTTTAAAATAAATACTTTTAAAAATACTTCCATCCATCTGCATCCGCTTATCCAGGGTCGGGTCGCTGGGGCAACACAGTTCCAGCAGAGAGCTCCAGACTTAAGAATTCAAAAGTACAAATTTCAAAATACATTTTGATTTTGATATCAACACATTGCTGTATTGAAATTTTGATATTTTCTAAAGAAATCAAAGATTGTCTGTAATCAAAAACAATCTGCTATTTTCCCTACATTTGAAATGGGGCTTAAGTGGTAAATTCATACTGTACTTTTCCCTCCTTAGAAATGTAGTGGAGTCAAAAGTACAATATTTGTCTTTGAAATGTAGTGGAGTGAAAGTAATCCAACAAGTATCCAACAATACAAATACTCAAGTTAAGTACTAAGTACTACTCAATACTCAATACTCAATACTCAAAACTCAACACAATTTACATAACCGGGAAAGCATCTGTGTCATTTTAGTTTTTAGCTTTACTTACTTTCTTAGCTTTGGCTATTCAAAAATAGCAGTGTTTGAAGTGTTGGAAAATGTTTGGATAATTTTGAATTACGAAAAAGTTTGAGAAATACTGATTCAGATGGCAGTTGTTGAATCGGCCTCAGGTCAAGTACAGAACTCAAGTAAATGTACTTAGTAACCGTCCACCACGGATAAAACAATGCATGCCGTGGGGAGATGGATCTCTGAGGGAGAGCAACAGGGACCTGGCTGAGGTCTGGAGAGTGTTTGCAGAATCCCAGACCAACACCAACACATTGAACAGAAAGTCGGCAAGCGTCAGTACTTTCTGTTTGTGTGCAGACTGCTGTAGTTTGAAGTTATTGCATAAACTGGTGGCTTGTTAAATACCTGAATCTGTTCATCATCAAACTTTAGTTTTTATAGCACATTTTGCACATTAAATACCTGAATCTGTTCATCATCAAGCTCAGTTTTTATAGCACATTTTGCACATTAAAATGTAATACAATGCACTTTCACATCTACTTGATCTCCACTGATGCTGCAATTCTTTCACTATGAAATCCACCTCAATAATATTGTCTTTGTGGACCAGTTCCACATACTTTGGTGCGGTGGCTTGACTGGCTCCGTCTAACCCCCAGATCAGGTATGCTAATGATACAATTACCTCAAATCATCTGATCCGTGGTCAGACAAATGTCTCTTAAAAACTAAATTTCTGTTAGAAAACAAATGAGCAGAACACTTCATTCAAAAATGTATTCCCTGCGGTCCCTTTTGGCCATGTTCGTTTTGCACTTAAACCATATACTTTGTTTGCTGGGGTCCTCCAGGGGACTCGATCCCCTCCTTTTTTCCCTCTACACCAGCTTCTCTTTGCCAAAAATAGACGGTCAACAAATTCAGAACGTGTCATGTGTTGCGACACACTGTGAGCTTGTAGATCTGCCAAATGTTGAACAGAGACTCTCTGGTTCAAGTGGTTAACGTCATGTAAGTGATTTATTCATTGCAAAAATGTACCACATTAATCATTGAGAGTTGGTTCAGAAACAGGGATATCCCTGTCACTCCTGCTCTTTAGTAAACAGAAAATATATTTTCAGGTCAGGATACCATTTTCATCCAGTCAGGAGGAAAGAGAAGTCATACAGGATAAACAAATGAAATTGGAAGTGATGAAACAAAAACACAGGCACACAAAATGGAACTGGAACACTATAACATTTAAGCTGGTAAATGTGTTCTCTCTCCTGATTGGATGAAATTGGTGACCCACCTGAAAACCTATATTCGGAGAGCTAGAAAGAGGGGGAGGCCCATGTTACTGAACAAACATTCTATAGTCTATTAGCAATTAGAATATAGAGCTTTAATATTTTAATAAAACACTTTTTGTTTTAACCAAAATATATCAGTTACAGCACCTTTTTAAATGAACATTTTGTGCCCACAGTGAACTTCACTTCCAGTAACCTCATATCCCCTATTAGATACAGATAAACCGCTTCAACCAGGTGTTTTTTAAATATCTCCCTTTGATGGTGTACAGGTCACTGGATTGTGCTGCGAGACCCTCAAGTCGGGTCTTGAACTCTTGAAGGTCTACAGTACCTTTGGTTCTCCTCTCCTTCCGCCGTTCATTTATATCCAGGGTCCTTAACATCTGTCACCAAAGACATTTTTATTTCCCCCTTTTCCACCAACATTGCCTGTTTTCTGGTTATTTTGTGACAGCTTTGAGCTTAACCACTCTGACGGAAACATGAGAGTCGTCTCCTGCTATCGTCACAGTCAGCGAATGCATAAAACTTAAATTTAACAACGTTCGTGAGGTGGTTTATGGATTTTTTAAATAATAAGTGGGGCAAACTGTTCTTTCTGCACGCTAGGGATTTTTCGGGACATATCCTACAGATCTTACAGACGTTCAGCTCAAAATGCTAACCTCAGTCAAGAATTTAACTGATTTATTTATTGGTATAATAGTCTCATTACTAGAAAATTATTACATGGACAAAGCATATAGATGTTCCCCCTCATCTCTTGTGTCAGTGTAATGAACCACTTAAACTGTCTAGACTTAGTCTACTGGAGCTGAGTTGGCTCTGTACACAGGGACGGATTAATCCCTGCACGCAAAAAAAGTTTTTTGGGGGGGGGCTAGTGAAAGTTACAGGTATGGTGTGTATGATATGAAAACCTTAATCATATTCCATCATATATATATATATTGCCAAAAAATACAAGTTCACGTGAGCTTGTAGGTCGGCTATTTTGGATAATATTCCCCCCAGAATATGGATGCTGGGGTTCAAGTGGTTAAAGATGTCGGTTGATGATGATGATGATGATGATGATGATGATGATGATGATGATGATTACGACTGCTGGTGTGTGTCTGTTCAGGATGTGATGCACTACGAGCAGCTGAAGGCCGGGGTCATACAACACGACCTGCTGGTGGACAACCTCATCTACAAGGTACGCTCCACCTCATTTTGTTTATAATCACCAGTTTATAAAAATGAAACTGGTGATTTGACTGCTTTTCCATTATGCTGACACGAGTTACATTTGTATTTCCCAGTTAACCCATTTAGACCTGAGGCCTGAACTGTCTTCTAAATCCTAACAGTTTTCTGAAACACCTATGTTGCTATAATATCAGTGGTTCTCAAACTTTTTCATGTCAAGGACCACCCAAAATGATATGTATTTGGCCGCGGACCCCCATCTCAAAATATTTAGTTCCAGGGACCCCCCAGAAGCAAAGATTTGAGTTACAAAATAATATATTTTATTATTATATATATAGTAATATAATATATTCAAAGATTTGCACAAATTCTCATGATTTAAAACAAATAGCAGATCTACAAACTCATACTGTAGCCATAAAATAATAGATAAAATGACAGATGGTTTTATCCTTGGGCCTAACAATCTACAAGCTCACAACGCATTGCAGCTTGTATATCAGCTATTTCCGATGCTTGTCCCATCCTCCAGGACGTGAAGCTCACAGCCAGTAATGACGACTACTACTTTGTCTTTGAAGACTATCTCTATCAGGTGAGCTTCTTCTAACTTCATCTCTCATTTCAACCTAATCCTTTTCTGTCCTTTTCACTAAGTGTCTACAGGGAAGGTCAAATAGATCTATTTTGCATATCCTTGTCGGGCAGAAACCTAGTATCTCCATATTTCACCTTTTTAATGTATTTTTATTTTTTGGTAAAATAATGCTCACTTTGTCGTTCAAGAGTGTCACACAAAAGTAGCAAAAGTAGCCTATATACGGTACAACCTCTGCCATTTTTGAGAGAAAAAAACTGTGGATTTTATGCATTCAGCATTGTGACTAAATAATAACTATGTTGGATCCATTGGAACACACATCCTTTTTTCCATTTCCTGAAAAGTAACGTTTTGGACGTACAGTACATAGTTTCTGCTCGACAGCGATGAGTATATCCACTAAGGATACACCGAGGAAGGTGCAGTGTGCGTGCATGTGCCGTGCATTGGGCACCCACGGTGTATTCAGGCCTACACTATCTATTTTTACCTCTCAAGACGGATCCATGTTACATCCTCGTCCTTTCATACCACTAGATGACAGAACAAAACTAAACGTTTATTGCCTTCATACTTCGTCTTTGAATGTCCCAAAGGATTAAACTCATTGCAATACCATCTAATCTCAGCGATTGATAGCAGCAGCCTGCTTCATCTGTTGTTCTATTTTCTGCTTCTTAACTTCAGAGATAATCGCACATAAACAAAAAAAACAACTACGACTAATAGGTCACATGAGAACTTTACACCTACACTCATTGGCCATTCGAAAATAGCTGATCTACAAGCACACAATGCGTCGCATATGCTTGTAGATTTGCTATTTAAAAAAAACGCAACTCGCAACTACCAATATTTACAAGCAACTTTACAGAAAAACAAGCCCAAAGTCGTTTTTAACAAGCAGACATAACACTGCACATAAAAAGTCTCCAGTCTGAGCTTTTGTTATTATTAGCCGCTCCAGTAGCCACAGCTTTGTTTGCCTTCTCACCTGTTGGACAGGTAGATAAGTGAACCAAGCCAGCACTGTGGGATGAGGATGACACATAATGCAGTCACCCCTCCCGGGGGCTTATCGTGATTACACAGGCGTGGCTCAAAAGCTTCACATCTCTGTCAATATTGTCTGAAAGCGAGCACACTAGTCTGTGAAATTATTCAGAAAATTGGGGGTATAATCTTGTGGGAGTGGTGGGCAAAAAAGGAAAAAGTATAATTATTGTAGCGCAGCGTTCTCAACCTTTTCAGGCCGCGACCCCACAAAATACTCATATTTGAACTGGGAACCCCCCACCCTGACAAGCACTTGGAATTGTAGGAGCTGAGGAATTGCATTTTGTTTGACTCGGTTCCGCAGATAAATATTTTGAAAATAGCAGATCTTCAAGCTTGTCGATCATTTATTTTTGCCTCAATTTTTGCCTCTTTCTTATACTATTTGACAATTTGGTATTTTTTAGGTATTAAAAAGGTATTAAAAGTCCTTAAATTGTCACTTCACTGTCATCTGCGGACCCCCCCAAAATTATGTGGGGATCCCCCTGGGGGTCCCGACCCACAGGTTGAGAACCATTGGTGTAAGTGAAAGAAATTGTAATGAGCAATACTTCTCTTAATTACATGAACCCTAGCATCCCTATTGTAGGTATGCTATGCACTGTACTTGGGTATGTAATATAAGCGAACATTTGGTCAAAATAGGTGAACATACAGCTAAAATGGCAGATCTGCAGGCTCACAAAGCATCACAACGTGCCACATCGTAGATCTGAGTAGTGAGGCCATGTATTATTATTAATAATAATAATAATAATAATAATAATACAATGCACTTCACATTTGAAACAAATCTCAAGTGCTACAGACTAAAAACATTTGCATTAAAACAAAAAAAGATGAAATAATTCATAAATAATGATTCAATGAATTTATAATTAATTGATTGAATTAATTCTTTGCATTTTGGCCTCTTTCTAAAATGAACATTGTCTAGTATCCAGTCCCACAGGTTGATCAAAGAGCAGAACCTATGAACTCCACAGACACCCCCATAGTCATTGTTTTCCGTCTCGTCCGTGAGGTCGGTTCATCGCAAGGCTAATTTGCTGAATGCAATACAGCTCAAGTGGCCAGGGGAATTGAAATTCATTCCCCCAAAAAACACAGAGATGGGATTGTAATGGAAAAACCTCCACTCATATTTCGTGAAGCGAATGGCCACTTCAGAGCCTGTTACGGTTCACTTGTCTGTCTCAGAACATCCTGGAATGTTGGCTCCAGCTGGCCTGGTTTAATAGACTGAAAGTAATGGAAGTGACTCAAGCACATCATTTCGCCAGTGACCAAATAAAAGTGTTTTAATAGAAGCCCTAGGTAACTTAAGAACGGTAACTGTGTGTGTGTGTGTGTGTGTGTGTGTGTGTGTGGGCTCAGATTGTCGGTCCTCATCTGTGTGTACGTGTATTTTGAAGGGGGTGCGTGTGATGTATTTTCTTAATTACACGTTTGATTGCATGCATGCGTGTGCGTGTGTGTGTACCTGTGCAAGAAGCCTTCATCATGTTGCATGCCTGTATGATTGGAAAAAGACCCAAGTAATCAGCACAATAGTGTGCTGATTACTTGGGATAATGTTTTAAAATGAATGCAAACCCTTTTAACCCATTAAGACCTGAGGCCAATTCTACAAATGCCTTCTAAATCAGTAGTTCTCACACTTTCAAGATTAAAAAAAAAAGAGTAAATTGCAGAAATTGCAGATGTACAAGCTCGCAGAGTGGCACGAAGTGACGGACTGTGAGCTTGTATATCTGCTATTTTTGAATAGCCAACGCAAACATTTTAAATTACACAGATTGGTTTTAATGGGTTAAACTTCTGCAGCATTTGAATGTTAAGTAAATATGATTTTAATTGTGTTGATTCAAATAAGCCCCAGCTTACTGTGTGTGTGTGTGTGTGTGTGTGTGTGTGTGTGTGTGTGTGTGTGTGTGTGTGTGTGTGTGTGTGTGTGTGTGTGTGTGTGTGTGTGTGTGTGTGTGTGTGTGTGTGTGTGTGTGTGTGTGTGTGTGTGTTGTACTGTACTGTTTATACTGTACGTGGGTGTAACGTGTAAATGTGTGTATGTCCAGGTGCTGCTGTGCTTCTCCAGAGACACCGCTGTCTTGGAACACTTCGGTTATAACAGCGCCACTCCTCCCAAGTCCTACATCCAGGGTGAGACTCTCTGTCCTTCGCCGAGCAGCACACGTAGAGATGGGACGGGACGATATGAAAATGACATGTCACGATTCTGCTTAACCCATTGAGACCTGAAGCCAATTCTACATGTCTCCTAAATCTCAACAGTATTCTGAAAAACGGATGTTTCTATATCAGTGGTGCTCAAACTTTTTCATGTCAAGGACCCCCAAAATGATATGTATTTGGCCGCTGACCCCCATCAAAATATTTTGTTCCAGGGACCGCCCAGAAGCAGAGATTTGAGTTAAAAATGTTGGCTTTAAAAATATATATATTCAAAGATTTGCACACATTTTCACGATTTTTCAAAAATAGCAGATCTACAAGTGAGCTTGTATATCTGCTATTTTTGAATAGCCCAAAGTGTAAAATAATGCTTTTTAGCTCAAATATAAAAATGACACAGTTCCAGGTCTTAATGGGTTAAAACTTAAAATGACACTACTTCTTCTTTTAAAGATTTATTTTTGGGCTTTTATGCCATTATTGATAGGATGCTAGATTGATAGGAAATGGGGAGAGAGATGGGGAGTGACATGCAGCAAAGGCCGTCGGGGCTCGGGACTCGAACCTGCAACGCGCTGTCAGGCTACCTGGACCGCTACGCTAGCCGTCCAGGCCTTAAAATTACACTTTTGTGTACGTTCCGAGCGTTCCTCCCAGCATCCCTATTCTGGGAGGAACGTTCGGCAAAAATAGCCGATCTACAAGCTCACAAGCTTGTAGATCTGCTATTTTTGGCGAATCGATTTGTGTATAGTGAAATAAGAGTGTACCAAATGTACTCCTCACAGGTCCGTATTATCAAGTATCGACGGTTTAATGGTACTGAATTTGCAGCTCAACAAAACTAATTAATCCTAGTGTATGACGGAGGGCAATTAAACAATAAATTAAAATCTCTGCGATACGATTATTGTGAGCGTTTTTTATCACCATAAATGATAATGACGATTATCGTACCATCCCTAAACACACACATCATTGCTGTCGGGTGGAATCGTTCTACGGTTTGCCCGGAACTGTTCCTTTTCAGGAAATGGGGGAAAAAAGTCTTAATACTTTTCATTAGAATAAATATGTATACGTAAATATGTACTTGTCAAAAGCAATAAATACATTAAAAAAATGTAATATGTATAAAATTCACAAACAGACTTAACTACTTTCAACCTGGCCTCCCTGTTTTGGGCAGTTTTTTCAAAGTTTTCACAGTTTTGTTTTTAAATTGCAAAAATAGCTGATCTACAAACTCAAAATGCATCGCAATGTGATGCGTTGTGACCTTGTAGATCAGCTTGTCACTACCTTTGCTCAACAACTTGGTCTGGCCCCAAGCGCTGGGTGGGCGTTTTGCAGAAACCAAAAGGTGGAATAGCCAATCAGCATCTGTCAATCACAATCACATGATCATGTGAATTCACTCGACCTGGGATGGTTTACCAGGACAATGCTAAATACAAATATCACCCTGATGTATCGCTCAGTCTTTCTGTAATGTATATTATGGGGATCAGGATGCTGAGAATACAATAGCAATAACAACTGTGTGTGTGCCTTTAGGAAAAGTGGGCGATGAAGAGTGTGCTGTGGTGTATCCTCCTAACGGTGAGACTGCATCTTCACTTTCACATAGTGCTCAGGAGCAGTTGCCAGCATGAATTATCAAGCATATCACTCTAGAGATTTTAGACATCTCTGAGAAATGTTAGCCAGGCCTTTTCCTGGGAAAATGGGTCCAGGAAACAGCCAGCCGATGTACTATGAATCACCCCATTCAATGGAAAGGAATTACATCCAAATGTCCCGATTAAACTGCAGGTAAATGTGTTTGTGGGATTGGCGGGGGTGGCTGATTTAAACAGTCGCACCTGGCCTGGGTCAAACTACTGATTGGACTCGGAGCTAGTTGTGACTACACACCTGTTCTGCATCTACAGTAGGTAATCGATGCACACAGGATTAATCAGTCATTCCCTCAAACATTCGAGGAGGAGAGACACATTGTCATGATAGGTTATGTATCTGCCTTTTTTTTAGGTTGTTTTGGTTATTTGTTTATTTGTGGCCATCTACTATAATATACACCTAATGCATGGCAAGCAGCATGTGGTCGCTCAGAAATAAAGATAACTGATATCAAAACCTTGCCTGTCGTGCTTAGCCTGTTGCAAAAACAACAAAAATATCAGTTTATCCATGATACCCATGCACTTTAGTTCTCTAATCAATGTAGGACAGGTTCCAGCTACTTAATTGCAGAGCATACAATAGACACTTTTCAAAGCAGACATGTTTAGGTAAACACAGATGAAGATTAGAAAAGTGTGCTCCTCGGAGCACAGGTCTCCGCCAGGCCAGATGGGCGGGCCATCATTGTAAGAATGTATTGCACACGATATGTTGATTTGCGGAAGTGCTGAAAATCTCTACGAGTAGTAGTAGATGTTTGGACAAAATCAGTAGGATTAACATAAAAAAGATTGTTTTGCATAAATCACTATAACAGGCCGAAGGCCTGGCGGCGATAATAATGTAGTAATAACATTGATTTTGAGTGTGTTGCATACTGTGTGCCAGGATGGACACCTCATGTACAGTTAACTTCATGTTGGCACGCAGAAACAAACCTACAGTAGTAAATGAAACATGATTAACGCATGATTAACGTTGTTACTGTCCTTCAGCTGCGTTCAACAGTGAAAACAGCCTCTGTGAAAGGCATCCATGGGATTGAATTGTTTATATTGTGCAATGCAGTGAATTGACTTGAAAATGTCTCTCAAACAGGTGTCATTCCATTTCATGGATTTTCAATGTATGGTGAGTACAATTTATACGTCAACATTATCAATGTCTACAGTAAACACGTGAAAGGCAAAATGTGTGAGCAGTATCTAAAATATTGATGATTTGTGTGTGTGTGTGTGTGTGTGTGTGTGTGTGTCTGTGTCTGTGTCTGTCTGTCTGTCTTCCAGTGGCTCCTCTGTGCTTCCTCTATAATGAGCCGTCAAAGCTGTACAGTGTGTTCAGAGAGATGTATGTACGCTACTTCTTCAGACTGCACTCTATATCCTCCTCGCATTCAGTAAGCACACACACACACACACACACACACACACACACACACACACACACACACACACACACACACACACACACACACACACACACACACACACACACACACACACACACAGTCTAGCTTATCTTCTATTCACAAATTATTATAAAAAATAATTATATGTATGTGCTATTTCATGGCTCAGTTGTATCCTGTATTTTGTGTTTGTGCACACACAGTTCATAATGTGTGTGTGTGTGTGTGTGTGTGTGTGTGTGTGTGCAGGGCATCGTATCTCTGTGTCTCCAGTTTGAATGTCTGCTCCAGACGCACCTCCCCCAGCTCTTTTACCACCTTCGACAGATCGATGCTCAGCCGTGAGTAGCCTGCTCATACAAATATCTCATTATGTGTCTGTCAACTTTCAACATACTGGGGATGTGTTGTAACGCCCTGTATTAAATAATAGATGCAAACATTATCATTGCAGGGAAAGTAGCAACATTCATATTATCATGGTTTCATCGGGGATGGAAAATGTAGATACCTTTTTCCTAACCACTTAAAAACTTAGTTGACTAGAGTTGCTCTGTGGTGTATTTGGTCCCCTACTTTCTTCCCTCTCTACACCAAATCTCTTCGGAGACATTAGCCGATCTACAAGGTCATGTGTTGTGAGCTTATAGATCTATTATTTTTGCTGATTGTACGCCTATTTTTGCAGAATTGTTCACCTATAATGATGTGCTTAGAATAGGTACGCTAGGTTAATAGTATTCACACAGAGAGAATTGACCGGCATCAGGAGGAGTGTTGTGTTCTTGTGTGTGTAGAATAGATTAATAATAACCCTTACCTTGGTTAGAAGTTAGAACTCAGTAAAGTTTAGGCTTGACCAAGGACCCTGATTTTCTTGGACCAGTTAAATAATTTAGCCATATGAACCGCAATCTGGGAAAACATTTGGTTAAAATAAATATTATTCATTCAATCTGTTTTGAGAGATTACACAAACCTCTATCATCCCTATTCTGGGCATGTTATATAATACAGTAGCTGAACGCTTGCAAAAATATCAGATCTACAAGTTTTGCAACATGTTGTGAGCTTGTAGATCTGCTATTTGACTACTACTTGAAGTAAATATGTTCTTCTGTCACTAATACTATTAGATTATTACATTATGCTTTACTGCTCATGTGGTGTTAATACAGTGTTTTAATCTTCCACCCACTCCATTTCATCCTTCAAACCAGTTGTTGCAGTGAGGTTGCAAAATACATGAGGTTGTACTGCCACCTTGTGGTGAATTGGTGAAAACACACATGAAACTAAGTAACCAAGTATGGTGTTTTCATGGAAACCGTACACTCAAGTTGAAATTATGACAAGTCGACATTTCCACTAAATGGATGAAAGATCGTAAAGTGTATTGTTGTTATTATTATTATTATTGAATTGGGAATGAGAATATAGTGCCACCTGTGGTGTTACGATTACTCAAGTAACTGCTTTACGTGTGATTACCTCATTGGCTTAGAGAACTGATTAAGCTCTCTGGCTGTATGTGAGAGCTAAACATTGTTTTATTTTTATCAGCAAAACTGACCTGTATTTGACTTGTATATGCTCCATACTGGACTGAGAGTACCCATACTTTATGCAGGCTTGTTGAAAGTAAACAAACCAACACAAAACATGATATATAGCCTCATACCTACATAGACAGATCAAGTGCAAAAAAAGTATTTATTATACAAAGAAGCGTATTGTGTGTTCTTTTTTTCATCAGTAAACAAGAGCTCTTGTATAACCTGTTAACTCTGTGTCCAGGTTGCGTATAGCTTTTAAGTGGATGGTGCGGGCCTTTTCCGGGTATCTCTCCACGGACCAGCTGTTGCTACTCTGGGACCGTATCCTGGGCTATGACTCACTGGAGATAGTGGCAGGTAGGCTTTTACTGTACCAGCACTCAGTTTGAACTCAGTGTCTTCCTGTTTGCATTATAGCACTGTTTCTCAACGTTGGGTCTGGGGACACGGGGGGTAAAATGGCCCCTTTTGGGTGGATTTTGCAGTGAGATTTGACTCCCAGGTCTGTGGCCTAATGCATATCAAACTGGGGGTCCTTGAAATTAAAAAGGTTGAGAATCACTGCACTATAGTCTAAAAAACTATTTTCTCATGTTCCTCCCTTACCTCCCCTCCTCATCTTTCCCATGCCATGCCCTTTTCTTTCTCCTCCTTCACCCCGATCTCTCTCTCTCTCTGTCTCTCTCTCTATCTCTCTCATGGCCATCACTTTGCTGTCCTCTCTTCCTCCCACCTTCAGTCCTAGCAGCTGCTGTGTTTGCCTTCCGCGCTGAGAATCTGATGGAGGTGACGTCTCTGGCCTCGGCCGAGGTGAGTTGCTTTTCACGCCCGTGTGCGTGTGTGCGTGCGTGGGCGACTGGGCGTCCATGTGTATGTAGATGCGAGGGACTGCGCTTTCACCCCTACTCTGCTCCCTGTTCACCATCGCAGCCCTACAGGGCTGGAAATAGCCCCTGATTACCAGACGGTGCCTGTAACCCGGTCTTCTGCATGCATGCACGCATCTTAAAAAAAGAAAAAAAAAAGAAACGCTGGCTGGACACTCTAGAATCCTCGGCCCCTTGCTTATGTACACCCACCTCCTCACCCCGTACCCTCCAACCACCAACACCCAGTCCACTCCCAATCACCGCCACCTCCTCAAAAAGGCCCTTGCTATAGCTGAAATAGTACGCGTCGGGGGGATTTTATATATAAAGCCCAGCATGGGTCTGTATTTTGCTTTTTAGACGACGAAGCACGCGAAACGGTTGATGTCACTGACGATTAAAAAGCGCAGCTCGCCGGGCTGAGTCATGTCAGTAAAAAGGTTGAAAGGTGTCACATGACTAAGGCGAAAGGCGCGACTGATGGATTTGACTGAAACTCGGGGTGGGTGGACATATTCCACGTCCCACGCTGTCATTCCAGGAGCTGTTATTACAGGGAGTACGTCATTGCCGCGCATCGTGATCGTGTCATGTCGTGTATACACAGCACTGGTTCTCTACATCGGGGCCGGGGTCCACCAGGGGGTCCAAATGGACCCTTACCGGTCTTGAACTCTGGGAGAGTACAAATGGAACCAAATGGAACCGTAAGGGTCCATTTAGGTCCATTTCTACACTCTCAGAGTTAAATGAACACTGAGGATTTTACAGTGTAGATTGGGGTCCCAGAGATGAAAAGAAATCACATCAAATTGGGGTCGGTGGCCTAATGTATATCAACCTGAGGGTCCTCGAAATGAAAAAGGTTGAGAATCACTGGTGTACAGTACAGTGTATATCGTTGCTGTTGGGTGGAGACTTTGTACGTCCAAAACCGTTGCTTTTATTTAGTCACAAGCTCTTGTCTTGTTAATACTTTTCATGGATTCAATATTTATAAAACCCACAAACAGACCATTTTCACTTTCACTTTCAAAATCTTTTGAGGATAGCAGATCAACACTCTCCCAGAGCTTGAACATCTGCTATTTTCACTACTTTTGCGCGACGTGTACAAAGAAGAAGAATTCATTTACAAAATGTTGAAATATGGAGATACAAGGTTTCTGCCTGACAGGAACGATATACAGTATACTATTTCACCAGTTCCCATACTATGCTGTGGCCATCATAACGACAGAAAAAAGTAAGCCTTGTGATGATAACTCACCCTCCTTTCGCCCCTTCTCCCCTCTCCTCCCTCCACCCCATCGCCCTCCTTCCCGCTAGCCTCCTGTGTGAGTGGGTGGAGCAGGAGGGGTTTGGGAGGGGGGGGTCGGTTAATCCAGCGAGTGACGCACAGGGCGTCAAGCTGACCTGATGGTCTAACATGCTGGCCGGAACTATTTGCTTGCTCATTTAGCACCTGGCCCTGTGGAGAAGCTATTATAACACACTGCTCCTTACCTTATTTTTAGAGCCCCGGGCCCAGCGTTGAAATATTAGACCCTCTCTCTAAACATGATAGGGTCCCTAAATTTAATCTCTTGTCAATCCCAAAAGGCCATGGTGGGGAACGGCATATTCCAACACGCGAGTCGTCGTTTTGCAGAGGATCCTGCAATCAGTGTCACTGTGGTTCGTTTTTCAAACGCTGAAATTATGTTTCGTGGGGGGGGAGTTCTCAGGAGGTTGCTGCTACATAAGGGATGTGCAAGCAATTATGGCGAAACAGTGTCTGATTTGCGTTTCGTTTGATGACCTCATCACAGGCTGTCCTCGCTGACCTTTCAACTCTGAAGGTCATGCCCCTCATCCAGATCTTCCTTTTTGCCACCGACATCTGAGGAGCATTGCATGGCGTGGTGCCGTGCGTTTGAACGCATGCACCACCTGGGCGATAAAGCGATGCCAGACGGCCGTGCTGTTGCCATGCCGACGCCATTGATCATCCATCAGGAGTTGCTGACTTATTGTGTCTGGAACACCAACAAACCGCAACAAAACACATATTTGGCACGTATGCACATTCATTCCAGACCCCATCAATTAGTATTGCACATGGTCAAGTAAAAAGACATATCCCCCCCCCGGAATGCATGCTCCATAACTAGTTATTACACTGTTTCATGTTATTAGATATTATACTGTACGTATAGTCTGCAGAAGAGCAAGGCTAACTAACCTCCTTGCTGAAGAAAGATGTATGCCAATGCTAGGACTAGCTGAGAGGCTCATTAACAGATGTGTTGAATGAAGCAGTAATTGTACTGCATTAACAGCATGTGAGAAAACAGTGCTATCATCTTTGAGTCGGTTTAATGAAGTGTTAATGAGATTGAGTAATGTATTTGGTAACTGCAACTTGTCATAATGCTGCACTGTTGCTTATTAATGAGAAGATCGGAAGCTCCCACAGCAGCTACAAATTGCAATATTCTACAACAATTGCACAGATGCATTTTTGATGCGGCTGTACTGTACATAAATTAAATATTAGGAAACATGTCACTCGTTCCCAGTATTTTGTTATTTTACAACAAATACATAATTACATTTCTTTGTTAATGCAATCACTCTTTGTTAAATCTGTTCTTGTTCTTGATTCTTTTATTTGAATTCATCTATACAGTATGTCCTTGGATTTGTTCCGCAGCCTTCCTCAATCCTGCTAAAGCCACCGTTTTGGTTATGCATACTCCTTTATTGAATATAATACGTATTATGTGATAGTGTAAATATTTGGGCAGGGTGTCTTCCATTCTGGCAGCTCACCTCACCAAAGGTATTGAGCTTGTGCAGGCAGAATGGATAAATGACAGGTAGCAGCACTGGAGAACATGATAGCCTGCCCCTTCGGCCATCTTCCTAGCATCCACTCTTGCTCCCTCACTGTTGGCTGCCATCCTCTCTGCCAGGCCGGTATCAAATTATGCAGCTCATCTTTTTCAAATACCCCCCCTCCTCTCCCTCCCTTTCTCTCTCTTGCTGGTCCCTGTTACATCTGCCACCTGTTGACCAGGGCTCCCACAGCAGGCTCTTATCACACATGCACCTCCTTTGGCCCCACTGAGGACCACTTCTGTTATGGCTAATTCATAGCCTGCGTTGTTGAATGACCCTGCCAAAAATAACAGATTTTAAACCGTAAATATTTTTAGTTTGACACGGTCGTAAGACAATTTACAATTTTGGCATTTAGCAGACTCTCTTAATCCAGAGCGATTTACTGTATAAGCAAGGTAAACACAAGGTAATACATCAAATGCAACCAAGAACCTATCATCAGTCTAAACTGTATAATATCCAAAAATAAATAAACTGTACATTGAAAGTATACAAACTATAGGATGCCAGGTCAACAAATTAACCTGGCATCTGTGTATACATAACATGATATCTAAATTACATTTTAACCTTTGCATAAGCCTGTAAGGTTGTCAAGGCAGGGCAAGTATGACTATGTACACATTGGGCATTAACACTTGGATGGATGTATGGATGTATGGATGATTTTATTTTGTCATTGAACACAAACGTACAACAAAAGTATCTTGATGGCATCAATCCAATACAACTTTAACCCTATATACTTAGTTAATCTGGGTCCCCCTGGGGTCACTTGTTGTTTGCCTTCTTTTTTTCACTACACACCAAAGCTCTTCGCTGAAAATAACGAATCTACAAGCTCACAAATGTTGTGAGCTTGCAGATTAGCTTGCCCTTCCCCCCCCCCAGAGTAAGGACGCTAGGGTTCATGTGGTTAACTGTGTAGTCTGTCCACACACTCTGTCCTGATGGTTGGCGTGTCTGGTTGCAGGAGGGACGTGCCTTCTATCTATCATCAGTCTGAGGCTGGCAGTGGCAGTGGCCGAAACATCTCTTGTAGTTGGCAATATCATGTTGCCTGTCTATCTCAGCCATCCTTCTCTAAGAGTGTTTGGACAGTGACCCACGGGCCTTTTCACAATAGTTATTTGTCCATCCTTGTGTCTCGCTTATACATCCTTGGAAGCAATTTATGAATTGGAACGTCCTTCCAGATGGTGGAACTCAGATGTGTTTATGGCCCTTGGACATGGCTGGAGAATGTGAAAAATTGCCCATTGTTTCAATGTTTATTTCCCATGCTCTCATCATTTGGAATGACCCATTATAAATACATGTGAGGTTTTAAATATAAGACTGTCAGCTTTAATTTGATGAAAAAATAAAACCATATAACACCTAATGAACTAGTCCTTGTGATAGGTATAGTGTTATTGCAAGATGCCAAAAGTATTAATAATCCCCAGGTGGAAAATTCAGGGTGTTAAATTAGCAAAGCATATATATGTATATTTATTTTTAAACAAGTGCAACAATTAACATTACAATAGGTACAATACAACGATAAACTATACTCACATGCAAAAACATACTTGTTTACACAGACACACACACACACACACACACACACACACACACACACACACACACACACACACACACACACACACACACACTAACAAAACAATACACTATACTAATTTGCAAACATGCTCATATTAGCTCACAAGCACACCCACACACCCAAACACTCATGGGCACAAAAAAGGTCGGATGGCTGTTGGCACAAATCTGTGCAGCTGCCCAACCTTGATGCCACAGCAAAGAACGGTGTGCTGGCTACCACAGACGGCGAGAACATATTGTGTAGCCTGCCGCACACATCGAAGAACCTGAGCCTCCTCGGGAAAAACTGCCTGCTCTGCCCCATCAGATCATTGAGCTATTGCAGTGGTTCTCATACTTTGTCATTTCAAGGACCTCAGTAACTCTGAGAATATACAAATTGATTTAAATTGTATTGATTGATTGATTGAATACTTAACAGTTTGCAAATAGTACAGAGGTACGATTATACAATGGTGCTAAAAGGATATCACAAAATGCCCTAAGGGCTTGTTTCCATTGTGGTCCTGTGTATTCAATTCATCGAGACATACAATAATATACAATAATGTTTACAATTTACAATTTAGGCATTTAGCACACGCTCTTAATCCAGAGCGATATACACGACATCCTCAACACTAGTAGCAATACAAATTATATGTAGGCCTACAGTAAACAGTTGGGGGTGGGGGGGGGGGCATTTCTGGTGTTGAGCTTGGACGTTACTAGGACAATTTGCAGACAGGTGCTCTTTTATGGCGGTTTTGAAGGAGGGTAAGGAGTCACACTTTTTGATGTCTGTTGGTAGGGTTCCACATTTTGGTGGCATAGAAGTAGAACTAATTTGACCCCATGTTTGTGCCGAATCTGGATTGAGTGAGATCAGTGGAGCTCCCTCTGGTGTTAAGCCTGTGTGTTTTTTTATGCAATTGTCTGACTGATATGGGTATCCCTGTTTTCTTGCGTATCTTGAAGACCAGGCCCATTGCCAGTTGCTTTACTATGTCCTCTACCCTGAGCCATCCCACCCTAGCAAAATGAGCAGGGATTTGGTGAGTTCTGGGTATGAGGCCAAGTAGTAACCTGACCAGTTTGTTTTGAGAGGTCTGCAGCTTTGTTTTAATGCCTTTGTGGTGCTAAAGTAGGCCTACCATGAGGTGCCTGCATAGTAGAAATGACATTGGATGAGTGCTCCTGCTAGTGTCCTCAGTGTGTTCCTTCTGGTCCATTTGGAACCCCCTCAAAGAACCCTGAGGGTCCCTGGATCCCACTTTGAGAAACACAAGCTATAGCATCAGATGAAGTTGTTCCGACTCCTTCCAGACCAGTCCAGTTTGCCCACTATTCGAATGGATAACAACGGTTTAAATTAAAACTGTTTTATTTCATTTTTTTTTGGCATGTAGTTTTCTGAACATTCACATTGTTTGTTATTAAATAATATAACAAATATTGTTTTAAAATTAGTTGCAGATTATTATTAGCCTATTATTATTATTATTATTATTATTATTATTATTATTATTATGAGTAGTAGTAGTGTATATATATATTTTTTTGTCTAGCATGCATGTGGACGATGATGAGAAGCTTCCCGCGCACCACAGGACCTTTAAAAGAGACGCAAGTGTTGGCTGGAGCAGCCAATCACAGTGTGCCATGTTGGGACGCTCTGGCCAATAGACGCTCTCAACACGGATAGGAGGAAAACTTCGAGAGAGAGAGAGAGAGAGAGAGAGAGCGAGAGAGAGAGACAGACTGGAAGGGAGAGAGAGCGAGCGAGGGCGCGAGAGAGACGGGGACACAGAGAGAGAGAGAGAGACGGAGGGAGGGGGGAGTGAGAGGGGGAGAGAGAGAGAGAGAGAGAGAGAGAACAATGGACCGTCGAGCATCTGCGTCACCGTGACGAGAACCCCCCCCCCCCCCCCCCCCCGAAGTTTCTGAGGAGAATTCCTCTTCATGAGGAAACCCGAGGGCAGCCAGGCCTCCCCATAGAGTTATAGGGCCTCCCCATATAGTTATAGGGCCTCCCCAGCTCCCTTGCGAGTTGCGACCACAGCAGCTCAAGCCGCGCCACCACCGCATCATGCCAATCTTGATCCATTTCTAGCGCAACTGGGTGTTTCTTTCTTTCTATCTTAGGGGTGTCTGCGTCATTGTTATTAGTCATTGTTTGCGTTAGCTAGTCATTATTTGTTGTGCTTATACGCAAATGACTTGCGTATTTAAAGTGTCGTGTTTGCTCTGCGTGGCCGTGGCGGGAGGGAGGGGTGGCACGTAGATTTGAACATCACCCTGCCTGATGTTAAAACCATTTGCATACTGACTTCCGCCCCGAGGCAGGCTTCCCTTTTTTCTCTTTTTTTGAGCACGTCGTACGTACGTACGACCGGTGTCCCCGAAAATAGCCGATCTACAAGCTCACAGCGCGTCCCGGATGCCACACGCTGTGAGCATGTAGATCGGCTAGTTTCGGGGGACACCGTCGTACGACGACACATAAACCCCATGCTTTCTTTCTTCTGCATCAGCCGGCTCCTCTCTCTCGCTCTCTCTCTCTCGCTCTCTCTCTCACACACACACACACACACACACACACACACACACACACACACACACACACACACACACACACACACACACACGCAGTTGATCTTGATGACATCCAGCAGAGAGAGAGAGGCTCATATATCATCACCAGCCACCGGCAGCAGCGAGCGACACACACACTTTATAAACTTCATTTTGTAAAAGTAGGTGAATCAATGTCGTCGCCTGTTGTTGTCGTCGTCGGCTGACTGGAGACTCAGGTTTTACAGGAGGACTTACTTATATAAACCACCCAAAAGGAAGGACAAGGACCACATTATATTCTAGTATGCGATGGGATTTGCTACTTTGGTTTGAAGAGGCGGACCTAGTCTCTCCAGACGTGATGTTTGCATACAGTACGTGGAAGTATTACACTGACTATTCTGTCCTAACATAAAGGATTTATAATACGACGAGTGTGTGTGTTGTTGCGGGGGAAGAAGAGCCGGATTTCCACGATATCATCAACATAGGGGCTTTTATGCCTTTTTTAAATTGCGTTTTATTTTTTTTGCCTTTTATTATTTTGGCATTTTATTTATTTTTTGCTATTTATTTATTGCTGTTTGCATTGTTCCGGGCCTCCGGACAGGGTTTTAAGGGTTATTTTTCTCATCTTCACTACAAGTTCACTTCATTCACTTCTCTTAGGACTATATCGATTTCACAGAGACGAGGCTTCCTTTTAATTCTATAAAATCTGGTGATCAGAGGCATGGAAGGGATCGCTTGCGGCTTGACGTATAGTTAAAGCCACGGTCACGTATATTTATAAAGGCTATATGAGGGTACAGAGGCTATATGAGTTTTTGGTTTTTTAAATTAATTTGGCTTGTTTTGGAGCACGTTAAACGTTAACCATTAAATTGTAGTGATCTCCAGCACTTCTACAGTCCCGTCCATGTTAGCTTACACTGTAGTAATAACAATGACGGCAGCTATCTGCTTTGCTAGGCGGTATGTTGGCTGAGACCGAGTCTATCACACAAAGTATTAAGTTGTTTGCATTTGAAACTGCCTTCTAGTGACACGACACATTCTGTTACTTATGCACAAAAGGCAGTTTTGGTGACTGCGCATTGTCATTGTCATCATTTTTCTTCCTTCTGGGATTGCATTTTTTTTGTTGTTGCTCTGTTTCCCCCAAAAACATTTTTCCACGGATAAAAGAATTCTCAGCTTTTCTCCTTCAACATGACTTCGGTCCACAAGGTAGTGAATATATTGCTACGTGGACTCGTCATCTATGCGGTACTGGCGGGGTTGGAGGTCACAGCCTACTCCAATGATCCCCACCATGCGACTGATAGTAATGCAGCCTCTACAGGTAAGCCCTTTGATGTGGAATGGACACAATGATTTACACACATCCTCCATGATGCAATGTACTGTACTCGAAGAATGCCGTGGAATTTGTATCCCAGACAGTAGTGCTTGTTGTGGAGTAGTGATGATATGAGGTGTGTGTGTGTGTGTGTGTGTGGGGGGGGGGGGGGGTCGTGCTTTTTCATCGACAGTCACCTTTTCCCCCCTGTACATTGCTGAGGAATGCCGGTGGCATGACCGGAATGCACGATGCACCCCCTCCTCCTCATGCACCCCCCGCCCCCCCACGGCATGAATACCTTCTCCACGTCACGTCCTGATGCTAAGGCCGGCGACATGTGGCCAGTTGTGGCCAATGCTGGATGGGCTGGTGATTTATAGAGGATACAGGATAGGTGGGCACTACTAGGGACATCTGGGCACCTCGATGTAAGATTGGCTATTTTGTCCAAAATGTAAAAAAATATATATATAATTTGAAAAATGGTAATTTAAGACTTAATTTTATCCTTCAACTTGTTGATGCCCCAAAATGAGTATATACAAAAACCACAATGCCACATTTCTGCAATTTGTAGAAATTGCAGAAATATTAGACCTTAATTGTCAAATGTTTAATCATGTTCTAATAATGTATACTTTACTTTACTTACAGTAAGACCATTTTTCAAATATTCTATTTTTTAGCATTTTGGACAAAATAGCCCATTTTACATCAAGGTGCCCAAATGTCCCTAGTGCCCACCTATCCTGTTACCTTTATGGATGGCACATACATGCACACTGTTGGTTGGCAGTTCCTCAGCCATGGCTAAATAAATCAAAGCGCCATCTGGGCCTATTTGAAGGTCACACAGGCGTGTGTGTGATACTGTGATCAGATATTTCATTATGGGAATATCAGACAATGCTTGATGATGTCTCCTCTCAGTAAACGACATGTGTTCTGGGATTTCTGCCACACTGCCCAACTAATAAGTGCAAGGGTATCGGTGATGTGCGCCTAAGTATGTGTTAAGGTCACTTATAAATCAAAGCTGGCTTAGTAACCTAATATTGTGATGGTGGCCAGTGGTGTATGACATTTCACTTGCAGCCTGCTTGATTGATTCAATACTCCTCCTTATGCCTCATTTATACTTGTTGGTTGTGCACCATGTCACACATCGAAATAGCAGATCTACAAGGTCACAATGCATCGTGATGCAACGCGTTGTGAGCTTGTAGATCTGCTATGTATAAATGAAGCTTAAGATCTGCACCGGCTGTCTGTGTAGGACAGACTTCTATTTGTGTATCCTACATCCTACCTTCTGCATAATGAGTACTCTTACTTTGGTACTTTAAGTGTATTTTGATGCCAATACTTTGGTACTTTTACTCAAGTACATTTTGAATACTGAACTTGGACTTGTAACAGTCTATTTCTACAATAGGGTATTGATACTTTTACTTAAGTAAAACATGTGAGTACTTCTTCCATCACTGAAGTCAACTTTTTCACTGTAAGTACTTGAGGTCAATTTAAGCACACACACAGGCCATTGACATGGCACAGCGATATTGAAGTCATCATATGGTTATAAATGGTAGGAGGAATCCCATGAATTATTAATACATTTGACAGCCTCATGGCATAGGGAAGCAGTTAAGGAGGTAGAGCGACCCGTCTGGGAATCGTGAATCCCAACGGCATTGTTCACTAGTTGCCCACTACTCCTAATAGTTAGGATGGGTTAAATGTGGAGGACAAATTCCAGATGCCTGTGCATATACCCAACAGCAACTAAAATGGGACACATTTATTATTATTATTATTGTTATTATTATTATTTATGAGATGGTTAAGGTCAGACTGTCCGGTTTGTACAGAAGAAAGTCTTGCTCAGTTGGGCAGAATTTAAATTGAATCAAGCCTCCGTCAGAAGCTTTTTGAATATGATGTATTCAGAATGAGTAAGTGTGCAAGGAAAACCTGACAGTTACATTTGAAATTGTACCCTTTTGATTTACAGGAGATAAAAACGTAATTGACACAGTGGATTAATAAGGGATGATCCAGATACATTTTGATGACAGAGGCATCATGGTAGGCCTGCCACGCTGTTCTGTGTTGATGCTGTATCAACCAGCCTATAGCGTTGACATTACATACTAGTTTCTCTGTCGTCCTCACAGAACATCCTGTGCTTTATATATTATCCTATTTAGACCTGAGGCCTTCTAAATCCTGACCTAAGTTTCCTGAAAAACTACATTAAAAAAAATTATGTTGCTATATACTGTACATAGCAGCAACAACCCCAAAAGGGGTTCCCGGATTGAACGGTATAGTTACATTTAGGGGTTCCCGGTCTAAATGGGAATGGGTTATGTCTATAACATACATACTCCATTGGGATGCAATGGTCATAAGTTCTGATTGGAGTAGTTGTAGCTTAACATTTTGTGGTGGTGTGTAGGGGGGCCCACCAATGACTCAAGACCAGGGGCCCCCACCCTCCTAAATCTGACCCTGATGATATAGTGGAAATGTCATTCTCTGTTAAGCTTGACTTGTGGCAGTTTCTTTTCTTTTCTTCCTTTTTTTCAATTTGACTAAAAAAACTAATGGCAACACACTACCTTCTCAGGCGTTGCCACGTATGGTTGAATTAACCATTATCGGAATCCTCTTATTCAAATCAGAGCTAATAGCCACAGCACACCTGTGACCTTACTTCCTAGGTCTAATACTTGCCCTTAGGTAGGTCAGGAGAACTTCTAATATGCAAATATTAGATGCTCAAATAGTCTATAAAAAGTTGGACTCAAATATGTATTTTTCTATTTTTTTGCATATTTGGCTGCCTCAACAGCATGTTGTCATAATATATAATGACAACTATATTGATACACCGTCACAGTGCTTTTATGAATATAAATATATATATGAATATATATCATTTTATATGTATTCAAAACCTCCATCCCTGTCTGTTGAAACTATTGAAGAAAGTAATAAAACACTCATCCTATAGAGACAATTGCTATAAGATAAACCTTTATTTTTCCCCTTTCAGGTGTCATAGCAGCAACAGCACTAAACGTGAAACACAGGATATGTACAGTAGGCAAGAGTAGAGAGATAAGAATAAGAACATAGTGTTAGTCTAGACATTAGACATCTAGTTAAATGTGTTTTCTATCAATAAATATACAAATGCACAATCTATCACCTATACATGAATAATATTTAACACCAATGAATATCTGAATAGATACAGACTATCAACAGTGAATATGAGACTGACTATAATGTACAGTCAGTGTCAAGATGCCTTCAACAGTGAGTATCTGGATAATATATAGAGTATATTAACAGTGAATATAGTGAGTATACAGTCTATCAACATAAGCATGATGGTATGCATTCATGACTGGATAGTGGCTACACATTCAAATGTAATCAGGGATATAAATTGGTTAAGGCAGACGTATGCTTGCCCTTTCCCACGACATGGGCTCAGAAGAGCAAAGTTGGGCCGGAGGTTTTACCCCCCAATAGCCATTCAAATATATCAGGTGATAACCCACACAGAGTAGTGAGCTAATACACTGTCAGTGGACATGACCGAATAACCCATTTCCCAGCTGGCTCTCTGGAAAGGTCACCTGCCTTTTCATTGAGTCTCACTAACAGAGTGAGAGGAAGAGAGACCGTCTGTGTACATGTCATGTGTGTTTGTGAGTACACTTGGCAGAAGTGTATGTGTGTGTGTGTTTGTGCATGTATGGGCCAGGGCATGAAAGTTTGTTTCTGGTCCGTGGAGAGCTTCTTGCTGCAGACTCAATAATAAAGGAATGTCCTGCTCTACTGTATTACAGCTGTAGTGGTCTGGGAAAAGGTTAACTTGGAGGTACAGGATCAACTCCTGCTGGGCAGTTAGCAGTGTTGGCATGTATGCTTATTATAAGCGACTTTGGGCTTGTTTTTCTGTAATGTTGCTTGTAAATATTGGTGGTTGTGTTTTTTGGGGCTTGTTTCTGAAGTGTTTTTAGCGGCGCTAGCCGCTCTATACCTAGGATATTAGCCCTCTATGCCTGGCTTTTGCGTCAACGTTCTGATTGGTCAGGTGCGCCAACGTTCTGATTGGTCAGGTGCGTCAACGTTCTGATTGGTCAGGTGCGCCAAAGTTGTGATTGGTCACTATTCATGACATCACTATGATGTCATGAATATAGAATTCGATGTCTATATAAACGATGACAATGACTTCATCTTATTATTCATTTGGCTAAAGTCTAGGTAAGTTATTTAAAGTTAATATGACGAATAGAAAGAGAAAGATACAAGAACAGATGAAGGGTGAATGTATAGAAAGTCTGAGTTCGGGACCCAGTCATCCGTTATGACAGAATGGTTTGATAGAGACGATCGAGAATCCAAGAGTCCGTTAAGGTTCTGATTGGTCAGGCCCGTCAAGGTTCTGATTGGTCAGGCCCGTCAAGGTTCTGATTGGTCAGGCCCGTCAAGGTTGTGATTTGTCAGGCAAGGGGACTATTCATGACATCACTATGATGTCAAGGTTTATTTTTTATTTCCTCATGTTTTTTTTTGTATATATTTTTATTTGGCTAAAGTCTCCTTCTAGGTAAGTTATTTAAAGTTAGATCCTCAATTTAACTTTATCTGTCGTCGACGCTCTGATTGGTCAGACCCGTCAACAAAGTGATTGGTCAAGCTTCACATGACACATGGCTATAAACACATTATAAACACATATCGATGACATAATGTATTCAAAGGCGCCGCTACCTTCACACAGGGTGTGATTTTTTTTTAATATTATGGTTGAAACCAGACCCCCAAATGATTATGTATTTGTCTGTGCACCCCCATCCGAAAATATTCTTGTTCCAGGAACCCCCGTACCAGATTTGTGTTGTGATTTGTTAAAAAAAAAGATTCCACATTTTTTTTCCAAGATTGTTGAATATTTTTTTCAAGACGCGTTGTGAGCTTGTAGACCGGCTATTTTCAAATAGCCAATGTATATAGGTTTAAAGTGTGACCCATTTGCCTCTTTTGGGCTTGTTTTCATAGACATCGTTGCTTGTTTCTCTCGCAAAATCTGGCAACACTGGCAGGTCAGCTAGATCAGAGGTTCTCCAACTTTCTTTGGTTTCAGCAAACCCTTTCCTTGATTTCTGAATCCAAGTACACCCTTTACCCAACTACAACTTTGTGTTATAGAAAAGTGCAAGAGAAAACCATAGCAAGCCGTATGATGAGATGAATGAATGATAACAAACCTGATGAACAACATGACATTACCAATAAGAAATGGAGTGAAAGAGTTGCTATTAGTACCTCCTGAGCAGATTTATTTCAAACTGTGGCATGTCAACATTTCAGTAAGTTTTGATGCCATTATATTCAAATAATGTGCAAATAAGTATTTCTTACTATTCAATAACAGTTTTTTTATTTTATATTTTATTTGGTTTAACATTTTACAGATCAGTTGGTTCACACAAAGTCTGTCAATGTTTTATCATTAAATAATAAACATATAACAAATATATAACAGAGATTCTTACATGTTCCACTCTCTCAAGTACCCCCTATACATTTATAAAATAAGTAAATAGAATTTTCATGAACTAAAAACATTTTCCAAAATAATTTCATAAATAAATACAAAACTAAATACAAAAAGACATTTAATAAATTAGGGGAGAAAACAAACTTTTAAGAAGTATTGAAAATAGCAAATCTACAAACTAGTTTGGGACCCGGGGAAACATCAAACTTCTCTTTTGGGTCTTGAGCTAAAAAACACTGCCCTATAACCTCCGCATACCTACCTGCATATGTGAAACACTGAGCTAGCTGGACAGACCCGCCCCTCAACCATCTCAGATATCGTTAGTGGCATCCAGTTCTCAAAAGAACAAGTCAACGGTTTAAGAGAGGAGGATTATGCATGTGAATGCATGTAGTGGGAGTTTGGGGTGAAAAAGCGGATTACATAACCACACTGTTTGTTTTATATGAAACATGACTCATTTGGTTTGAGTTGTTTTAGCTGTGTGGTCAAGAGGGTGCTACAGACATGAGTAATGAACTTGCGGCAATTCACACAAGTACATAGAAGATTGTGGTATATTACACACTGTCAGTGCTGTGCAGAAGGATCTTTCAGGCTTAATTTGTGGTATTGAGACAGGTTTGAGTATCGGTCCACCCCACTTATCCCACAGCACCATTTCCCTCTGAAATGTTGTAGTTCGTCGGGGGACATTTCAATTATAGACCTGGTTTTGTGTGGGCTTGTGTCCGGGTAGCTCAGTCGGTAGAACACTCGCCCTTTGACCACAAGGTCATGGGTTCGATCCAGGGCACTGCCAGCTCAGCGCATGAGTAGCATGGCTTGGGCGTGGCAAGTCGTGTGGTAAGTACTGGGAGCTGATGGTAGGTGTTGCGCTCCACCTCAGCAATCCATCTCCCAGAGATCTAGTGCATTGTGAAATGTGGATAGACTCCCGCACTCTGGCTGATACCGACAATAAGCCTCCCCGACCTACTTACTTGTGTAGGCTATATCCACCCATCTTACCGACACATTGCATAATATATCAGACTGAGGAAGATTTTAAACGCAGGAGCAATTCTAAATGTATGGATGAAAATAACTATACTTTGAATTTGTGACACCTGTAAACTCGCGAATGAAGTTCAGTTTTGACAATCAGCAGCATGGGTGCAAAAGGAGTGTTTAAGTGATAGTTCACCCCAAAAAAAACTTTTTTTCTATCCATTAGTCACCCCATGGAGTTTTTTTGTTTTTGTCGCATTCATAAGCCAATAATTTGATGGCCAGCGGACCGGTTGGCAGCGATTACGGTAGGAGATACAAAGGAGACTCTTTGTGTCTCCTACCGGAACCGCTACCGGTCATCAAATTATTGGCTTAGAAATGCGACAAAAACAAAAAAAGTGTCCATGGGGTGACTAATCGATAGAAAAACAGTCATTTTGGGGGTGAACTATCCCTTTAAGAGAGTGAAAGTTGCTGTAGCACTCACTTGAGTACAGTTGCATTGTGAATGTGGACTTCCTCCTGTTTTAATGGTGTATACTTAAGCTCGTTTGGCATTTCAACAAACGCAGCCCTTCCCTCTGGCCATGAGGAACATACACACAGTTCTCAAACAATGTGCCTTCAAGGCAATAAGTAAGCCTTGCCAAGCCATGTGGGCAGGAGCCTATCTACTGTTTCTGTAGCATGAGGCAAGCTTGATGACCAGTACACCCACTGGACATGACGCTAGTATGTCACAGGGACTTACCCCCAATCCAACCCTTGCCGGTGAGCACATTTTACATTTTTATAGTCTTTGGTATGACCCAGCTGGGGATCGAATCCCGACCCCACAATCTCAGGGCGGACACTCTAACCAGGCCACTGAGCTGGTCACGGCAATACAGTACCTTAAATACATGGCCTCTTTCGAACCCAAACATAGATTAAAATGTGCAGTAATGGGTCGTAACTGGATACATGCAATCGGGATGATGAAATCAGATTTCAAACATTACACAGTGTGTTCGCTAGCGAACATAACACACGTATTAAGTAACTATAATCACCCCAGATTGCTATCAGAAAAATGTGCGATTAGTTTATGGTTACATTGTCAAGGAAGCTTGATTACAGTTTGTGATGACATCTTTGGCAGTTTTCAAGCCCGACCCCTGAGAGGTCAGCTGGACGGTCTGGGTCCCCTTTCTCAACCCCTGGTGTCCATGTCCTCACCTCAACTTCTGACTACACACCCCTTCCCATGCCCCCATCTGCTGGATGTGAAAGCCAATGGTTATTTAGGCTGGGGGGGTGGGTTCACCAGGGCAGTGGTTCTCAACCTGTGGGTCGGGATCCCCACGGGATATTTTGGGGGGGTCCCCAGATTACGTTTAAGTGACAATTTAAGGACTTTTAATACCTAATACCTAAAAAGAGGATTTGTTTTTGAAAATAGCTGATCTACAAGCTCACAACGCCTCGCGCTTGTAGATTGGCCTTTTTCACAATATTTATCTGTGCGAACCGAGTCAAACTAAATGTAATGCCTCAACTCCTACAATTCCAAGTGCTCGTCACAGTGGGGGGTTCTCAGTTCAAATATGATTATTTTGGGGGGACGCGGCCTGAAAAGGTTGAGAACCACCAGGGCAGGTGTTCACCGGTCATTGATTATTGGATAAGCAATGCTATTAACACGTGAAAAGAGCATCTGCCATTCAGGGTTTCTCAGCACTTTCAAGGCCCACGGTTCCAGTAGATAAGTAGACCACATGACACAATCAGTGGGTCCTGTTGTTTAATTCTATTGGACAAATGCGTTTTATTTTCATTGAAAATGTTATGAGATGAGAAGAAAATATTTGCGGAAGTACATTTTTTGTTGTTGTTAACGTCTTCCATTATATGCATAGTTTGTTGTCTCCCTCTCCCACCTGGCCTGTTATCCTTCTTTATACTGTAGTGACAAAAAATGTCCTATGGTATTAACAGTCACTGTCATTAACTTGATTGTGCTAAAAGCTTATAGGCCTCTGACGATTGGAGATAAGCTAGTATTGCAGCTCAGCAGTGGGGTAAACATTTGCTTCTCCCCAAAGTGTTTGTTGACACTGTGGTTAACCACAGCCCTATACTTCTGCTATTCAAAAATAGCCAATCTACAAACTCACAACGCGTTGCATCTCAACACATTGCGAACCCTTAGATCTGCTACTTTAGAAAGCAATTTGAAGAAATAAATGTAGAAAAAGATTGGATTATGTTGATACTTTATAGCCTGGAATCCAGACTGATTTGTCTTTTTCTCACTTCGCTACTCAGTCTGGCCAGGGTCCTATTTGACTCGTATTTCCAATTTCCATTACGTAGGCAAGTCAGGAAGTGACTCGAGTTTTACATTGGACAACACTAACCCCCCCCCCCCCCCCCCCCCCAGAAGCCAGCGGTTCGTTTTCTCCCGTTTGTGCACGGAGATAGGAGGCTTTCCAGACTGTGAAGCGAAGTGAGAAAAAGAAAAAAACGCCGAACGTAGCAATCAGTCTGGATCCCAGGCTAGATATTTTATACTTCTTCATACTTTTAGACACACTATATGATGCAATGCTTTATCCCTCACACATCATTGTGTATCGTATCAATCAGTCCGTTGTATCAGCCAGTCATCTCTGACCATAAGAAGACACATGCCACATCTCACATTGGCACGTGTTTGTATACAAAGATATCCTGGTGCAGTTAGCAACTTACATAAGCACATTACCCTTTCATGTACAATAATTTCATCTCATATCATATTCCCACTGTGAAAACTGCTCATGTTTTTAAATAGTTTCTAGCTGAAAATTTGTATTTGTATTTTGTTTGTGTATTCTTGTTTTTATTTGTGTGTTTTAATGTTTCTGCCTTATTGTCCATGGTCCACTTGAAAAAGCTGATTGAAATCGCAATGTGGTTTTTATCCTAGTTAAATACAGGATAAATAAGAAAGAAATTAAATAAAGACAAGTGGTTAAGTGCCGCAGGGAGCACAACGATTTATATTCTGAGATACTTCCTGTGCTGTTGGCCTCTGTTCTGTCAACCAAACCCGCATACACAGAAGAGAAAAGCCAGGCTGTTTTTCAGAGGCTTTTGGACTTCAGAGTGAGTTTTGGGTTCTCTCTGGGGCCGCAGTGACAGAGTGATTGTGTGAGTGTGGACCAAATGTCTTGGTTCTGTGTAGTCCAATTTAACGATTCAACAAACAAATCCGTTCCCACTCTTAAGATTAGGACAGGCTGTTCCGAAGGGATCTTCGAATCTAGTGTAAAAAAACAACAACCCTAAAACGGACCTGGTGCAGTGTTGCTCCAAAGCACTTGTATAGCTTTAACTGGACCTAATTAGTTGTGGTGTGGACTCTGCCATCCACTTGAATTAGAATGTTTTTCTTTTTAAACGATATATTTACAGTTATAGTTATCATTGTTGTGGATGGCCCTTTAAAACCATCCGAATACAATTGCACCTCATTTGATTACTAAACAAATGTGGGTGCAAACCTGCCTGGCCTGCACCGTCATCTCTTATTCTGTCTCTTGATTGTGACCTAGACCTTCAGGGCAGCCTACTTACTCATCATTCCTTCCATAATTTGATGAAAATCTGCCCATTAAATACACAGACAGGACCCATCATTTACATTACCCTGCCACATATTAATTATGCAGCTTCCCAGTTTATTAATGGGAAGATACTTCACCGTATGGCTCTGCAAGGGGCTAGCCGTGTGTGTGTGTGTGTGTGTGTGTGTGTGTGTGTGTGTGTGTGTGTGTGTGTGTGTGTGTGTGTGTGTGTGTGTGTGTGTGTGTGTGTGTGTGTGTGTGTGTGTGTGTGTGTGTGTGTGTGTGTGTGTGTGTGTGTGTGTGTGTGTGTGTGTGTGTGCACGCACCTGTCTGTCTGTCTGGAGCTAATCACACAAACTGCTAAGCACGAGCAGTGCCAAATTTCTTGTCCACACAAGCAATTAAGCCTGCCAGTACGCCACAGAAGTACCTTCACACATTTTTCATACTTCTTGTAATATTATTTATAATTGTCAATTGGGGCTGTGAACACGCTGAACCCTTGCCCAAATGTGGAGTCATATGTCTAGTTATGTCATACTAGAGTTTCGGGGGGCTACGCCCCCCTCAACCCCAGCCGCGCACGGGGCCCAGCGTGGCCGTGTGTATATTGGGGGACCCAAATCGCCGGAGTGAAACTGTGGAAACGTTTTTTTGAAAAAGGAAAAAATTTGAAGAAAGAATATTTGTTATGTTTCAGGGGGTCCACAGGGGGTCCGCGGACCCCCTGATGGTCCACTGACCCCCTGTGGAGTGTTGGGACGCGCAGGGACACCCCTGGAACATTGCGGACCATTTCGGTGTTTTTTTTTTTTTCATGAAGGTGGTTGCTTGTTTCTGGCGCAGGCTGTGCAAACCTGGCAACCCAGCGCATGCTGCCGCACGTTTAAGTGGCGTAGCGTCATGAGGGTCAGTGGGGCCGTGGCTCGGTCAGTGAAGACCCTGTAGTGCGGATGATATGTGGCATAGAGGGGCAGATTGTAAATCCACAGAGGAAACATCCGTGGGCTACCATTGGTTCAGCGATGTGTGCGGTCGCCCTGCGGCCCCTCCTCCTCCACCAATGTGCAGTATTGAGAGCCCTGACGTCACAACAATTGGAGCGATGGGCACTGCACTGTGGTTGGTTAGGGTACACCTAGGGCCCAGGTAGAAGCCAGTTAAAGCCTGCATGGGCAAACCCAGTTAGGACCCGCCTTGGTCCCACATAAACATGGCTAGTTGGGGCCCACCTAAGGGCCAGGTAGAAGCTACTTATAGCCTGCATGGGCATCGCAGTTGGGACTGAAGTGGATGGCGCTGACATTGCTGACATGGGGTCCATATGGTTTAGCCCACCTTGAAACCATATGGGAACTACGCTGGCATGCTGGCTGTAATGCAAACGCTGCATCATACCTGCAGTGTGTAGTTTGATGTTGTGTGTGTAGCAGATATACCTGCAGTGTGTAGATCAATGTCCATAGGAAAGTCAATGCCCAGCAGTGTTTTTTTTCCCCAGCAGAGTTTCTAGTGTCTCTGTGTCTCTCTGGAAGAGGTTGCACATGAACTCTGCAGCCGCACTGAGGCGCTCCAACACAAACACTCTGACATTAAGCTGCTTCACACAACAAACATCAGCACCACGCTGCTGTTTGTCCAAAAGACACAATATCTCCTCTCCCACCGACGTCATGTGTTCATTTATCGACAGCCGTACAGACTCCTTTTGACACATTTTACGTCGTTTATCCAGCTCTCACTGACTCTCCACATCGGGCTGTTATTTTGCTGCGATCAAGTCAACGATGTGAGAGATAAGCTATCACAGACGGACGGACAGGGGGTGAAACATAGTCTTGCGCCATGCCTTTCGGCCTGGCGGAGACAATAAAAAACCGAAAGTAAGGGAAATGGCCATTTCTGCAACAGAAGTAGTCAATAAACTATGCTATGAAAACATGGGCCACATTGGCAAAGAATGTAAGAAAGAGGCAATCATGTAGAAAATAGCCGATCTCCAAGCGTACAAAGCCTCTGAACGTGAGGCGTTTCGAGCTTGTAGATCGGCTATTTTCACAATATTTACTTGTGGAACGGAGTCAAACAGAATGGGGGGGTCCCAGATCAAGTACGTGTATTTGGGGGGGGGGGGGGGGGCGGCGTGAAAGGGTTGATAAACACTGCTCTAATCGGAGCGAAATTATCTGAAATTACTACATGAGCATAATGCAGCGTAACATGCGTTGCACGGGGCGGTCCTGCCATTACGTTAGTTACTGTAGTTGCTGTGGAGCTACATAGTTCTCCAGAAGACACACACAAACATACACCATGTACAATGGACGAACTGAGCAGCAATATAGACATTCACCACACGAACGTGCATTGTTGACAAAGTGATTGCACAGCCGCTGCAGGCATGACAACCAGGTTAGCGTTAGCGACATGGCAGCTATCACAGCGCCCTGTCCGTCGTGCTGCAACTGCCTGTGATGGCTACAGCAGTAACAGCAAGCTGTCTGCGATGCCATTGTCTGGAGACTGCTGTTAGCGTGACACGACCAATGAGAGTGAGCGCTGTAGTTGTTGCTAAGATACGGTGGCGTCTCTGCCCCATAGCTTGTAGATCTCTCACACATGATTGGCGTAGGCTGCGTTGCCAGGTCTGACTTTGTGTGTAAGCAATGGGCGGCTTATTTTTGCGCGCCTTTGGGCTCGTTTGCATTGTGCGCACGGCAGCGCTTGTTTAGCGTACGTCAGCGCGACGTGGCAACGGACGTGGCAACGTGAAAGGTGATTGGCTGGTGAAAAGAAACACCCGACGTTACACCAGAAATGGTGCCTGGAGAAAATGGTGACCAAAAAAAAAGTTTGGAAAAAAAGGAAAAAAAACCCGCAGCGGCTGGCTGCTGTTGTGGTGATGAGGTCGTGCGCACGGTAAACGGTACGAAGCTGGCTCCCCTTCCGTTTTGTCCGACATTTGGTGAGTAGAATTAATTATGTTGCGCGGTGGAAAAGGTGTAGTGAACAGTGAGATGTCCCCTACGCGAGGCGTAAATTCAGCGCGGCCGCCGTGGCGAGTCAGTAGGCGACATGTGGTCTGGCGGTGCGTTGTTTATTCGATAACAGAGCTGTGGGGTGTCGCCACCGAGGGTGCGGAAGTTGCTCGCCATTTATATAGTTAGATAGACGACTGACGTCATAGAAGACTGATGTCACAGGCTGATCACATGAAGTCCGACATCCGCATTGGAGCCACGCTGTTTCTATAAGGATCCCGAGATCCACACAACAGATATTTTGTCCCGCAGGCCTTCCTTTACATTAGATTACATTGCAGTCATTTAGCAGACGCTTTTATCCAAAGCGACTTACAATAAGTGCATTCAACATAGGTAGGCATGAATCACGCTGAGGAAGGCCTGCGGGCCGAAACGTCCGTCATGTATGATATGCTCCTGGCCCTGGGACTTATGACTGACTAAATAAACAAGAAATCCTAAAAAGCGAGTGCTGCCGATCTTTTCTAAGATACTATTTCTGCCAGAACCGTGCACCCAATGCACACGTGAAACTATATTCTTCTGATGAGTGAGTGCTATTTTTCAAGTCAGTCTATCAAATACACGAACTAGGAGCACGCCTGGGTTTTATTAACAGATTTCTTATATAGTTTTTCTGTTATTAAAGCAGCACTATGTAACTTTTGGTAGAGTATGTTAATACAATATAACTTATACAATTGGGGTGGTTATATTTTGTCTCCCTGCCCTTCTATTGAGACATTTAGATCGTGTCAAAGGTCATGTCTCACCTAGACACAGGATCTGACACAAATTTTGACCTGATGGAAGGTCAAGATTCAATTTCTCCCCTGAGCAAGCAGGCAGGCTCTATTAGCTCAATGGTAAAAAAGAAATCAGCATTTGCGCAGGAAACTGGGTTCAAATCCGGGGTAGAAGAGGTTATAGTGCAGCTTTAATCTTGAGTTCTTGACCCCTAATTACGGTAATTCAATTCATTCAAGCAGTTTCTTCGTTTTTGGATTCTTTATTCACTGTGAAGGAATGCTACACAAACAAAAATTCTCCACGAATGTCCTTTCTCTCAACATTTCCTGTATAGAATAAAAGGTTGGTGTCGTGTCCTCACCTGCTTGTTCAGTTTGTCTGGCCTCTGGTAGACAGCTGCTTGCGCATCTCAATCAGGAGGCTTTGGGGTTGTGATCCGCCCTAATAGGGCCCATCAGAATGCACAACAACAGTGCTGGAGGCCGCCAGGGTATTTATAAAGCCACTGGTAATGCTTTCCGTCTACATTTTCCGGTACGGTCCTCGTCCCCGATGTCGGAACCTTTGGTCGGTGGAATCCTGGATAAAGCAGGCTGCCAGCCAGGCTGACGCCGCTGACCTGCTGGTGACATGGATGTGGGCTTCAGTTGTTGGATGTTCAATATACCCGGGTTTCTGCTGCCATGGCAACAGGCCAGACATGACGTTTTAGCAAGGCTCACCCGAAGAATTATAGGGCTTTATTTAATGGCTTAACATGAACCCTAACATCCCTATACTGGGCATGTCATATTAGGCAAACATTTCACAAAAGTAGGTGAACATTAAGTGAAAATAGCAGATTTTCCAGCAAACCCGGTCACCAAAATATACAGTATAGGGTTTAAGTGGTTACCATTTCCCTGCTCGTAGCCGCTCGCGTGTCAAGCATGGGGTTGGATGCACTGAGGCATAATCACTGACCCAATTCATTGCTATGTACTCTATGTCAGAGTCATTGCTATAGAAAGAGTTGCATCAATGAGCGGTCAGAAACACTCTAGGTCACGTGGTTCGTGTATCACATGTGCTTCATCAACACCCATTATAAGCATTCAGGGTTTGGAAGTGGAACTTATACAGCAGGGTTGGTTGCCCGATGGCAAACGTTACTTCCGCATTCTTCTTGTTCTTGTTGTTATCCTTGAGCACACACAAACAAATTCCAAATCAAGTTGGTTTTGGCAATATATTACTATTATTACTACTATTATATAATATTGTATATTATATTAATCTTCTTAGTTAACATGGTCCACCACTGTTGTAAAATAATTGTCTCTATGAAGAGACAGAGAATGGCCCCCAGTCTGAAAACATTGCTCATTTGTCCTAGGCCTGGAGGACTAACATTCACTGTGTACTGTGTACTAATGTCGTTTTTCTCACGGTGAATAGAGAACAATAGATGTAACTCACATGCATAGAACAGTCTATATTCCCTATGGTTTGTACTCTCATAATGAATTCCATCATGTACACCTGACCTCACACACCCATACCACACGTTTAGGTGGTGTGATGCGTTGTGAGCTTATAGATCAGCTATTTTTGATATTTTCTTAATTTTTTCTTTCTTTTTTTTTTACGCCATTTCGCAATAGGGGGCCGCAGCTAGGCTATTCGGGGATCCTTAGCGTGGAAAGGTTTGGGAACCCCTAACAGATGGAGTAGATGCCTCATATACTGTACATCCGTGGACCACTGCCGTGTGCACTAGTAAGTCCTAGATGACTCAGCCTGACAACATTTACACTCGAATGACTCCGTCACTCATCCAGAAAGCACCTCAGTAGGAGATGTAGGTCATTGTGGCCAGCTCTACCGGTTTTCCTGCTGTCAATTTTAAATCCACACTCAGGATTTTTGGAGCTTTTGCTTATAACTCATAAATACCGGGATAGTATCTGTAATTTTTAGATTTCTTTGGCTATTTCTGAAAAATCTTTGAATATAAATCTTGATCGATGCCTGTGTGTTGGTTCCCACTGTACACGCTTTTTGACCAGGAATTCTTGGTAGCAGTGACCGGCTAGTCTCATCCTCCTGACTGCAATCTTTTCTGATACACTTGGTAGTGCCCCGTACAGACGCTTGTTGGTAATGTGCTCGTCCTGGTTGATGTTCAGTACCACACGTAACATTCTGGTGTAGCACCCGTCCAGGGACTTCTGTAGGGCTTTCTTTAGTGTCCAGCATTCACAGCCGTAGAGGAGAACTGTGACACACAACCATAATGCCATTATGTCCTGGGGTTTTACTTGTACATCAAGCTGCCTCATGCTACACAAACAGGATATAGGCTCCTGACTCCATGGGCCACATGGCTCACCGTTGACCGTTGGTTCTCAAGGCTATTTACTTAGATGATTTTGTAGTTTTGTAGTGTTTTGTAGTACAGTGTTAATCCTTTACTCAGAAACACTGAACCTGCGGGCTATTGTCACTGTCTGCTGTCCATTCCCTCTTTTTTCAATAATGGAAGAGAGCTTTGAATGACACATACTGTAGATCTGCAAACACTTCATGTTTATGAACAGAAAACAAAGTGAAATGTAAACCCACACCGCAATGGAAGTGCTGATGTGCATGTAGGCTAATCCCATATTAGGCTATGACATAACGGGAAACGGGAAAACAAACATTCAACGACGCCTCTCTGTCTTTTTGAGCTCTTTTGCGTGTCAATGGAGCCAGTTTCCTCCCTCTCTCCCCCCTATCTCCGTGCACATTTTCTTACACTTAAGACCTATTTCATACTTAAATGACAAAAATAGCCCATTTACAAGCTGACATTGGGATGCTTTGGTAGCTTGTAGATCTGCTATTTTCGCCAGTTTGTATTTCATATTTATAAAATGTTATTTATGAGTCCAGAGAGAGATTGAAGCTTAAAGGCTGCCGTCAGCCAATTTGTTTTGGTGTGCGACAACACAGGAACTCATGGACTTGTCACTTTTGTTGGGTGTCATACTGTCCTTGACATTAGAAAATGCAACCGACTCACTCTACATTTGCAGACACCGACCGTATCCTCTTCCATTCACAGCAATTGCACTTGAGCAGGCACACGTTGACCCGGGGAATAACATGACAATCACCCCCTTCATCGAAATGCAGAGTTCTATGATGTATGTTTGAAGTAGGATTTAAAGATAGATATTGGATGCAAGTAGCAGTCCCCTCTGATTTCAGGGACTTTCCATTGGCATGGGGGCACGTGATGTGGTGGTCTGCGCAAGAGGGGGCACAGGGCGGTGTGGATTTCTTTGGTATGCTCTCATCTCTTTCTCCCCCTCAGTTCACGTTGCCGATCCATGCTCATCAACACACTCGATTAATAGCAAACATCCAAAGCATAGCATGCAGAGATGAACACAAGCATGAGTGAGGAAGCAGGCAGCAATGCACTGAATGATGCCTGTTTGTGTGGTTTGTCTTTCTCAACTCTTTTTGTGTGTCACAAGCAAGTTGGCCATTTTTATGGTTCATTCACTTTCCAGCACTTTTGCAGAAATGATGATACACAACCTCAAACAATGAATTAATGCTCTGTAGTGATGTAAAACATTCAAGCATCCACTTCACATACAAACGCCATTGACAAACAAGATTGATATTGTATCATGTTGAGCCATGGATCTATAACGGAGTGTGTAAAATGGATAAGACCTTGTCCAGTCCCAGTAAGACATTACATTTTGTGTGGAATGAAAACGAACAATAAAATACATACAGTATATGTTCACTGTACATTTTGCCTACACACATACAGACCTTTTATCTGGGTGTGTGAATGTTTTTTAACAAGGGGAAAGAAAACTGAAAGACCTAGGACAATTTTGCTTCTCCCTAAAGATTTAGAATGATAATATAGTAAAACATGGCAGGCTGGCCTTAGTACAGTGTGATGTAAACACCACAGCTGTAGCTCATTCAATAAATAATGTTTGTATTAGATTTAGGTGTGCCAATGCAAGCACTACACTGGCACAGTCTTCTGTTACATTTGTTTTATTATTATTAGGGGGCCAAGCGCACATAGTGTGTAGGTCCCCTTTTGTTATTCTTGTGGATGATATTATAGCACTCAATTGAAAAGGTATAACGCATGTCCTGTTTAACATACAGCCATGAAACTTCATTAGACATATGAGTCTCCTCATGACGAACAACTTTGTCACTGTGATCTAAGACCTCTGACCCTTACATCTTCCGCCATTTTGAATTATATGAAAAACTGTTCAATTCTATCTCCCCCTGAGATTTTTAAGCCTCCAGGGGCCAATGAAAACCCCTAACCCCAAACTACATGAATGCGGTGTCATATTTTTACAAAACGTTGCAGTATGGTAGAGGATCATGCGCTATTGCAATCGTTCAAAAATGCAAACTTTGAACAGGCTTAAATCATGCCTCATTTTGCCTACAGCCATAAAACTTGCTTACACATGTGCCTCTGCACACAAGGAATACATCTGTCACTTTTACCATTAAGCTCCCCCCTTAAAATTTCCGCCATTTTGAGTAGTTTGAAAAAACTGTTTTTCTCCTGGGAAAATAACTTAATTAGAATACTAGGATCTGTCCATGTTGTGTAGACAAAGTAAAATATTTGGCAAACTTTTCTTTTGATGGCTGAATTTTTAACAAGAGTTTCAAATCTGCTATTATTAGCAACATAATAAAGACTTGCATTTTAATTTCCACAATTCCTCAGAACTCTGCTCAACTGTTTCTCTCATTTGTTTACTCATTTGTTAATTGCATAGTCTTCTTTCTCTCAAGTTAAGTCTGTTTCTGTATGGCTTATTGCATGTATTGCATATTGCTTTTTCTATATTGCATATTGCATTTCTTGGCCCCCATATTTTGGTGGATTGTCTGAAACCTTAACTGCAAAGATGGCAGCAAAGGATGGGCATGGGCATAACTTAAGTCTTAATATATAGAAGCCAAGGAGACACTTTTCCCAGGCCTCTCTGAGGCATTGTGGGTAAAATAGGCTTTGGTGAGCTGGTTGCTAATCCATCTCAGTGCTGCTAACGAGGGTGTGTGTCCGGACCAACAGGTGCGTTCTCAAGGGATACTTAGCCTTGCCTTCATCTCTGTCCAAAATGGATTCAGTTCATATTACATACTGAAGGACCTGGTGGTAACAGCAAAAGAATGACCTCTATTTTGTTATCTATCATCCTATTTCAAGAAATACAGGGGTGAAAGGTAGTACATTCACTGTACTATATGTGAAGGTGTTGATCAGAAACACTACAGGTCACTTGGTTCATGTATATTTCATCAACACCCATTATATGAATTCAGTGTTTGGAACTACAGGTATATGCAGCAGTGTTTCAAACTATTGGTCGCCTGATGGCAAGCGTTACTTCCGCATTCTTGTTTGTGAGCACACCAAAACGAATTATAAGTGCAAGTTGGTTTTGCCAATAAATTATTGAATACTGAATATAATATTGAATATTAAATTACTAATATTCAAAACAATCTATCTATATTCTTTGTTTACATGGTCCACCATTGCTGTAAAACAATAGGTCCGGTGGAGTGAACAGAGGTGATGCAACACTTTCTATCTCAATGGCTTTTGTTGATGCTAATAAGCAGAGTGTCACATGACCAAGATCATGCATGTTGACATTTTCTGTCAGATGCAGCTTTAAAGATCAGAGGCATCTATTTCTTGTATGTCCTTGGCATAGCATAACATGTTGAGATACTCTTGTCAAGTGGGCAAATAGGTTAGCTCTCAGGTTGCTTTTAGATTAAACAAATTAATGTTTAATCACTTTGCGACATCCACTGCAGTAGCTATTAGATTGATGCTTTGTGTAAGTTAGATACTTAAAACCAAATAGGGGCGAACACCATGATTTGCTTATTCTTTCTTATTCAGGCTGCTATTTAGGGAACTCATCACAAGTTGAATCCTGTCAAACAGGAAGTTGTAACACCTACGCAGGAAGTTATGCTGATTAACAGTGTAAACCTGATTTCTATCAGTTTCAAATAAAACCTCTTTGAGCCTATATCAAGTGATTATAACGACACCACTGGATTTTGCATGGGTTACTCACTGAACGTAGACAGGACAGAATGCTTTCTTGACAATTGTTCTGTGGAAGCATGTTGTTAAAACTTGACCTTACGGTATGTTCTGAGATTCTGAATATTATAGAATCATGATCCCATTCCACCAAGACGTGGTATTTATTGTTTTCAGTAGAGCTGTGGTCCTATGACACATAAGTCACTCCTCCCTTATCTTTGAGTTGAGAACTACTTGAGTCTTTAATTTACTTCTCCCATGAGCTCATGTATTAAACTTCTATATCCGACTCTGTTTGCCTCAACATCCTGATTGATGCAGAATCCCTCTAAAGTTCTTAAATGTAATTTCAGATTGTTTGAATTGGCTGCTTCCTGCCTGGGTACCCTCACTCACATACATTTTAGAATCTAGGCCCTGTCAGGCCACATTGAGCTCTGATTATGCACAGAGAGGATTGAAGCTTTGGATGTGTGTGTGCACAACTGCATGTACATACATTAAAGGCTTGCATATTGAGCATGTCAAATCACCCAGCCAAATGTTAGGCTAAACGAAGACCAAAGCAGTCATTTTCTCCAAAAGTGCATGTTTCTTTCCCATAACGCCAAATAAATCATTGTTGCTCGTTTGGCAATGCAACCTAAATGACTTAAAGGCCCACTCCGTAAGTCCAAAACACCAGTCTCTGAGACTCTTACGCACCAATCTTGCATTGTGTATGTTTATTTGAAGTTCTGTTTGCAAATCATATTGTGTAGCTATGCGTTTCTGTAGAACAAGCCATTGCCGTGCATTGTGGTACAAGAACGGTCGGCATGAAATTCTAGGCTATATTATTGTAATGCTTCAGAAGACCACAGTCCTTACGGATTGTGGCTTTAAAATGCTAATTATGCTTGATGAATTATAAAGATGCCATATGGACCCAGCTGCTTGCTTGGTTTGAACCCGCTCGTGATGAGGTCAGAGAATAAAGTGTAATAGTACACTTTATTTATAGAGCACTTATCGAAACAAAGTTAAAAGTGCTTTACATAAAAGAGAAAGAACAGAACATGCAGTACATATAAATATCAAGAGAATCAAACAATAACATTTCAACATCTAAATATGGAAAGTCGCTTTGACAAAAGCAAGTAACATTAGATTCACACACAAACAACAGCCACTGTCTTTACACTCTCAACTCAACCTTTTCAGGCTGTGACCCCCCAAAATAATCATATTTGAAATGGGACCCCCCACCCAGACAAGCACTTAGAATTATAGGAGTTGAGGCATTACATAGTTTGACTCGGTTCCACAGATAAATATTGTGAAACAAGCTCACAACGCAATTTTTTACTCTCTCTTATATTATTTGACAAATTGGCCCCTGGGGGTCCTGACCCACAGGTTGAGAACCACTGAATTAGGCAATCAAAAACTCCCAGAAAAAAAAACTTAATTGAAAAAAAAAACACACAAGGAAACCTTGGGAAACCTCTCATCTTGTCCTCACTGCTGTTGTGAATGGTTCTTGTAGCTGTTCACTGAGGGCATTTGAACCCATGAGTTACTGGCCCCCAGAGAACAGGCTTATTGCCCACTTGTAATCATTTATCATCACCTCTACTATTATTCAAAGTTCATACCGTTGCTGTCGGGCAGAAACCTTGAAAGAAAGAACTGATGAAAAGTATTAACGAGAGATTGTGAGTAAATAGCATTGAATCCATTGGAATCCATTTCCTGAAAAGTAACGGCTTTGGACATACAAGGTTTCCACCTGACATCAACAATATAGTGTCTTTCTGTCTGTATTTCTCTCTATGGTCTCTCTCCCCCAGTCTCCCATCCCCCCCCCCCCCCCCCCCCCCCCCCCCCCCCCTTTCACTTCAGATACAGACCATTAGTTTTATATGCCGAGAAGCATGACAGCAGCCAGCAGGGCAAGTAAGCTAATTATCCAAGTGACCCCCCTCCCAAATGTCATGTTCTGGCTTTTACTGAAGCATTCCACAGACAACCGGGCTCAAGGAACGTCTCCTTTTCTGGAAGTTTTTGCCTCAGACCACGTGGGCCTCCCTCCAGTGCGTTTGCACACCTTCTAAGCTGTGGCCTAAACGGAGGATTACTGATGCTGGACTTGGCGTTGTACATGGGCATGGTAGTGCATGTTGCTGATTGGGTTCAGCTGGGTTAGGGGGAGATAGGGGAGTGTAAGGATTTTGTGTGATTTCATTATGCAGACCAGGTAGCTTAATTGGCTTTATCCATTTCATCTCGCAGACCGAATGCATAATGTGAAATATTTTCTGAAAAAAACTAGTGCTACAGTATAGTACAGTTTGTACAGTTAAGGTTTATGTCAGACGTGTCAAAGGGTGCATACATAACCCATTAAAAAGTAATTTTAGATTTTTGCGTTGGATATTCAGAAATAGCAGATATACAAGCTCACAGCGCGTAACTTCGTGCCGCGCTGCGAGCTTGTACATCTTCTATTTTCGAATACTTTTAAAAAATCTTTCAAGTGTGATTTAGAAGGCATTTGTAGAATAGGCCTCAGGTCTTAATGGGTTAAGGGATCGTTTTAGGGAACAGTACTAAAGCCTGGTGAAGCCCCATGCATAGAGCTGTGTGTGTGTGTGTGTGTGTGTGTGTGTGTGTGTGTGTGTCTGTGTGTGTGTGCGTGTGTGCGCGTGTGTGTGTGTGTGTGTGTGTGTGTGTGTGTGTGCGTGTGTGCGTGTGTGTGTGTGTGTGTGTGCATGTTGTGTGAGAGTGCAGACATGCACTTGCGTGTGCGCGTGGATAACACACACATTGATGGAGCCTAGTGTTTTACAACACTCAGTCGATGTATGGGTGGCGCTTGAGAAATGTGGCTTATGTTTGTGCATAAGTGTCGAGTCCTGTCTGGGAAAAGGGGCTGTGTGTGTGTGTGTGTGTGTGTGTGTGTGTGTGTGTGTGTGTGTGTGTGTTTAATTTATACATTCCCATATGCGTGGATTCGCCAGCACTGTCACTGCGTCTCCCGCTGCTGTTGTATTTGCTCATTGCTGATTTTGTTGTAACACTATATGCCTGACACATGGTCCCGCCATGCCCCAGAGCATCCTGGGTACAGAGGAAGCCCATCTGTCTTCATAGCAGCAGCTCATACTAGCTGAAATTTAGACACATGTCAAGTGAGAAATGTTGGCCGGGGCTCAAAAATAACGAAACCCCAAAGCCAGTCGAATAAGTATTATCTCTGTATTTAGACTGAGCGTTGAGATAGTGCTGTTATTATTTGATTTGTGAGGGGAAGTGAGCTGTAGAGCTCTGCGATCGCCAGGAGAATTCCTTTCCTCACAGGGATATACAAAATTGCACCTGCATGTGTTCACTCATTGTCATACTTATTAAATGCTGCCGGTCACTTTCTAATATTTTCATGTGAAGGACCCCCAAATAGATATATATGAGGCTGCAGACCCCCATTTGAAAAGATTTTGTGCCAGGGACCCCCATAAGAGAAGAATTTTGTTGTTAGATTAGAATCAGTTAGATTAGAATCAGTATAGAATTCTAAGTCTGTACTGTAGGTATGTGACTGATGACAGTGGAGAGAGTGAATACAGTCATTCTTATACATGTGCACATTGGGCTAGCGGTTTGTGGGTGAAATTAAACTGTTCCTCCTTTTGCTGGGCACCATGGAGCCCCCTCAAGGACCCCTGTGCACTTTAAGTGCAAGTGGAGCCATTGTGTCAATTTGCGTATCTCCTGTCTTCCTCTTTACTATTGTATCACGTCACATGTCATCTGAAGTTCCTCTCTCTCTCCACCTCTCTCTGTCTCTTGCACGGCCTCCATGCTTGCGAGTGGGTATTTGTAGGCGTCTTATTAATGGCTGCTGATGAGATGAAATGGTAGACTCTCGGGAAGCTTTATTTACTTGCCTTTAATACTCACCCGTCAGATTGACTTATGGCACTGCCATATGGGCGCTCGGTGCAGGGGGCGAGTCTGACACAGATTGACATCACATCCTCACCCCCTTCCCCCAGCACCACCCACCCCAACCACTGGAATTTTGGAGCCATCGGATCCACATTCAGACCATATTGAACACTGTGTAATTGGGGAGGTTTCTTGGCTTATTACCATGAGACGCACAGGATTCGTCACAGGGATCAGAGCACGGGTCAGACTATGTGTGGGGTGGGTGTGTGTGTGTGTGTGTGTGTGTGTGTGTGTGTGTGTGTGTGTGTGTGTGTGTGTGTGTGTGTGTGTGTGTGTGTGTGTGTGTGTGTGTGTGTGTGTGTGTGTGTGTGTGTGTGTGTGTGTGTGTGTGTGTGTGTGTGTGTGTGTGTGTGTGGGGCGGGGGGCAGAGCAGGTGTCATGCCCCGAGGGGAGGGTCACTTCATTGGGCACCAGGAATGACTGACAGAGTTGTACACAAAGCAGAGTTGTACACACAGTGCGTACCTGACCACAAAGGCAATCCAGCCCTGGAATCCCATAGGTGCATTGTGGTCGGGAAACCTTCTCTGACATGGGTGCACCAGTGGAAAGCTATTACAGACACACATTTTGTAAATAGACCTCTAAATACAGTCACTTCTAACTCACAAGTTACTCTGGGCATAGATCCAACCCCGGGCATTTATTATGATCAGGGGTTGGAAAGGTGCCAAATGGTCTTAACAGACCGCTGACATGGCTGGCATGGGTGGCATGGCATGTCTACACGGCCATTTAGGTTCACCGCTGGGACCCGCCTTGCATTGTGGGATCGCGTGAGGGATTTCGAGACATCAAGCCAGGAAGCTTTTATTGTCAAACAGCAAATCTATTTATAGTCATATACTGTACTTTATTAGTTACACATACAGCTGTGTGTGTGTGTGTGTGTGTGTGTGTGTGTGTGTGTGTGTGTGTGTGTGTGTGTGTGTGTATGTGTGTGTGTGTGTGTGTGTGTGTGTGTGTGCACTGTTTATACACACTCTACACTATTATGAATTATGTGCAGTAAATAGTCAAATGACACCAGTAGCATGTCAAACTAGAAAAGTGCAGGTCTCCGCCAGGTCAGGCAGGTTATTGTGCAAATCACGGCAATCGTACGCTGCGTTCATGATTTGAGACATTTTGTTCAAAACGAGCCACTCACGAGCACAAACTTTTGATGCCAATCTTAGCTAATCAGGATGGAATTCGTCTTGATCACATGACTATAGAGATACTATGTACCAATTTGCGTGATGTTTGGACACAATCTGTAGGACTAATATAAAAATAAAGTTGCAAAGATCTGGTGGCACTATAACGGGCCGATCTGAAAAAAATGCGGCAGAGGTTCTGCTCTGGCATCCAGGGAGTGTGTGTGCACAGTTTTGCTGCGATCGAGCCAACGGTGTCGGAGATAAGCTGTTCACAGACAGACGGACAGACACACGGACGGACGGACAGAGTGCAAAACATAGTCTTGGCCATGCCTTCGGCCTGGCGGAGTAGACAACCAGCGTGTGAGTGTGAGAGAGGGAGAGAAAGAGAGAGAGAGAGAGAGAGAGAGAGAGAGAGAGAGAGAGAGAGAGAGAGAGAGAGAGAGAGAGAGAGAGAGAGAGAGAGAGAGAGAGAGAGAGAGAGAGAGAGAGAGAGAGAGAGAGAGAGAGAGAGAGAGAGAGAGAGAGAGAGAGAGAGAGAGAGAGAGAGAGAGAGAGAGAGAGAGAGAGAGAGAGAGAGAGAGAGGCAGGCAGGCAGGCAGGCAGAGGCAGGCAGGCAGGCAGGCAGGCAGGCAGGCAGGCAGGCAGGCAGGCAGGCAGGCAGGCAGGCAGGCAGACTGACAGAGTAAGAACAGGCAAGTAAGCTTTAACAGTCTACAGGTCAAAAGAGGACACCTCATCCCCTTGTCCCCCTTGGCTCCACAGAGTCGCATTTCAAACCCATCATATCCTACTGTCTTAATTACACACCGTCTCTGCCCCCACACTTCCACTCGTCTGGAGTACTCTTACACTGAATCTGGCTCCTCATCCAAGATGTGGATGGATGTTTTTGGTGGGAGGAGGTGGACCACGCCTGTACCTCCACCCAAGAGCCTGGTGGACTTTGGGCACAGATGGGTAAAGGTGAATGTATTTAGTCTTGTAATCGTTGTCCAGGTCAAGTAAAATCTCAAGTCATTCTAGACAAGTCCAGATCAAATCTCAAGTCTCAAGTGGAAACAAGCCCTGAGGGCTTATCTGGGTTATCCTTTTAGCATTCTTTTGTATAAATCTGTGCCACCGTGCCTTGTTTTTGCAAACTGTTCAAACAATCAATCAAACCCAGTGTAGTATTTATTTATGCATACTCAATTAACAATTAATTGTTTGACTGTTGACAGTCAACAGTCATCTTTTGGGAAGTTGAGATACCCATTATGTTCTTCCCGTTTCCAGATGGATTTCCTCCGGATGCTCTGGTTTCCTTCCACACCAAAAGACATTAATGTTAGTGACATCCTCAGTGCCAGTACTAGCCGTAGAGCTGGACAGTAGCGGATACAGAACATGTCTAATGCCTTGGACTGGAAGAATCTGGACGGGCCTGCGATGTTTAAGCTTAGATATTGTTACAACCGGTGGATGATGTCAATATGACTATTGTTTTCAGTTCACTGTCTATTTTGGCTGCTTTCTGCAAGTGGCACGCGGCAAAAATAGATTGTAGTGGAGCACGATTGCTCGTTACTTCTGGGACGGCGTCTTAAACGCGTCTGGTGCATTGTCTAGACTGCGTGCATTTGTTTTGCACTAGCAACAATAAGACAAAAAGTGGTAGAATTAAGGAATGGTGTCTGTGGAAAAAATTGTGCATATGAGGTTTTCCGTTTATAAAAACAAAAGGGGTGAAGATCTATCAGAATTGTTAAATCATCTCAGTGAATTTTCTTCAAATAGAAAATGTAACAATAGTTTTTAAGTATCCTGATTTAAGTTGAGATTAGATATACGATGGGTTTGGGATACTCCCACAACCAAAGGCTTTTAACAGTGCATAGTCAGACAAAATGGGCCATAAAAGGGGAATTCAACTCGACAGTGACTTACGAACTTCTCTACATCCCACCTAATAAGGCTTGTATCTCCTCTTGTTTCATTTCTTTCAATGCTTTCAGTGGGTTGAAGATTACTTTCTGGGACAGGTTTATAGGCTATAAGGTACTGGCAGTTTGTCTTTGCACATACTGTACGGTGTACTATTCCCTTTAGATGCAGACATACATCTGCCAACCCCTCCACAAGTCCACATTCGTATATTCTGCTGTGTGGCGCCTGTGGATACATTTTGTGTTCACTGGCCCTGAGCAGGCCATTGCCATGTTTAATGAACATTTGCATTGGTAAGGTAATACTATCTCAACTATCACTTCCCCGCCTGTCAAACTAGCGTGCAAAGCCTTCAAGTGTGTGAAGAAAAGTAAACAAACTTGCCTGGAGACTTTCCTGTGACCCAATCTGTCTTGCGCTTGCGCATGACTTTTCACCGATCACATCACTTGCTCACTCAGAATGCTTCGTGTCGAAGGGCACCAGGCTTGCCAGGTGCAAACGTGACAACAACATGCCACCACCAGGGAACAAGAGACGCACGCCAGCACAAAGGAAGTCCCACAACGCACAATCCTCCTTTGCTGTCTTCCACTCCACTGTGATGATCCCTTTGTGAAAACGAGGACAAAGCCTCCATAATGACATGATTATTTTGTAGAAAAAAAACGAGATGATCTGTGACGTGTTGACAGTCACTTTGTTGTCTCTGTCTGGAAGAGCGCTTTGGTCAGAAGTTGAACATTCTTTTCTGCTTTTAAGATTTATTTTTGGCATTTCTATGCTTCAATTCAGATAGGCCATTGTTGAGAGACAGGTAACCGAAGGCAGAAAGAGAGAAAAGAAGACTTTGAACCTGTGTCCTGCTCACAAGGAACATAATGGTCTGTTCTTTGTTTGAGCCACCAGGCACCACATCACAAAAGTTTTCTGTACCACACAGACACTGCGCTCCAAAGTGTGTGTGTGTGTGTGCGTGCGTGCGTGCGTGCGTGCGTGCGTGCGTGCGTGCGTGCGTGCGTGCGTGCGTGCGTGTGTGTGTGTGTGAGAGAGAGAGAGAAAGAGCAAGGGAGACCTCTGCCATTGTTGTGGTTTTACAAGATAAGCCACATCCTGACAACTGGAAGCCAAGCAAGTTTATTAATAGCTCAATGCTGTCCAAATTTATCCCTTTCTGGGACCACTTCTGCCGGTTGTTTTGATTTAGCGTGCGTCCCCGGGAATGCTGGGGGTCGCCAGCACAGTCACAGTCACTTCCTGTCACATCATGGTCCCTTCCCTCCCCCTCACTCCTACCCCTGCCCCATTGTGCCGCTCACAACTTTTCTCCGCAACTCAAATCATGACACCTGGGAGGAAGCAAAGCTTTTAAAATGAAGAAAACACACACCAGGCGGTCCTGCCTGACGGCTGCCATTGAAGGAGTGTGTCTTGTAATAATCATTCCCTCTAAAGCATTTGGTAGACTGTAGTCTGTTCTTGAAGGCCTCAGTGAATAACGCGTTAAACAGAATTGGGGCAGTAATTTAGACTGAAATTACTAAGAAAGGAGATCAACATGACAGAAAGTTGTTTATACTGCTGTGTTCTGACATCTGTCTTTGCATCCATGCAAAGACATTTCAGGAAATGATTCAAGGCACACACACATTCAGTTTTGTGTGTATATGTATGTCTCATTCTGTCTGTCTATGTAAAACACAAGTGAGGTACTTGTGTTGTGTGCCTGCTTAAGTAACCAAACAGCCAAATAGATATCCAAATTATATTCCACAGTGTATGTAAACTGCTCTGGCAAGCTAAGCAAATTCATTATGTAACTTGTGCTCATGCTTCAGATGCTTTTAACTTGGTAATAGGCAGTAAGAGTTCACTCAAAGAGCCTCTTTGTGTGAATAAAGTTGCATAATGCTGTATATTAGTGTTTTTTTCATTATTAATACCTACAGACTGTTATTGAAGAAAGAGGAAGCTGAAATCTTCTTGATTATTTTCACAAAATGGTTGGAGGCGCTATTCAAGATTCAAGACAGACTCAAGATTATTGTTACATCTCCATATAGATAGATAGCTTTATCGTCATTCAACAATACATGAAATGCATAATTGAGCTGTTCAATTGGCTTGTACTATAATGTAAAACTACTCCTAGTTAAAATAATACTAAAATACTACAATACTAAAATCACCACTAAAATCACAGTCAGTTCATAATGAGAATATTGCACATACAAGTATAAAGAGAGTACACGTCTTGGGTTTTGACTCCATGACACTGCAGCAACATGGGAAAAATCTATAAAATAAGAATAGAAATAGCAGTAAAAATAGTAAATTATTCTGCAGTGAGTGAGTGAGTGAGTGTACGTACAACAGGCAGACTGTCCACTTGCCAAACAGTACCAGCTGAATGGTCTGTGGTTGAGGTTGGGGTCTTTAATAATCCTATGGCCTTTGCTGGTTGTGGTTGAGGCCAGTGCTGTTCCCATTATAGGCAGTGATGCAACCAGTCATGATGCTCTCAGTGTATTATAATAGGTATTCACCATATTATTCACTTTTGCAACTGTAACTGTTGTTTAATTATTGCATCATTTGACCTTGGTTTTCAGAGTGACGTTAAAAAGTTTGAGAACCACTGGCCTAAGTGCCGTTTCAGTTGACAGATCTCGTATCTCTAACCGTAATAAAAAACACAGCTTTTTTGCACTTGGAAAAAACGATAACAAAAATAACACTCTCCTTCACCGATAATACAAAATTGTGCCAATGCAGTGCTGCTGGAATGGCACATTGCTGGCCTGGGACATTAGCCTGAGTCCCAGCCAGGACTGCAACAGGAAGGCCTAGGAACAAAGCAGTCTCAAGGAGCAGATGACCTAGAGCAATGTCCATTTTCATAAGAGTTAAAATAAGGAGCTCTATTCAGAAAGACTCCACATTACAGCCTTGTGACTGATGTCATTGGTTTAGAACACCATGTCCCACACAGGATTGCTGCTACATTGTCCATTGTCATGATAATCCTATGACCTTGGTCAAAGGCAGTAGTGATTGTGTTGTGGAGAAACCTTGTATCTCCATATTATTTATTTTCCCCTTCATAATGCCCTATACTTCGTTGTATGACAGTCACGTTAAAGTAGTGAAAATGTGATGCATTGTGAGCTATTCTTTGCCATATTGAAAAACCTTTCCCTATGATGACATGCCCGAAATAGGCAGGCCAGGATGAAATTGGTTACGTCTGTCGCTGGGTTTTGTAAATATTTAACCAATGAAAAGTATTAACCAGAGCTTGTGACTAGATGACTACCACATTGGATCAATTGGAACACAGGTTCTTTTGTCCATTTCCTGAAAAGTAACAGTTTTGGACAAGACATACAGGGCCCCATTTTGGGGCACCGCCTTACCCCTTATCCCTAAACTTATTAGCCATTTTTTTAACTATTTTTTAAAACATTTTAAAATAGTTCAACTAGCCGATCTACATCGACACGTTGTGAGCTTGTAGTTTGGCTATTTGAACTAATTGAACATGTTTTTCAAAATAGTAAAAAAAAAAGTTTATGGATAAGGGGTAAGGCGGCGCCCAAGATAGGGCCCACAAGGTTTCCTCCTGACAGCAATGATATGCATTACACATGTCTGCTTATTCTTATTCAATAAGAGAAATATAGAGTGGGTAGAAAGGCCGTCTGGGAATCAGAAGGTCACTCGGGCCCCAGCCGGCCTAGTCTATCTGCCAAAGTGTCCCTGAACAAGAAGACGCTTAACCCCTAACTGCTCCCTGGGTGCTGTATTAATAGCACCCACTGCTCCTAATAGTTAGGATGGATAAATGCAGAGGACACATTTCAATGCAAATGTACTGTGACAAATATCCTAACAACAACAACAACAACCAGAAAGAGGACTACGGTATATAAAAAACGAGACTAGTCTCAGTTCGACCCATAAGGTTTAAACGTTCTGTTTTATCCACCAACAATTGGGGAGGTTGGTGTTGCCAGGCTGGGGACATGAGGACCTGCTGGGAATGGACAAGGTCTTGGCTCTGGTCCCTTTTACACAATCTGTCATAGGATAGCTCAACATGGTACAATATCAATCTTGTTGATGTCAATGGCGTTTGTATGTGAAGTGGATGCTTGTGTGTTTACGGCACTACGGAGCATAACTTCATTGTGCAAGTTTGTGCTTCATCATTTTGGTGACGCTGTTAGTGACCATACGGTGAACTGTTTGGGTTCCTTGTCTGTGTGTGTGTGTGTGTGTGTGTGAATTTCTATGGATCACTGCGTGAATTGGCTTCGTCTGAATGTTTTAGCAGTTTGAGATTTGTTTCAAATGTTAAGTGTAATATAAATAACATGTATTATTATTGTTATTGTCTGCTTTTGTCCAGTATAGTTCTACAAGCGTGTGTGTGTGTGTGTGTGTGTGTGTGTGTGTGTGTGTGTGTGTGTGTGTGTGTGTGTGTGTGTGTGTGCGCGTGTGCGTGTGCGCGCGTGCGCGTGTGCACGTGTGACTCCTATTGCAAGACCTTGGCAGATTGCCAGCTCAAACTGTCCACTGGCAGCGAAGCTGAAAGAAAGTTATGGGCTTATTTCCCTGGTGGGATACTTGGGATACAAATAAAAGTGTGTGTGTGTGACGTGTATGGGGGGGGGGGTTGCGGGTTGGGTGCCTTGGGAGTTCATGGATTGACAGCAGCAGCACCGTACAAAGGCGTACAGAGTGGATAAAGGTGACACCGACGTGGGGAAACGTTTCAGACCTGTTTTTCGCCATGCCGCACTAGTTACGGTACACGCTGACTCACAAAGTATTCTGTGTTCTTCCTGTGTGTGAGGGTGAGCTGCTTTGACACACGATATCTCAATGACAGCTTGGTATGATAATTATCACCGCAGCAGAAGAACAAGCTTTGCCGTGTGGTCACATGATGACACAATGCGACACGCACCACAGCTACAGGCCAAATGCACATAATGGACTGCATGCAGCCACGTACTCCACATGCTGATTATGTTTGTCCTGTCCACAAGCAGTTATTTTACGCAGTCACTCAAAGTCATTTACAAGACAAATATTTGAGTGCATTGAGTGCATAGCTATTGATGGTTAAACATTTGGACAAAGGATTTCAAACAACATTTGGCTAAACATATATAAGCTTTCCTGGAATAAAAAAAGAATATGGGCCCAAACTTATTTGCAGGTCACACACCGCTGTCATGTGTGGCGCACTGCCGGCTGAGATCATCATAGCCTGTTGGGATCCGTGTTTATCTTATTTATTACCTTACCCGACTGCTTCTCAACGAGGGCTCCGGGGACCCCCAGGCGGTCCTTGAAGAGTTGTTTGTCTGTGACTCTCCCAAGGCCCGTACATGCTCCCAAAGGAATTAAGCCATCCATCCACTTCGGTGGGATTACTACAACATGCAGTGATGAGACGGTCACCTCAGCACACCTCGCTGTTTTTATTCTCCGAATAAGCTTGTGCCAACTCTGCCACGATGGTTGCTAAAGACAGTGTGTGATTCATTCATTCAGACCAGAGCGATTGGGAGCAGGCTTGGACTTAGGAATTTATACAAATAATTAGTACCCTTCTAGTGAACATGCATAAACACAAACTGTCCCCAAACTGTCCACAAACTGTCCCCACCCCGTCCCCGCCCCCGCTCCCATCCGTTTTCAGCTATTACTTTCAATGGTGTGACGTCATGTTCTCTTTCTATTCTATTTCTATTCATTTTGTAGTCCGACGTCACGTTCGGGTCCAAAAGGCACCAGCGCCGTCCACTCTTCATTGTAAACAAACATGTTGGAACCCGTAAATCTTTTTACAATAACCTCCTTTTTCAGAGATGAACCATTGAGGGTTAATAAGGGTCTTAATGCTAATATCATAGACAGTAAAAAGTAGGCTAATATATATATTTATATTTATTTATTATTATTATTAACATTATAATATTATTTTTTATATGTATTTATATATATATATATATATATATATATATATATATATATATATATATATATATATATATATATATATATTTATATATAGATATATTTTTCCTCTTCTCTTTGTCATTGCCAGGAAAGCGGTGGAATGACACTTTAGTCGTTATTTTTGTATCAGATCAGTTAAAACAGCGAGGGACACAGCACTGCGCATATTGGGAAAATACACACTTGGACCCTGAAGTTATTCTGGCAGGGTGCAACGTCACGGCTTAACAACCGAATAGCAACGCATCCTACCTCCGTCATTGTGTTTTTTATTTATTTAATTGCGTTTTATATATATTTCATTGTGGTATTTGGTTGGCATTATGATGGTGTCTTAGCAATAAGGAACTTTAGGTGGATAGGTGATTGGAAGAAAGTCTGGGTGGGTGGATGGCTCTATTTGGAGCACGTTGGGGTCTTGAGACTGTACAAATGGACCTTTACGGGTCCATTTGGTGTTTTTGTGATTTTACAGTTTAGATTGTGGTTCCAGAGGGAATTTTTAAAATGTATCAAATAGGGGTCCATGGTGGCCTAATAATGCATATCAAATTTCGGGTCCTTGAAATTAAAAAGCTTGAGAATCACTGCCTTACCCTGACCTGTCTCTGACCTTTGCCTTTCAGATCCTTGTCTGCATGTCGTGCCACCATGCATGGGTGAAGCCGACCGTTTCAGCCTGGAAGCCCTCCGCCACATCCACAAGCAGCTGGACGATGACAATGACGGAGGCATTGAGGTCAATGAGAGCGTGGAGGTGAGCCACACACACACACACACTTCTCACCAGGGTTGAGTACCGAACTCTGTACTTTTAAGGGTACAGATCAAATTGCGAAGAAAAAGTCCTTTTGCACACCTACGGAGACGGACAGGTGTAATGAGTAATGAACTTGAAGAGCAGAAAAAAGGGGAGTCCCGCACACTGTCTTCGGTAACTCGGACTTTCATCAGGCATCAGATGCCTGATGACATTTTTGTAAGTGAAGACAGTGTGCGGGACTCCCTCTTTTTCTACTCCACAGATTAGACGAAATTACTACGGAGAACAGGTAATTTCTTTTTACTCTGAATAGCTTGCAGTGATGCTCATCGCTACCTTGCATCGCTCACTTACCCCGAAATTGAAACACATGCAATAACGTTACTTAACCTTTGATCCAACAACACAGTCAGGACAATAATAGTCCTGGCATCCTAAACGGTGATTGGAGCTATAATCTGCTAAAATCTTAATTTGAAAGTATTGACCTCCTTGCTGAGAATATTCACAGCCCTGTTTCTGACCAACTGCGCCAACAATTGTGTTTACATTTTGACCCCTAGTTTCGGAAGATGCTGTCTGTATGAAATGCCACGTCATTGCATTAAATGACGTGACATGATGTAGTGGTCCTACATCCCAGAATGTAGGACCCCTAGTTTCAGAAGATGGTGTATGTCTGAAAAGGCGCAGCTTGTTGCTCGCAATGTCACATCATTGCAGTAAATAAATCCTCTTAATGGGAGTTATTTGGTATGCAGATGTTTACGCACTAATCTACACGTTTTTTTTTTTAATCCAGCACCCATTTTATTGGACATTGGGATGTGCATGGGCTTTTACTACAGCCTCTACCCCCCCCCGCCCCCCCCACGCACACACACACACACACACACACACACACACACACACACACACACACACACACACACACACACACACACACACACACACACACACACACACACACACACACACACACACACACACACGCACACACATATGCACAATTGCTTCGTCTCTGCTATTACATAAGGTATTAGTGTCAGTGACCGTGTGTGTGACTCTGTTATGGGTTGTTTAGCAACTCATTTTAGTTCTCTTGGAAATATATTACTGTGCATTTCTTTTGCCCATACAGTTTTTCAAGTCATCAGATAACTTTACACAACTCCGTTCATGCAAAGGGAGTATGCTGTGTGTGTGTGTAAGCGTTCCTGCGTGCACGTGTGCGTTCGTGTATGTATGTGTGTGTGTGTGTGTGATGGTGAGGGATAGGGCCATATAAAACGAGCAGACAGACAGGGCCGTGTGAGCGACTGACAGGTGACCAGAGGACCCTGTGACCTGCCCTGCCCGCTGCTAATCACCAGTCTCTTATTTTGAAAGGAGCCCAGAGAGAGAGTGGGCCATGGCGGTCACATTCTGTTTGTGTGCATCTAGTGGCAGGAGTCGTTTTCAACTGGCAGGGCAGTGCAGGTGCGAGAAACGGTTATACCACAGCTCTTGGCTGTGACATTGAGCGGTGTCTCCGCATAGCTTGAGGGCTGTGTGTCTTTAGGCCCTGTTTAAGACTCTTTAAGGCCGGGGTGTTGGAACCGACCCCTGGGCTGGATTAGGGAAATACGCGTGTCATCTGTGTGGACGGAATATGAATGCATAGTGGATGTACACAGTGTTGCCAGATTTTGCGGCGAGAGAAATAAGCAACCAGGTCTATGAAAACAAGCCCAAAATAAGCGACTATTAGGCCACATGAGTGGCGGATATTTAGCCGATCTGCAAGCTTGTAGATCGGCTGTTTTCGAAAAAGAATCTAGAAAATAAGTGAATTTTGAATATTTTTAAAAACATTTTAACAACACCCATCTGGTACAGCGGTCAAAATACTTTTAGATGGGGGTCCGTGAACAAATACATATTAATTCCGGGGTCCTTGACATGAAAATGTGTCTCAACTGATAAATTAACACATACGTATATGTGTTAATTTATGTTCTTGATGTGTGTCTTTAGATGAAGGCCCTAGCCTAGTTGCTGCCGTTTGACTAAGTTGTTTTTGGCTGGCAATCATGTTTAAGGAGTTCTGGCTTCTTCTTGAGAATTCAGTGACGGGCAGAAAATCACGTTAACCTTAGCCTCCCTATTCTGGGGTTGAACATTCAACGAAAATAACAGATCTTGTGGACATGATCTTGTAAATCGGCTATTTTTGGAGAGATTTCTTGAAAAAACAAGCGGATCTAGTACAGAGGTCTGGGGGCCCTGGTCAACAAAGTATATATGATTTAAGGGGGTAAAGGACCATATAAAAGCATTATATTTAGACTTAAAATGACTGAACTTAGCTGAATAAATGTATTATTACTTGACTAAACATCATGGTGCGGTTAATACGTCATAGACATTTTATTTTTGATTGTAAATCAGTCTTTTCAAGGCAAGGGACTATTTTCAGCATGACTTAATCATTTGAAATGCTCCTCCTTAACTGCGACATTTCAAGTCTCTGCAAGTTTATTTTCATACCATATTGAATGACCTGAACCCAGTGGCCTCCTAAAAAGTCTAATACGTATATGATAATGCTTTGTAAAATGGTTTGCAGTAATGTCAAGTACACTGTGAGTCCTTTAAGGACTGAAATGACTGCCACTGTTTTCACCAAATTAGTAGATATCAGCAAATGCTATGTATGTCAGAACAATGAATGTAGGTCTTTAACTCGGATCTATGTTGCGAGTGTCAGTGTGACACAGATGTTGAGAATGTGATTGTGGATCTTGTGTTTGCCTTAATCATTTGTAATCTTTCCAGAAATAAGACGTGAAATGAGAAAAAGTAAGACTTTTACACACCTAGTCACCTACATAAAACGATGTGCGGAGGAGGGCCAAAGTGGAGGCGCTCGCTAGCCTAGCGGTCCTAGGCTCTAATGGATTGCGGGTTCAAATCCCGTTCCGGACGACCTTTGCTGCGTGTCACTCCCCGTCTCTCTCTCCCTGTTTCCTGTCCATCTCCACTATCTACTATCAATAAAGGCAGAAAAAGCGAAAAAATATATCTTAAAAAAAAAAAATGAGGGCCATATTAGGGCTGATAGACAGAAAATAAGACAACCTGGGGAAGGTCTCAGAACCGAAATGTTGTTTCCCAGTGAACAAAGTTTTTTCTTCTACAGAAAAAAAAGGGAAAAAGAAGAAGAATATTTTATTGTTATGTCTAAATACCGTAGCTCCTAAATGTTCCTTTTTCTGATGATGTCAGATATATGATACTGTCATCATGGTTAACACTGCTTACCATCAGTGCCATGATAAGGTCTCTCTTCCTGGTAGACTGACACAGGTTGGGGGTCGAGAGAGTGTCGAAAGGCCTTACTGTCACTAGTCCTTTTAGCTGGCATCTGGTCTGACAGCCCCCCCCCTTAAGCCCAACACATACCATGATCATGAACAAGTCAATGTCAGCATCAACAACACATAACAAAGCTCCTACTGATGTTTCCTTCTCTCTCTCTCTCTCTCTCTCTCTCTCTCTCTCTCTCTCTCTCTCTCTCTCTCTCTCTCTCTCTCTCTGTCTCTCTCTGACTATCTCTCGCTCTCTCTCTCTTGATTCCTGTGACACACCTTTTTCTTTTGCCAGGAAAACCCATACTGAGGTCTGAATATGGACTGCTGTAATAAATACATGTTGGATCACTTGTATAATTACAGTTCTGGTCATTCTCATCACACGTAATGTTATTATTAATGGGGCGGCAGTGGCTCAGGGGTAGAGTGGCCGGTAGAGTGGCCGGATGAAGGATTGGGTTGATGGGTTCAATTCAACCCTATAGATGGGTTGAATTGAGGGATTTCAGTTCGATCCAGGGCTCCCCCAGAGTTACTGTCGAAGTGTCCTTGAGCAAGACGCCGAACCCCTAATTGCTCCCGATAAGCAGGCTGGTGCCTTGCATGGTTTCCTCCGCCATCGGTGTATGAATGGGTGAATGTAATGCACAATCTATGTACTTTAAAGTGCTTTTGATAAAAGCACTATATAAATGCACCATTTACCATTTATATAAATGCACCGTTTATTAATATTCATTATCGGTATTCAATACCGTATTGGCCCTGAAATGTCATATTGTGCCATCCATTGTGTAAAGATGACAAGTGTTGGTTGTGTAATCATTTAGAGACAGCGTATGTATACAGTGACAAGCACGGCAGCTTTTTTTAAACCTCTTGTTTAAAGAGCATGTTGAGGGGTGAAACAAGTGATTTACAGCTTGGACGACAAGTCAGAGTTTAGAAGCCCTGTCAGCAGGAGGCATGCTGAAATGAGGTGGCTTCATTCTTGTTAGCACAAACGTTTAATGGTGCCCCGCTTCTTGACAGATAGTCATTTGTTCAAGACTTCTTAAAGGCATTTCAGTTTTTTGACATTTTAGGCACACATAGTGTAGTGGTGGAAGATAGGCAAAGTTGGGAGGGCTTATGCAATGTCATGTGAGAAAGGTCATGGGTTAGATTCAAGCCTACGACCTGTAAGTCAGTCTACTGAGCAAGCTGTATGTCCTGACATAAAATGGAAATACATCACAGTCCTGTGTGAAGACTTTCCTCACCAGTGCCCTATAGTGATTTAAATTACGCGGTTGTGACATATGATTCAGAAAGTGGAAGGCGATGACCCTTTTTATATTTCATTAGCAAACTGCCTTGTCAACCCCGTGAAACCTCATCCAAAATTCAACACCGAAATGTGCTTTTAACTCGTAACATATACAGTAGCTCTCAGTTTACAGGTTTATTATCACCAGCACACACACACACACACACACATACGCACACACGCACACGCACACACACACACACACACACACACACACACACACACACACACACACACACACACACACACACACACACACACACACACACACACACACACACACACACACACACACACACACACACACACACACACACACACACACACACACACACACACACACACACACAGGAGAAAATTTATAGAGGCAGGGGCAGCTTGCCGAATCATTGACAGGTGCTGGTGACATGCTAGTCACATCAGCTGCAGGAACCACAGGAAGTAATTTGTAAAAGAACAGTCCCCCTCTCCTCTCTCCCATTCATCTGATCAGTGGGGAGGGATGTGTGTTCCAGTCAGAGCCAGTTCTCCCCTTTTATTAACAAAAGAAGAAGGAGAAAAAAAAACACTTGACCAAGGCTACTCAGCTCTTTCCCCAGCTACAGGGAAAGACGTGTGCTCTCTGGACCAGTGGTTCCGGTGTTTGAAGTAACTGTTTAGTACGGAGCCCCTGAGTTTAGAGTGATACGAGTGATAATACGTGTTATAGAGGTGACTTATTTGCACGGATATGTTTTACAGGTGTGCCTTGAGATTTTGACTTGCCATTTGGTGTGCCTTGGACACAAAAAGTTTGAAAACCCCCCTGGTCTAGATGATATATAAAATTTATCTAAAATACTCTTCTATCAGTCCAACCGGAGACCTTAAGAAATGGCTAGCAGGATGCTAGGATAGTAGGTGAGCTCTAAAATAGCCTTGGCATTTCTTTAACCTGAGTGGTGTCTCTGCATAGCTTGAGGGCTGTGTGCTTTAAGGCCCTGTTTAAGACTCCCTAAGGCCTGGGTGTTGGAACGACCCTGGACTGGATTAGGGAAATATGTGTGTCGTCTCATCTGTGTGAAGTGGACTGAATCTGAATGCATGCATAGTGGATGTATACAGTGTTGTCTTCTACAGAAGCATGTTGCGCAGCGGCAGTATGTACAAGAGCAGGAACGATATCTCTAAAACATCATGATTTTACATATTGTGTTAATTGTTTAGGTATCAGCGTTAGTGTGGGTGTCTCCTTTTTCACACTGTTTCACGAATCGGGGACATTAGGACCTGGTCTTACAAACATTTTCAGTCTTGAGGTTTTATTTTGCTTTTAATCCATGTGTTCTATAACTCCACTATTCTGGGTGGTGCCAGGCAGCCAGGCAGGGGTTTGTTGCGTTGCGGTTGTTGGCTGGTCTCTGGGGGACGGCAGGTGCAGAGGCTTCCTGGGCTGCATGCTGTCTGTCAGCCAAGGAGACACTCCAAAGCATCAAGTTACATCACTTTGAAATTGTCAGAACCCGACCCACATCACAGTCGCACGGGTGATCTATGCGTGAGTGTGTGTGTGTGTGTGTGCAGTCGCCGTGTGTGTGTGTGTGTGTGTGTGAGTGTGAGTGTGAGTGTGAGTGTGAGTGTGAGTGTGAGTGTGAGTGTGAGTGTGAGTGTGAGTGTGAGTGTGAGTGTGTGTGTGTGTGTGTGTGTGTATCTGTGTGCAGCTGTATTGTGCTAGGGTTTGAGGCCCCTGGGTTAGGTTTGTGTCCTGTGTATCTGTAGGGAGAGGCAACGCACAATACGATAATATCCTCACAATATTGATATTGAGGTATTTGGTCAATATTTTGTCCTTATGTCCCAGCCCTATGTCTCAGTAGGTGATAATATACGGTATATACAGTACACAGCACATGTGTTGTGTTTAGGTTGGTGTGTTTGAGGACAGAGCCAACAAAGATGGCATTTTTTAAATTTGTTTTATATCGTAATCAGCAAAATAATTCAGTGTTTTTAATGGCACCTGTCTTTTTAAACATCTGTGATCATGATGAAAGCTGCATAAACATCATACATCAAAAAAAATTAAAGAGCCAAGTTGAACAGTCTGAAGGAGTGTCTAGGCTCTATCTATAGATGGGTTGGATGTCTGGAAGGGGCTGGACGGGTGGGGAGCGTTACGGGAGGAGGTGTTTGTGTTGAAGTCCCATGGTGCATGAGGGGTGGGGGGCTGTGTGGAGAGAGAGGGACGGTCCAGACATTTTACTCACACCCCAGCGCTTGGAACCAGATCCAGGGTCTTTGGACAGCTCCGGGTCCTCTTTCAAGGCACAGCAGATTCTTCCACAGAGTGCATGTCGTCGCTGTCCAGCGGAAACCTCATGTGACCAAAACTGTTACTTAAAGGAGTAGTTCACCCCCCAAATTACTTTTTTTCTATCGATTACTCACCCCATGGAGCCTTGAATTCATGGAGATTTTTTTATTTATAGATTTATTTATTTTTTGATAGAAAATAAGTACATTTTGGGGTGAACTATCCCTTTAAAGTATCAGTTTTACTGAAAAGTAACTTTTCAGCAAATGGAAGAAAGAGTGTTCCAATGGATCCAATGTAGTTATTATTTAGTCACAAGCTCTTGTTGATACTTTGCATTGGTTCAATATTTATAAAACCCACAGACACACGTAACCGCTTTCATTTTCACAAAAAAAAAGAAAAATAGCCGATCTACAAGCTCACAACGCATCGCGTTGTGTGACTGTGTGACTGTGTGGAGAGAGAAAGTTGTGTGCATGTTTTCATTAAAGTTGGCACGGATATTTGTTAACTACACTTTGCTATCAAATCACACAACTTTATCACAACTTAAAGGAACACTTTTTTCAACTTTATCTCCATATACTTCCTCATTACTGCTTACTATATACACAGAAAAATAATGGTTATTAAATGGTCCTTTAAAAGGCTATATGGTTCCACAAAGAACCATCAACTACTAAAGAACCATTTGATCTAGTGAATGGTTCTTCATGTTCCTCATCTAGTTCTAACCTTTTTTTGGTCAAAGTTATTTGAGGAACCTTTGAACTCTTAAACCATGTCTTATTAGGCAGACGTTCATCAAAAATAGCAGATCTACAAGCTCACAACGCGCCGTGGTGCGACACGTTTTGAGCGTGTAGATCTGCTATTTTCGACAAACACATTTCAGCCATTTGATGAAGTTCATATGGTTTAAGGGGTTTGGGTTCTTTATAGAACCATTCAAATAAATAGTCTGAAAGGTTCTTTCTGGAACCAAAAGTGGTTCTTCTATGGCATCACTCTGAAGAACCAGTTTTGGTTCCAGTTGGCACCTTTATTTTTCTGTGTGTAGGATGGTACTATTTCTGTCTACTCTGTGTCTCTCACAGGCATGCTGTGGATGATAGCTTGAGCATGTACCTGCTGTTTACATCATTGGCAGGGATGCCAAGCTAATGGAAACTTACAACAAACTTTCTCTTCCCACAATGTTATTTGCTAACATGGTCGGAAAGATGCAAGCACTCATCAGACGAGTAGTCCAAAGTACATGTGTACAAGGTGCACGGTTTAGGTGGACATAGTTTCACCGAAAGGAATACCAGCACTCACTTAAGTCCATTTAGGCTCTTATTTATTCAGGTCTTATCCCCCCAGCAGCAGCCATTACCAACGATTGTTTCGGCCCACAGGGTTTCCTCAGCCAGTCGCCATGGTTGTTAAAATGAATGAATCAAAAAATAGCAGTTAGTCCAGCTATTTTCGCTGCTTTTGCAAGACACTATTGTACAATGAAGTTTAAAATGGGGCTCAAGTTGAAAATCAGACTATTCGATTCAGTCAATAATAAAAACATCGGTAACACCTTACCAGAGGTCGGACTCGGGTCTATAATGCATTATAATCAAATCAAATCAAATCAAATCAAACTTTATTTGTAGCACATTTACAACAGCCCAAAGCCGACCAAAGTGCTGAACATGGTTAAAACAAGGTAATTCAAACATAAAGAAGCATCAACAAATAATATGCATTGACACAGGACAACAAAGAAAAACAGAAAAATGCAGAGTTAAGACAGAACAGGAGAGCTAAATACAACTAAAAGCAAGAGAGAACAAGTGAGTTCTAAGTAAGGTTTTAAAAGCCCCAACCGACTGGGCAGATCTAATGGGGAGGGGCAACATATTCCAGAGCCCGGGACCCGCAGCCACAAAAGCAAGGTCACCCCTGCTCCCCAAATTAGTCGTGTATATGAACGACCAGCAACAGCTTGTCCGCAGACCTTAAAGCCCTGGCTGGGATATAGGGCTCGAGTGTATCATAATCACATTTATAATGCATTATAATGTGTTTATAAGGAATTATAATACGTGTTATAAATGTTTATCATCATGTATGACAACTTAAGACAACTTATAACAACGTTTATAACGTATTGTAAGTGCATTGTAAGCTCAGTAGAATGCATTATAAGCTCAGTAGAACGGCACATTATAACCATGTCGTTGGCTACATAGTTATAATCCAGTTTTATTTTTCATTCATTATTTAGCTGTCAGTGGTACTGTTCTGTAACAGGTTGTCCTAACTGACTTAACTTGACAAATGTCACGGTCGTGAGAAATGAGTTTTAATGCACAATGCTGTCACGTTGGTGTTAGAGCCCTGGTAATGTGTGTGAGGTTTAAATGAAAAATAACACAGCCGAGTGCTCATTGACGAGGGATAAATGATCGATGGTACGGCACATAATCCGTCATGGACATTAAATGGAGACCGAGAAGGAGAGAGAGGTAGAGAGGAGGAGAAATGTACGAGAATATCTGGAATCCATATCTATGGAATCTACCATGAGATGATGAACAAAATGGTTCTTTGTTTGCTACTGTGCATGTGTGTGTGTGTGTGTGTGTGTGTGTGTGTGTGTGTGTGTGTGTGTGTGTGTGTGTGTGTCTGTGTGTGTGTGTGTGTGTGTGTGTGTGTGTGTGTGTGTGTGTGTGTGTGTGTGTGTGTGTGTGTGTGTGTGTGTGTGTGTGCGTGCGTGCGTGCGTGCGTGCGTGCGTGCGTGCGTGCGTGCGTGCGTGCGTGCGTGCGTGCGTGCGTGCGTGCGTCTGAGGCTGAGCATTGTGCCATTCTCTGCCTGTTACTGAGTCTGTCTGTGTGTGAGCAATATACACATGCTGTGTGTGTGTGTGTGTGTGTGTGTGTGTGTGTGTGTGTGTGTGTGTGTGTGTGTGTGTGTGTGTGTGTGTGTGTGTGTGTGTGTGTGTTTTGTTTTTATTTTAAATACATATCATTGCATATCGAATGGACAATGTGAAAGTACTTCTCTTCCCCAGTATAGTGAGGTCTATATGGGGCTACAGTATGTGTTTTTTTTTTTGATCAGAGTGAGTATTTGCTGTTCATTATGGCCTACTTTATTACTATCAAATCCTGAATACCATAGGTTCCAGCAACTTAGTGACATTTAAATAGGCTGATAAGCTTGACCACAAGGATCAGAGTTATCATGCTAAACTCTTTCCCACAGAAGCCACAAGGCAAGCACAGAGCTACCTATATGGGTAACAGACTAGTTGCTTATTTCACATGCCTCTGTAAAGTATTACGAACATCTCAATGGTTGTTTGCAAAAGCTGAATTCAGAATGTTATTTTGCATAAGAGTATGTTATGAATATGTATCTTAATACAATGTAGGAGTTAAACTACTTGTATTTCGAGGAATGGACTTATACTAATGTAAAAGTCTACCTCTCCGGAAGCAAAAACGGTTTCACCAAGTTCACCATTTGCCTAAAAGTGCAACTTAACTGTTTTCTGGCAAGTTGCGCTACATGCTACTACTTTAGTACAAGCTGCTGTATTGTCTTTTTAATTACATATAGATAAGCCATGGCTGCAGTGGCCCATTGGCAACTGTACTGTATCCAGGCAACCTCAGATGATTATGTAACAAAGTCAGGTAGGGTTTACAAATTAGACAGGTTTTTTTAATGACCTCCACAGTTTGTGGCCAAGACCACACACATTGACGAACTGAAAAGACAGAACAAAGCAGTGTTTTTGAAAGGCTTGGTTGTTACCCTTCACTTGTTTCCTTGGTGATTTGTGCCATGTGGCAGTGCATGCTGGTAGACTGGCAGACTATTGGCCTTCTGTTCTGTGGCCTTTACTTCAGCGGCACTAAAGGACGACATCCGGTTAAGTTATTGGTCAGGACTACTTGTGTATGCACACATATGCATGCACAACTGCTTTGTCTCTGCTATTACATAACTTATTAGTGTCCGTCTATGACCATGTGCACACACACACACACACACACACACACACACACACACACACACACACACACACACACACACACACACACACACACACACACACACACACACACACACACACACACACACACACACACACACACATACACACACACACACACACGACATGTGCAGGTCCAAGTGGTGGTTCTTCTGCAAGTCTCTTTCTCTCTGTCTCTCTCTCTCTCTCTCTCTCTCTCTCGCTCTGTTTGCCTCGCTCTCTCTCCCTTCTCCTTCCATCAGCAAAGTCCCTAAAAAGGAAGAAAGGAGAGGGAACAGAATGTGTGTGTGAGTGATCCAAAACTACACTTTTAGGCGAGGCCAAGTTCTCACAGCACCTCTCTCTGTTAAAATTGTGTGCAGCACGCAAGTCGCACACGCACGCGCGCACACACACACACACACACACACACACACACACACACACACACACACACACACACACACACACACACACACACACACACACACACACACACACACACACAGACTGAGACACAGTGAGATCGAGCAACAGCAGGAGTGACAAATGCATTACTTCTTTGCATCCCCTACTTGCATCACCGACTGTGTTCATTTACACTCTGAGAGTGTAAACAAACATGGACCCAAATGGACCTCGCGGGTTCATTTGTATCCATTTCTACTTACTCACTCACTTCCACCATCCATTTCTACAAGTCAGAATTAAATGAACCCTGAGGATTTCAGTGTAAGCACCAGAAAGACGATTATGAACTTGTGTGTGCGGAGGATAAAGTGTGTGATCCTCGGTAATCCCCTGAATGCCTTTTGTTTTTTTCCAGTTCATCATAGAAGACATGAAGCAGCAGCAAACCAACAAGCACAGCAACCTGCACCGCGAGGACCAACACATCACTGTGGAGGAGTTGTGGCGAAGCTGGAAGAACTCCGAAGGTACTGTGATGGCAGAAATTCATATAACAGTCATTGTGGTATTTATTTATTTTAATGTATTGTTAATTCAAAGTTGAGTAGAATGCCACCCATCTTCTGGTACCAAAATGTAATGGACATTTTTCATGTTCCTGAGTAAGTTTCAGAGATAGGAAGAGAACGCAGGAGATCAAAGCTGCTACCCAACTTGTACATAAAATTTATCAATACCATAATGACTCTTATATGAATTTCCGCCACCACAGTACATGTTTCATCCTGCACTCGCCAAACGAAACAGTTAACATTTCTAGATGAATGACTGGGGAAGAGGAGGGAGGAATAACTTTTCAAAAATGTTTCACAAATACCAGATCTGAGCATGTAGATCTTCTATTTTTCAAGAGCCTAAATACTGTATAAAATAGGATAAAGCGGTTCAAGTGAATACAATTATTTTTTTATGTTATATTAACTAATGTTGCTGGGGGAACCCCCCACGGGAACCCCCTCAAGGACACCTGGGGGTCCCCGGACCTCACTTTGAGAAACACTTAGCAATAGAAGAAATAATGACGACAAAGGGACGAGGAGACTGTTGTCAGATTGATGCTCTTCACCCTCGGCCCCTCCCTCTCTTTTACTGATGATCTATGCATAGTCGTATAATATACATTTATTTATACTGTCTGCGGGCACTGAATCTACATTTCCTCCTCCTCCTGTGGGGTATTTGTCACTGTATATTTTGCATATTACAGTGACATGTGTCCTCCGCATTTAATCCATCCTAAGTCTCAGGAGCAGTGGGCGCTACGGGGGCAGCACCGCATTACATTTATCATACTGGGCCTGTTGGAAGTGTTGGCGATACAGGAGATTTTTCAGTTATCCGCCAACCCACTAAGACCTGAGGCCGATTTTACAAAATGTCTTCTAAATCATAACAGTTTTCTGAAAAACGTATGTTGCTATATCAGTGGTGCTCAAAACTTTTCATGCCAAGGACCCCCACCATTATATGTATTTGGCAGCGGACCCCCATCTCAAAATATTTTGTTCCAGGGACCACCAGAAGCAAAGATTTCAGTTAAAAATGTTTGCTTCGAAAAAATATATATATTGAGATTTGCACAGATTTTCACGATTGTTAAAAAATAGCAGATCTGCAAGCTCATAGCACGGCACGAAGTGACGCGCTATGAGCTTGAATATCTGGGACACACACACTCAGTATATAGCTAAAATAAAAAATGACTTTCCCGGATTGAATGGAACCAAATGGACCCTCCCGGGTCCATTTGGTTCCATTTGTACACTCTCAGAGTTATGGGGGTCCTTGAAATTAAAAGGTTTGAGAACCACTGTGCTACACTAAATGGAACAGAGCCTTCATTAGTGTCATTGGTAACACCAGTGAAGGAAGCAAGGAAGGGGCCCAATTTCTGTCCAATATGGCTGCTGTGCATAGAGCCTATTGCCGGCACAACCTGACATGTAAACATGATATAGTTTAACACTGCCCTCTCTGTCTGTCTCTCTGTCTGACTCTCTTTTCTCCATCAATATCCAGTTCATAACTGGACCAGTGACGACGCGGTACAGTGGCTGAAGGACTCGGTGGAATTGCCTCAGTATGAGAGAAACTTCAGAGACTTTCGGGTCACTGGGAACACGTTGCCACGGTTAGCACGGTTCACCTCCTCCACACACCACACACAGAGAACTGTATAACCAGCCTTGCACTTTAATAGTTACATAATAAGCAACGCCAATATAATCTTCATTACGTTTCTTACAAAGTTACAAGTTCTTGCTCATTGCCAGTTTCTGGAAGACATTCAGGTTCATGGGTTTTGTGAGCTCCTTTCTCTGGGTATTTGGTGGTTTATGAATTGGATTTATGGCAGATAACACCATTGTGGACCTTATTATAACTCCCCAAGGTACCATCAGATTTTTATTATTCTGATCAATGCTGCCCACTGCTGGTCATAAGGGGGAACACACAAAACTGGAAGGGAACCGCAGGGAGAGTATGAAAAAAAAAGATGAATGCATGCAGAAGTAAAGATGATTGCACACAACAGCGCACACACTCACGCACACACACACGCACACGCACACGCACACGCACACGCACACGCACACACACACACACACACACACACACACACACACACACACACACACACACACACACACACACACACACACACACACACGCACACACCGTTTGCATATTTGGTGGGGGGGGGGGGGGGTATTATAGAATACACAGTGAAATAAGATATACACATACATCAGGGTTCCCACTAGGCATTTTGTGGGCCGGCCACCTTGACCGACAGGATTATATTTTTCCGGGCCAAAGAATAAATTAAACGGCTATATTATAATTAACGTCACATGCAGTGTGTCACCGACTTTCACCACTTTATCCATTGCAGTCACTGTGCTTGCTTGGATATTATCCCCGGGTCCGTTTATCATAACATCCGAGCGAACCAAGAAGCCCCGTACTCAGTGCAGACAGCTGTGTAAAGCTTGATTTGTGCTTTGCTGCATGACGGTGTTTTTGCGTATCGAAAATAGCAGATGTACAAGCTCACAAATTGTTTATAATTAACGGGAAACCTTGGCTTACATACATAACACCTATCTATGTATATCTGTGCAAGTGCACGCGCTATACCTTCCGTAACCTTATGTTGCTTATTATATTGTCCTACAAACCGACTTTACAAATTCACTGCAGAGTGACTGCTGAGCCATGTTTTAATGCAGTGGTTCTCAAACCGTTTAAAACAATTTTCGAGGACCCCCATAACTCTCAGAGTTACATTTGGAAACCCCTGAATGTACCCTGAAGGTCCCTGGACCCCACTTTGAGAGCCGAGGTTTTTAACGGTTGCATTGTGGCGGTGGCTGTAAACAAAGACGTTAACGCGCCGGGTTGACAAAATTATCCGGGCTGATGTGCAGGAGAAAGGGTAACCGGATGACTCACCCCAAACAAATAAGGTTAGGTGTAGGCATAGTTTACTGAGGTTATGTTTAGGAATACCAGGTAGAGACCGTTCCGAGGTCGCCGGATTTGCTCCGGGGGCGACCGTGTTTTGGGGCGAGCGTTTTGGTATTCGGAGAAAGCATAGATATGGATGGTGGAGGTGGGATAACCTTACAGGAATGTGACTCAGAGAGCTAACTGTATGTATGGCATGAGAGAAGAGAGATGTGTGGGTGTAGGGGAGGTATGCAGGGGTGGGAAAAGTTTTACTGAAGTAAAGGTATCAATACCGCAATGCAGAAACAAGTAAATGTCCGGTAATCAAAATTGACTTAAGTAAAAGTACAAAAGTGTTGGCGTCAAAATATTCTTAAAGTATCAAAAGTTAAAAAGTACATTATGCAGAATGTCCCATTTCACTAGTTTTCAAATGTATAAAATGTATACAAATCCTTTGAAAACAAGCTCACAATGCGTTGCATCACGACGCATTGTGAGCTTGTAGATCTGCTATGTTCAAATAGCCGAAACATATACTGTATAGGGCTGAAGTGGTTAATGCATGTTTTGTGATAATAATCAAAATCTACAAAGTAACTAGTAACTAAAGTTTTCAAATAATTGTAGTGCAGTAAAACTGCCTCTGAGATGTAGTGGAGTAGAAGTAAAAGTACTCAACATTGGAAATACTCCAGTAAAGTAAAACAAATACCTCTAAATTGTACTTAAGTACAGTACTTGAGTAAATATACTTAGTTACTTTACACCACTGGCTAACTGTATGTATGGCATGAGAGAACAGAGATGTGTGGGCGTAGTGGTGGTATGTGTGTGTGTGTGTGTGTGTGTGTGTGTGTGTGTGTGTGTGTGCGTGTGCGTGGTGGTAGCGGGGTAGATGGGTGAGAGGAGGGTGAGGGGCCATGAGGGGTGAGGAGTCGGCTCGTGTCGCGTTACGGCCTCTCTGCAGCCGAGTGCTGACTCATGAGGTGATGTCACGGCACGGGGCGGGGTGGGGTGGGGTGGGAGTGCTTCACAGGACTGCCATGTTGTCTGATTCCCTTAAGATGGTGGTGGCAGATACCACCCCCACCCCTGGGAAAAAGTAAGCAAAGGGCAGATGGTGTTGTCAATGATACACACACGCACATACACAGTATATACTATATAGTATACATACAGAGAGAGAATAGGCTGATTGAATGATTGATTGATTGATTGATTGATCGATTGATCGACTGACTGACGGGGGATACATTTCAATTCTTTACAGAATCCCGGCTATACCCTAAGCTGAACCCTGACCCTTATCTAATTGAATAGTTAACTCTAACCTGATCCTAACTGTAACCTACAAGTTAAACAAAAACATTCATAATGCTTTATTTATTTTTTTACCAGGATTTATTTTTGTGCATTGTGCATTTCTTGTTTTTGTTTTAGGGAATTGACTTGATTTCTGAATTTCTGAAGTGATATTTCAAATCTAGCAACCTTGTGGCAGGTTCTATTATGTTTCACTCTGTATCAAAACAACTCCAGGTTATTCACGGTTTATATTTTCTGCCCATATTTCAGAATAGCGGCGAATGAACCGTCGTTTATTTCGCAACAGCTGAAGATAATAGACCAACGACATAAACAGAAACTCAACCTAAAGGCATTGGATGCAGTGCTCTTTGGACCGCCTTTACGTAAGTATCTAAACTATAATGAAGACAGTATAACATGCACAGAAAATAAATAATACTGCATGTGCTACTGTATGTTTCAAAAGTTAACATCTGGGGAAATCTATGGAGAAACTAAATTATATTGTGAGACAAAATATGAATTCTTGATTTCATTTGATAATCTGTTAAGTAAGACAATGACTTTAAAATGGACTTCAATCGGCAACACATCTACCTTTTTTTCATATCTGGATTCTTTCACTTTCCTATTCGCATCCTCTCAGGACAAATGTTAAAGCCTCAATCTGTGATGTCTTCAACTGGTTGGGTGTATGTAGTAGAACAGCAGGAAAATACATTTAGAACAATAATACCAAATAATCATCATAATTGTACAATGTATTGTTAAAAATGACGAGTGTCGGTGTTGTGGGCTCCCTTTCATGCTGTTGCACAAATCACAGATTGGGACTCTTGAGATTTTTAATCCCGCCCGCTTCTCTCTCCGGTCATCCACAGGTCCACAGCATAACTGGATGAAAGACTTCATCCTGATGATCTCCATTGTGATCGGTGTGGGAGGCTGCTGGTTTGCCTACGTGCAGAACAAGTCCAGCAAGGTTCACATCAACAAGATGATGAGGGACCTGGAGAGCCTCCAGAGTGCAGAGATGAGCCTGATGGAGCTGCAGGGCCGGTGAGCTTAGAGCCTCTGACCCAGGCCGCATTTTTTTGGATCCGATCCGATGCAGATCCCCATTTCGGAGAGTCCTGCACCAGTGGCTCTCAAACGTTTTCCGTCCCTCCCTAGCGTGGCACGAAGTGACACGCTATGATTTAAGGTTACGTGTAAAAACAACATTATCCAGCTTTGACAAAGTGCATCAAACAAAACGTGTCTCTTAAGAGCAATTTCTTATATCACTTTGTCTTTACACTCTTGACATCTAGAAAGATTCAAGAACTCTCAATACATCAGACACATACAGTATAGAACTCCACTAGGCTCATCAGCTTTATCAACATAAAGAAAAAGAAAACTGTACTACAGTACATACTACATACATATAAATACATTATAGAGTCATGTTAGATGTCATGTTAAATTAAAGTGATTTGGTTCATCAGAAACATGGAACTCTACTAGGCTCATCAGCTTTATGAACATCAATTGCTGCTCTGCAATTTTCACAATACTTGTAGATGGACAAAGTGAACACACTGCTGAATACTGATCGCTTCGAGACGATTTCAACCAGCTTGCACACAGCTTGTGTCTTTCCCTTTGTATTATTTGAAACAAAGTGTCTGAGTGAAGAATGGGATTTTTCATTTGCCCATCAGCTTCCTCTTCTGTTTCGCCATCCACCTTATGAGTTGTTTAATCGAGGCTAGTAGGACTACTTGTAACATAAGCTTCAAATCACACAAGCTGCTAGACTGCTTCAACGCTTTCACGTTCAGCCCTGCATAAAATTGTTGCAACGTGATGGATGCAGAGTACACTCTAAACCAGGGGTGGGCAACTTTGATGATGTAGAGGGCCACTCAATTTCAACACTCACTCCAGGGGGCCACATTGCGTACAACGTGTTGCATTGCGTTGAGTTTGTCGATCTGCTATTTTCAGCGAAAGCTTTCCCCACAATACAAAACAAAATACTCTCTCTCTCTCTCTGTCTGTCTCTCCTCCCCCAGGCTGGAGAAGGCACAGGAGGAGAACCGGACGGTGGCGGTGGAGAAGCATAACCTGGAGCAGAAGATGATGGACGAGATCTGCGGGGCCAAGAAGGAGGCCCACAGGCTCCGCGAGCTCCGCGAGGGTGCTGAGAGTGAGCTCAGCCGGCTCAAGTACGCGGAGGAGGAACTGGTACAGGTAAGGGAACTCAATGAACAGTTACAAGACCGCGATGGAAATAAGCTCTGAAGCTTTTTGACAGATGTGTACAAATATATGGTCATGTATATGCATTTTTGTCAATAAAAAACATCAACCAATCAAGATACTTGACATGGTAGGACTGAGGACAACTGAGGACTGTCTGATCCTACTGAGGACTATCAGTGGACGTGATATTCTTTTTTATTCTTTCTTTTTCTTTTTTCTTAAACATTTAGAGTAGCCTATTCTTTTTTACCCCCTTTTTCTCCCCAATTTAGTCGTTATGCCAATTGATTCCTCCCCACACACATTGACTGTGTTGTCACTGCTGTTGTATCCTACTGACTCAACTGCCAGTGAGGAGCCCCCACCGGGAGGACGTAGGGCCTTCGTCCTACTCCTCCCACCCAACACTCCCTGCTGACAGGTGCCGCCCCAGCCCGTAGGGAGTACGTGCAATGACCCCGCCCGGCTTCCTTCCCCTGAACACGGGCCACTTGTGTTCGCATAGACGCCCAACAAAGCCGGATGCACCACGGTGGATTTCGAACCCACAACCTCCGTGGTGGTGGGCAGGGATCTTTACCACTATGCCACCCGAGCGCCCCTGGACGTGAGATTCATCACGGTTTGGGACCACGGATATTCACAAAGCTAGGAGAGCTACAGACACAGGGGTCTGCACTTTGCCCCCTCCTTTTTCCCTCCACACTAAAAACCTCTGGGCTCGTGTCGTCTCTGCTCGCAAGCTCTCCTACCACTGTTATGCTGATGACACTCAGCTGTTTTTGTCCTTCCCTCCCTCTGCCGCACAAATTGAAGCTGCATGCCTGGCTGACATCTCAAGGTGGATGTCTTCTCACCACCACAATCTCAACGCAGACAGGACTGAGCTTCTTCTCTTCCCTGGAAAGTCCTGCCCCCTGTAGGATCTTACAAGCTACGTCGACAACTCCCTGGTGGCTCCTGTTCCAACTGTCAAGATCCTTCGAGAGGTCCTGGACAGTCTGTCCTTCGAGACACACATTGCAGCGATCGCTCGATCCTGTAGGTTAACAATTTTTCAACATCCGATGGATCAAACCCTTCCCCACCCAGGTGTCTGCCCAGATCCTTATCCAGGATCTGGATAGACTATTGCAACTCACTCCTTCCTCAAGATTCACATTTCGTATTGTTACATCTTATGTTCGAGTACACAATAGTAAAAGTCTCTGGTTTTGTTACCTCAACATTCTAGACGCAAAAATAACAATAAATAATTAAGGATTTAATTTATATAGTGGAATGTGTGTGTGTCACATAAATACAGCAAAATATGTGGGCATACACAGAGGTGCAGAAATTTGAGTCTACACATAATGTATCCATTACAACATATTTGTTTATGGCTGCTATATTTACCGATTCTGTCATGTAGTTTAGATTTGATGTTTAGTTTAGTTTTGATGTCTTAACTCTTGAGAGTAGCTGCTTGTAGCTGCTGTGTTGGTATTAGCGCACAATGAAATTCACGTGCCTTTGCATTGGTATTGCTGACAAATGAAAGTCGAACTTTGACCCTTGGCTGTGCCTCCATGCAGGTGCGTATGGCCCTGAAGCGAGCAGAGAAGGAGATGCAGTCGGAGTGGTCCGTGCCGGAGGCTCTGCAGATGTGGCTGCAGCTCACCCACGAGGTGGAGGTGCAGTACTACAACATCAAGAAACAGAGCGCCGAGCTACAGCTGGCGGTCGCCAAGGATGAGGTACTTTAGCCCAAAATGTTTTTCTCTTCACATTGCTTTTGTTTTAGTTTTGCATAATCGCCATCATTGCACTGGGTAATTTACAAAATACGAATCCATCTGAGTAAATGAGCGGTGCACGAATCTAATGAAACCAAGGTGGGTTGTGTTAGTCCGACGTGGTCCCTGCCCGCTGTGCCCGGGGACTGGGAGGGTGATGTGAACATTAAGAGACACATAACTCAGGGCGAGCCCGTTGACTGGTTCGATTCTGGCTGTAGACCTGTGCTGCATGTCTTCATGGTTCCCTGTCTCTCTACATCAATGTTTCCCAAAAACTGGGTCGGGACTCATTAGTGTCATTAGAGTCATGGACACATTTCTATGGGTCGCGAAAATACACCCTTTTTTTCTTAGTTTCCAACAATTTATTTTTTATTATTTCAAAAGATTAAATAAATAAAATAAAATAAAAACACAAATGAAAATAAATTCTATATATATATATATATATATATATATATATATATATATATATATATATATATATATATATATATATATATTGTTTAGAAGTAGTGAAAATAGTAGATCTTAAAAAAGTTGTGATGTGCTTCTAGATATTCTAGATATAGCTATTTTCACTAGTCAAAGGAATTTCTCTTTTGGGTCTCGAGCTAAAAAGTTTGGAAAGCACTGCTCTACATAGTCCTGTTAAAAATTGATGAAAACTAAACACACAAAAATACATAATTCGGCAATAAGCTGCGTTTTGGTGTTTCACTCTTGCTGGGAAATGCCTTTTCAAGGGTGAAATGCATTCGTCGACTAGCTGCTGGAATTCATCCAAAATTGACAATTATGGGACATTCTACAGTGGCGCACAAGTGAGCCTTTTCTACCACCATCAACATCCGTTTTTATTTACGTCTGGAGACTCCCGTCCAAGACAGGCTTCATACGCACCTCCTGCAGGAGACTTGGCTCAGATCTGAACCCATTTTGATTTGGCGTTAAGAACCCATTGCAGCCGCATGCCCTTGCTTACGTCGACCCCAGGCAGCGTTCGAACCCACGACCATCAGCACAAAAGTAAATAAATGTACTTTATAAAGTTAAGTTAATGTCAAGTTATGGCATTAAGTAAAGTAATATGGACTGGACATGCCCGACATCAGTGACAATTGGCATATCATTTGACTGGACATGCCTGACGTCACGCAAATGAGCAAATATGCCCCAATACAGTGTATACAGTAGGCTTTGGTCTGTATATATGAGTAATGTTACATGTACTTAACTGAGTGTATTACACAGTATATGTTTAGTCTATGGTGTTTATATCAGTAATGTAATGTATATGAGTAATGGTACAGGTGGTTTACCGAGCGTTGTGCACCAGTGATTGGTAAATAGGCTTGAGATCATTAATCAGTGATTGCTTTACAAATGCATCAGGCCCGGTGTTTGATAGGCTCTCTTATTGCCATGTATGGCTTTAGTATTTGGAGATTAAATTGTTGAGCCTAACAGTGTGTATCCAATGAGAAATCAGCCCAGCATTGTCAAACCTAAACAGCTCTTAATCTGTGACTTGTTTGTGGGTTGTAGTTTCTGATCACATCCATGAGACTGATGCTTAAAGTAATGTAAGCTGCCATTCCACATATGTCTCCATAAATGGACCTAACTGATCAAACAGAATAATCCATGTTTTGTTGTGTAACATCCATCCGTTGCATGAGGCACAGAACATCAAACAAAACATGCCGGCCTGCTCAGCCAGCGGCACAGGAAAGCACCACTGGTGAAATGAGCCAGTAGTATGCATGCATCATGCCTCATGTGCTGGTAGATTTTATGCAATTATGCAATTTTATGCCATCACTCTGCTTAACCCATTAACCACTTAAAGCCCATAGGTAACCGGAGTCCCTCAGGGCTCAATACTAGTGTATTTTCTATTTTCTTGTTATTGTGGGGAAAGCTCTAGCTGAAAATAGCCGATCGACAAGCTCACAACGTGATGCAAGAGCTTGTCGATCTGCTATTTTCAGCGAAAGCTTTCCACAATACCGATGCAGGGGTTTAAGTGGTTAAGACCTGAGGCCTATTCTACAAATGTTTTCTGAAAAACCTATGTTGCTATATCAGTGGTTCTCAAACTTTTTCATGTCAAGGACCCCCAAAATGATGTGTATTTTTGTCATGTGCCACCATCGTACGACAGAGCATAATTTAAGCATTAGACCAGGCAGCTGTACATTGTATGTTATGTTATGTTATCAAGCAAGAATCCAGTACTTTTCTGTGTGAATATACTCCGGCGTTTCATTTCTCCGGACCTGAGTTGGCACTGTACTTAGTGCACCCTTTTTCCCTCTACACCAAATCTCTTCGGCGAAAATAGCCGATCTACAAGCTCTCAATGTGTCGCTAGATCGGCTATTTTCATCTCCCCCCTCCCCAGAATAGGGATGCCAGGGCTCAGGGGGTTGAAAGGCAGCTCAGTAGGGAGGGGTGGACTTCGCATGCATGGAGACCCCACCCGTCATCTCCAGACAGTAACATCATAATCCTAGGAAAAATAAAGACAAAGTGATCTCTTTGTCTTTAAAGCCACGTTATATGAAGTAACTCTGTTTTTCTTGCATCACACTGTGGGTTTCAGCGCTCACCGTTTCAAAATGGACTACAAACATTTGAATCTTAATTGAGTTCTCACCTGAACATGTGAGGGAGTAAACCCATTCCTGCCTCCACTTTTCCCTCATTTGTTATTCATGATGATTTAGCCAAATTATGTTTTAATTGCGTCATTTGTTTTCGTCTTTGTTACTTGCAGCTGGAAGGAATTATGGGCTCTGAACGATTAACTCAGGGACGCACGTAGCTCACACACACAGAGCCGGGAGACGCTCTCATCAAAGCACAAGTGTCTATTGTTGACTCACAACGCAAAGCTTGATTTATCCCTTTGACGTCTTGTGTTCAGTTAAGAGAATCTTGAAACCGTGTGTTTCCTTGACACCGTCCATATGGGTTTTTCTGTTCATCTAATTTAGTGTGTGTGTGTGTGTGTGTGTGTGTGTGTGTGTGTGTGTGTGTGTGTGTGTGTGTGTGTGTGTGTGTGTGTGTGTGTGTGTGTGTGTGTGTGTGTGTGTGTGTGTGTGGTTTGTCTGTGTGTCATAGGCGGAGAAAATCAAGAAGAAGAGGGGTACTGTGTTTGGAACGCTTCACGTAGCCCACAGTTCATCACTGGATGAGGTCGACCACAAGATACTGGAGGCCAAGTAAGGAATAGAATATTCAGTAGTTCTCACACTGTCAAGATTTTTAAAAAATGTTCAAAAATTGCAGATGTTCAAACTTGCAGTGCGACACGAAGTGACGCGCTGTGAGCTTGTATATCTGCTATTTTTGAATAGCCAACGCTAAAATCTAAAATGACACAGATGCTTTCCTACTTTTAATGGGTTAAGCACACACAAAACAATATATACAGACGCATGACTTTAACCACTACCCTAGTGTCCACATTCTGGGGCAAACATTTTTGGTGAAAATAGCAGATCTACAAGCTCACAGTGTGTCACAACATGATGCGTTAAGAGCTTGTAGATCTGCTATTTCTGGTGACGAGGGGGGAAAAGGAGGGGGCCTAGTATAGACTCATGGGGGACACAGTGGCGTTAGAATCCCCCCCCCCCACACACACACACACACACACAGACATTCACTGCAGACACGTTTTCCTTTTTCTCCTTTGTACATATAGTGTTTTGTATTTGTTGATGATATGTAATATTGTGTTATTTATTGTATGCTATGTTGATGAATTGAATACATAGGACCACAATGGAAACAAGTCCCCTGGACTTTTTTGTGTTATCCTTTTAGCCTAAATGTCTGACTGTACCCCGTGCTGTTTACATACATTATCTGACCAATAAAGTATTCAATCACACATTTAGTACAAGTGTGACTACAGGCAAATCAATAGTCCTCAACATTGAAGACATGTTCCTGAACAATGTGGTTTATCGGCCACGTTCATGGATCTTCATCCATTGATTTTCATTAATGTGAAGTCAGTCACACTAGTCATTGATTACTGATAACGACCAGAAGGGTCCTTGTGTGTTATTGAATATCAATTTCTATTACAGTGTCACCTTGTCAATGCAAAAGGTATTGAAAGGCACACCGTCCGTCGATATGACCACAGCAGCTCAAGTGTAGTGTTTGCAGCACACTTTCCTGTCAGTGTTGACAGACATTTTGTCAAGTCTCTGTGTGAGGCAACAACTAATAATAATAATAACATTAGTGTGATCGCTTTAGCGATCCCATAATAATAATGCAACAATAAAGGCAACAAATGCTACATCCAAATTAACCACATTGAACTTTCAATGGCTTAACCTGTGAGATGTGCTGTTAAAAAAGAAACAAAAGAAACAAACAAAAACTAAAGCCCCGATTTATGCGTAGAATTTCAACTCTGTCAAGCGACATTGAACGACACTGTTGTCGAAGTATAAATTGGTCTTTTAAAAATGAACCAAATAACACACTGTTGAGAGCCACAGTAGCCATAGTACTGTATGTGTAAGGACAGATAGTCTATACATGTACATTAATGGGTTTGTCCTGTTTGGAAATGGTTGGTGTTTTCTTTATTGCTTTCTTGAAGATGACTGTACAATGTCAGTAGTTGGCTTGGAGTTGAGAGTATTATGACATTTTTCCTGAGGTTGAATGTATTTTTTCAAATCAACGGCAATGTTGGTACCGACTGTCCTGTATTTCATTAGAATTCAGCTCAATATTGACACTTGAAAAAATATACTTATGTGTGAAGTATGGTACTGAAGTTTGCATTTCTTCCAGTCCTCAGTTCTCATCGCTGACAGTATACATAATTTATTTTAAATGTCAGCATACCATGTTTCATGTTTTTCTAAATAAATTTGAAACATGGTATGCTGACATTTGTACACTCTCAGAGTTAAGGTGGTCCTTGACATTAAAAAAGTTTGAGAACCACAGACAGTGTGATAAAAACCTGGTTAGGGGAAACGGTTCCAAATGTGACGGAACCGATTCCAGTTCCTCAATGTTGGATCTGGTTCCTCCGATTCCTCCGGTTTCCAGATCCCAACCCTCTACTAAACACTGCGTTGTCTTTCACGTAATTCCCCCAGGAAGTCTCTGTCCGAGGTGACGGCGTGCCTGAGGGAGCGTCTCCACCGCTGGCACCAGATCGAGAAGCTCTGTGGCTTCGCGGTGGTCCACAACTCGGGCCTGCCCAGCCTGACGGCCAGCCTGTACTCGGACCACAGCTGGGTGGTGATGCCGCGCGTCTCGGTGCCGCCCTACCCCATCGCCGGCGGAGTGGACGATCTGGACGAGGACACCCCCCCGCTCATCTCCCAGTTCTCCAGTGAGTCTGGGAAGGGCATCAGGATTAATCTTTAAGTCTTCATCAGTGGTGTAAAGTAACTAAGTACGTTTAAGTACTTCTCCCTGTGTAAGTGCACATGTGTTAGATCAGGGGTTCTCAAAACGTAAAAAATGTCAAGGACCCCCATAACACTCTCAGAGTTACAGACCTGTGAGGAACGCTGAGGGTCCATGGACCCCACATTGAGAAACCCTGATTTATATGAAAAGGCTATGTTGGATTGAGGTTTGTGCGACCCGGTAGGGCCGCAGTGTTTTATGAGCGAGATGCATACTTGTTTACTGAGTGTCTATTTGTGGTCGATTCTGTATTCGCGAGTTGACCTTCAGCCCACGAATTCATCCCGAATTGAGTATTATTATTTTGGACATACAACTCCAACTCCCATATGTGTACCAGTGTGGCTGGTATTGCTTTCAGTGTAGTTTTGAGTCTGTGTGTGGTGTGTATCTGTCAGTGGATACATAACATAGCCTATTTTAAACTGAAAAAAAGTGTTGACACGAGCATTGGTTTAGAATACATGATTCTCGCAACTTTTCTTTTTCTTCCGCTGAAGCATACAAGCTTTAAGGGCTGTTCACACCAAGCACAATAAGTATAAGTATAACTATAAAGATAATCATGTGAGCATCCACATCGATGTCGTTGTTATAGTTGTGGTGTGGCCTCAGCCATCCATTTGAGTCGGAACGATTTTTAAAACAATATATTTATAGTTAAACTTATGGTGCTAGGTGTGGACGGCCCATTAGTCATCCTCTTTTGTGTTGCAGTTAAACCCCACACCCCCCTCGGACATTGTGTCTGACACCATGTCCTCACATTGTTCTCCGTTTGTCCTCGTGCAGCGACTATGATCCGCCCGCCGCTGACGCGAAACAGCAGCCTGTGTCGCTCCCGCAGGAGTCTTCTGAGCCCACAGTCGTCACTCATGGGTCCAGACCCTGACCTGCTGTCCATGGCCAGTTCCCCCCACTCCTACCACCCCGAGGCAGTAGAAGAATACCACTTCTTCAACGTGGAACGCAGGGGGTATGTAAGCAGTCATCCATTGATTTATTCATTAATTACTGTATAATTATGCAAATTACACCTGCGATGCGATCCATCCTTTTTCCTTATTTGAGCCTGACAGTATAGATGACATGCTGGAGCGGTTGATAGTACACAGACTACGCATGCATGACACTTAAATATAAATGCAGACCATTGCTTGTGGGGACTGCTGAGAAGTTGGATTTCTGAGCTATTTATGCGTTCAAAAACTGCTGGAGAGAGACATTTTGCATTAACCTCTCTTAGCCCTTTATACTTAGCATAGAAAAAATAAGTGTGTGTATCTGATACTTTTGATATTTTTGAAAGTTTTTGCTGAACATTTTTGGAGAACGTTTCATTAAAATGATTTGATTAAAAACATTAAATAATGATAATACACTTTTTGAACATTTTAAATAGGGATTAATAAAATGTAGTTTTGACCAATCTGTATAGTAGAGTATGTTAATACAATATAACTTATACAACTGGATTGGTTGTATTTTGTCTCCCTGCTCTTCTATTGAGACATTTAGATGGCGTCAAAGGTCATGTCTCACAAGCCCTGAGCCCAGCCCAGTGCCAGGCTGTCCTCACAACACAGGCTGCCATGTGGGATTATGTTTTTCGGGTATATACAGTATGTTGGTGGCTGCGAGGCACTGCAGCAACACTGCCACTATGTTTACACTGTCATATTTGATATCTGCTGCTACTGTAAATGATGTCTCACAGTCTCATCAGTACAAGAGACCATACGCACTAGGGTCTGTTTCCAAATCTGCTTCTGTTTCTCTACCTGCACAAGACGTTTTTCTGCCTTCTGTATTGCTATTTTATCCATTGCATTTTTTTTTAGGATGCACCTTGGGTATATTACACATTGAATAGAGATTTTGACTAGTTTTCTTGTTTATTTCCCTCTCTATTCTCTTTTTCTATTTTAACTCTTGAAACTGCAACTGTAAAAAAAAAAGTATAATAGTCCATCTGCAATCGTTTAATGTGACAATAAAGTGGAATCTGAATCTGAGAATCTATGAATTGTATGTTGATGCTTGTGTCCCTGGTCTCCCCCTCCCCTCTCTCTCTCAGGGACATCCTCCAGGAGAGCTGTTCCGACATAGACTCCCTCAGCTCCTCCTTAGGGCGCAAGCAGAGGAGCGCCTCCACACCGGGGTCCGAGACCCCCTACCGAAAGATCTCCCGTGACGAGATGCTGCTGTTCGGCCAGCTCCAGGAGCTTCCCATGTCAACGTCCGCCTCCTCCACAGCCTGCACCCCAGCCACCGTCACCAGCGGCAGCCTCAGGGACTCCACCCCCCCGCCTCTGCCTCTCGCACCCACCTCCGGCCCGCCCTCCACCTCGCCCTCGCCCTCCATGGAGCACCACGCGTTCGCGCGCAAGGGCTCGCCCGACCTAACCCACAGCATGCCTTTTACCCAGGGACACAGCACCGCCACCGGCAAGGGTGTGAACGGCATGCTGGAGAAGTCCTGCAGCTTCAACCAGCTGCCCGCCAGCATGCTGCCCGGCGGCAGCGTGAGGCGCTACCCCTCCCTCACCTCCCTGGACTCGGAGGGTCGCAGTGTCGGCAAGGAGCACAAGCTCCAGAGCGCCTCTTCCCAGGACTCCAGCGACAACGGGGAGAAAATGAAGCGCTCCTCTTCTAAGATTAAGAGCCTGTTCAAGAAGAAGAAATGAAACTGGCAGAAGGGGTTTCTGGGGTATGAGAGAGATAGATGGATAGAGAGAGGGAAAATAAAGTTGTAAAGAGAAAGTTGTTTTAGCCCTAATACTAAAAAGAAAAAAGGACGTCATCGTAAAAGCTAAAACATTTTCTTTTTCCATTTTCCTTCACTTTTTTCTTCTTTAATTTAATTTAAAAACAAATGTCAAAGATGGAATGTAGCTCAGTCTGGGTTCCTCCAACCCCCCCCCCCCCCCCCCCCCAGACTGGTAGCCTTATTTTTCAATAATGCCTTTTTATTTAGCTCACTCATAGCCTCACAGATAAGCCTTCAGAGGTCAAGGAAATGTCAACAAAAGGTCAAAGGGTCAAGGGTAAGGCCGGTTGTCATCCAGAGAACCGCAAAGCACATGGCCTGCTCACTGTCTCCTCAAATTCTTGTGAGTCTGAACCAAAAAGCCACTGCGTGTTTGGGGTTTGAAGGTGCAATCCATAAGTTTGTTGGTGAACACACGATGCAACAAAAAAGAAAAAAGAAAAGAAAAAGATGTCAGGTATCGTGTTTTCACTGTTTGCACTGTTTGCACTGTACAAGAGACTGTAAGACACCTCTTAAAACACCTCTTAAAACACCAGTATGTTTACTAACCCATATGAAGTTTATACAGTGAAAGTGGCTCGTAAAAATGGCAGGAAACCTGGACAATGAAAGACAACTGATTTCCTTCCTCGCGACATGTTTCCTTCTGCATTATGGATTGCATCTTTTAAAGTGTTTCAATCATGGGCTTTTTCTTACACATTGAGTGACCTCCAGTTTATGGAGGCTCCTGAGCTCATGTATGTGACTAATTTCCTTTGAAAGAAAGAAAGAAAGAAAGAAAGAAAGAATGAACGAGGAGAAAAAAAAGAATCCTGCTAAAGTTTGTTGCACTACTGCTTTCCTAGTTTTTGGGAAAGGGCCGCTGCTTGCGGAGTACATATTGAATAAAGATGTAGAGAGGAAGAATGCATGGATCGGGGCAATGGAGACGCAGCATCTAATGTCAGAGCCAAAATAATTTGACGTGTCTTCAGTGCCCCTGCCTATGGATTCTTCAATATATAAATATAAATATATATATACTTTGTTTTTACATTATGTTCTTATAGATGTTTTTAAATAGATTTTTATTGGTGGGGGTTCATAAGGAGTGATTTTTACTGAAGAACGTTTAACGAATATGCAGATTTAATCCATACCCCTCAATTATCTGTCCGTGTTCATTTGCCCTGAAACCGTTCCCCTGGATTCTTTACTTCAGACTCCACGTGTTAGCCAGTCCCTAATACTAAACAAACATCATCCTCTACGCGATCCTCTCTACCTCCCCTTCTGTTCCTATTTATTATTCAACCCCTCTATGTCATATATGGGTCAAATGCTGTTTGCAAACCATTTGTAATGTTTTGTTTCAGCCTGATTGGGATAGTGCAGGAGTAGGCTTTGTTACATGGAATACGACAGGGACAGACATTCACATACACGTTTTTAGTGTCAGATTAATGCACTTTTATACGACTGTCAAGGCTTGACTTGCACTCCCAGCAGGGCAAAGCAAAATACAAATGAGCCAGGTCTGTTCCAGACTCGCCACTGTCTGTCCCCTTGTACCTTGCCCCACTTCCAAATCCATGCAATATGGCGCCCTCTCTGCATAACTCCATTGAACCCGCTCCTAGCCACTGGGCCTAGATTGAACAGTCTCTTTTCAAGGGCTCTCACTTCTCACTGTGATTTTTACTACCCTCCTCCCTTCATCCTGGACACGATGTCACTGTTGTCGCGTCACTTTTACGTCCGAATGTAACAGGTGTGACTCCTGGGTGTCATGACAAGACACGCGACATGATGACTGTACTGTAGTTTCAGCGATGATGAGATGTCACCGTGATGACTTGACAAGGAATTTCAGAAAGGGTCTTTCGGCAACAGCAGGACCTGGCAATGTGGGGTTTTTGTGGTTTTTGTTTTTCTGTTTTTTTCTTTTTTTTAGCAAAGTCATGTAAAGTATATGACGCAATGAAGCAAAAAAAGCGAGAGGATTGCAAGACGAGGAAAAAATCTGAATGTTTACGTGATGGTAGGGATTATTTTCTTTTCTTTTCTTTTGAGAACATTTGGTGTGTGAATATTTGTATACTGTAGACAAATTAATAATAAAAAAAAAAGTGGAGGCATAACAGCTGTTTTAGAGTCGTGTATTTGAATGTTGTCAGTACATTTGGTGTTTTGCACATGGTACACAGGTATGTAATACGGTAAAGTGTGGAGAGCACACAGTCATGACCCTCCATTTGGAATCCACATTCCACTGAGAGCACAGAGCCGGGAACTGGGGGGGGGGGGGGGTATTATTTTGACACCCCATTTGTCTTGAGAGGAGGGGAAACGGTGATACGCACTAGAAAAGCATGCATGATTGCTTTATCAATATAAAGTGAATGTGATGAAACTTGTGTTGATGGTTCATCAATTCGGCACACAGGGAGAGGAGCGGGGACGTCTGCAGGTGATGAATGTGTTGTTCGGACACCATTGTACACAGCAACAAATCCAGTGGTGTAAAGTAACTAAGTGCATGTACTCAAGTACTGTACTTAAGTACAATGTTGAGGTATTTTTTTTACTTTCTTCAGTATTTAGCATTTTCAATATTTTTACTTCTACCCCACTATATCTCAGAGGATTACTAGTACTACTAGTTTCATTGTGATTATTATTACAAAACACACTAACCACTTCAGCCCTTTCGGCCATTTGAAAATAGTAGATCTACAAGCTCACAATGCGTCACAATGCAACGCATTGTGAGCTTGTAGATCTGCTATTTTAAAAAAAAAAATATATATATATATATACAATTTGAACTTATGAAAAGGGACATTCTACATAATGTTGTAATGTAAGTACATTTTGAATACCAGACTTTCATTTGTAACAGAGTATTTCTATATTGTGGTATTGCTACTTTTACTTAAGTACAAAATGTGAGTACTTCTTCCACCACTGATTACAAATCCCAGCCTTCCCCACAGGCCCACCTCATTGGGTCGCCCCCTCAGGGGTGTAATTACTGAGTTGGCCACATGGTGTCAGTAATGTATAAGGGGAATCCATTCTGTCAGCCACTCCCTTGAATGGAGCACCATTCAGAACCAGCTGGCTTCAACCATGTTCAGGCAAGTGGCTTAGAATGAGGGCAAACAAATAAGAATCTACAGACTGTATGTAATGAGGCACACGTGCTTGTTTTCGAAGATCGGAATCACTTCTTTTATCAAGTACTGAATGTACAGCAATTTTATGTTAACAAATTGGCCGCAGCAGCTTTGGTTTAGTCAGAGACATTATGATTACACTGAAACACATTCACATGGATTCGTCATGCAGTTGACTTTATCTTCACTTATACCATCTTCCTACTGTAGACCATACAAATTAATTGACTTGGCCTTGTTGCCTGTTCAGTCAGGCCATATAAGGATCTTATTGATCAGAGCCTCAGGTTCATAACTTGACTTGCTAATGATGGGAATGTAGCCTACAATAATGCACAAGTACATTATGTTATGTTGGCTACATGCTGCTTGGCATTTAGTGGTTTAAACTCTAAAAGAACCCGCAACATCATTAGACTGAACATTGATTTGAAATGTATGTTTCTTTTTAGCATTTGATAGTTGCATGACCTTGGTAATGTAATTCATATGAATTATTCAAACATTTCAGTGGTTTTGAACAACCTACAGACTACTCCTCGGTAAACTACGTGGTGTTATGCCTTCTGGGGGGAAAAAAATCCATCCCAAGCGATCTCTTTATTGAAAATTACTTTCAAACTCAGATTTAGAAGCCACTACTCCCCTCCCACCTCCTCCTTCCTTCCTCTGGCAGTAGTAATGCAGGTTAAGAGACCCATTGTGGATATTTATGGCCACAATGGCATTCTAATTGGGCCCTGGTATGATGCTATGCTCTGAAAGAGAAGCCGTAGAGTAGTGGAAAAGGAAATGCAATACGCTGGGTATGGCAGATTCCTCCCCCACACTAATGAATGGTAGTGGAGAAGGTAATGAATAGACGGTGGGTATAAAAGTACATATATAGAGTGGCTACAGTATCAGGAGCTTTTACGAAGGCTGTGCTTTGTCTCTCCCTCTCTCAGCATCGCCCTCTCTCCCATCTTTACCCCCCCTCTCTCTTGGATCCCATTCCATTGCGATGTAATGGGTTTATTAGTGTGGTTAATGCACTGTGACCTACCAGGGCCTGCCGTCTACCTTTCTTCCTGTGCAAGAAAGGGAAGGTGGGGTACTTTTTGAAAGGGTAGCAAACACAGAGACAGGGACGTGGTGAGAGTTATGAAAAAGGCAAGCAACACAGACAATGAAAGAAATGGCTCACATGTGAAAGACAAGTACGTAGGCTGCCATGGCAAGTAGGGCATTGCGTTTTCGTAGCGATTATTCTATCGATTACTAGTACGCGCGCGCGCGTGTGTGTGTGTGTGTGTGTGTGTGTGTGTGTGTGTGTGTGTGTGTGTGTGTGTGTGTGTGTGTGTGTGTGTGTGTGTGTGTGTGTGTGTGTGTGTGTGTGTGTGTGTGTGTGTGTGTGTGTGTGTGTGCGTGCGTGCGTGTGTGTGTCCATACATACGCACACACATTTTTATATATTAGTGAATCGATAAACAACATATACAAAATTGCATCAACTTGCATTTTCACTATTTTTGAATTTTTTGAAAAGTCTATAATGACACATGCTCAAAATAGGGATTGATTATTAAGAAATTATTAAAAATCAATTTACCATAATCGATTATAGAAAATGCTCCATAATCAATAATGGTAAATTGATTAGTTTGATTAACTGTTGCATCCCTAATGGCAAGTATTGTCTCACCTCCCATTCCCTTGTGTTTTGAGAGGGGGGTGCGGGGTGCACAAGTACAAATGAAGATATAGACGGACAGCAATTGACACACAGACAGAGCTCCTCACTATTACAATAAACACCATTGGAGAGCTGAGTGGCTTCGTCCAAGTTCACTGTAAACAGACCTGGCCAGTCCAGACGATAAGCTGTCATGTTTACCCAGGCTGGGCGAGACAAAGTCAGCTCTGGCACAGACTGTACTCACTGCAAATAAAACGAACTGTGCAGAATGTCTCGCCACACTGAAGCCCTGGCTGGCAAAGAGAGAGGCTTGGAGACTGTGTGTTTTAGTATAAAGCCATTCAAATATGGACCCTGGTGTCCTCACTCAAAACGTTGAACACTGTGCCAAATCAAAACATTGACACTAAAGTTACTGGATTTAGAGACCGCATGCTTCACTTCAGAGGGATTTATATTCAGTATTCAGTGTTTGTACAGAAAGAAACATTCTATACAATCACAGTAAGCCACGGGTTCTATAAAAGTACATTTTAGGAGTGGTTTAGATATAGACATGGGGTAGCCTATGTTTTTAGATGAACAAGTGGAAAAAGGAAAGTTGTCTATCAATTTGTAAGTGCAGGCGTTACTCTTTTCAAATGGTAGCTAAAGGAAACTTGCATATGAACATTTGGCTTGGATTCACAAAAGTAGTCCTCCAGCAAATGTGTGTACCCACCCAGTTCCAGTCAGATTTCTGTTTTTTACAAAGGCTCACCTACAAGCTGAATGTTTGCAGCTATACCTCCTTCAACAGACACGGTCAGTCTGAATTCCATTCCCAATTTGATCGTAAAGTCACAGTCAAGCTATGCCTGATTTTCAAACGGGGAATTCTGTTTTGCCCACACCTTTTAATCATCGGCGGGTGGCTCGTTTCGTTTGCCTGCACTGAAAAACAAATCAAAGTTCTCAATAACAGACAATCTTGAGTGACAGTTATGATGGATTTGTTGCAATTAAACAACATTTCATCAGTTTGTCATACGTGATGGCAATCATCATGGTTCATAAACGATTAGTCCTTCGCACTTATAGACCATCATAATTCAGCAGTGTGATATCATGTTATGATGTTTTTTTCTTTCCCCCTTAATTTATAAATGACAAGTTGCACGTGACATAATCTGCATTCAGCAATTTCCAAAGACCCGAGGCACATGTAAATGAAAGGAGTAGTATGCACTGCTTAAATCAGGGGTTGTTATGGAGTTACAAATTGCACTGTGAAATCTCATTTGAGACATTATAAATCTCATTCCGAAAAGATAATTTCCACTGGGTGGACAGCAATTCCTATCTTCAATTCAAAAGCCTTTTTCTTTTTGGTACCGAAGAATAACGCCTAACATTTGTTACACAAATTCACAAAGAGCTTGGTTATAATCAAATGTATTCAATACTATAACGATGTTTACACAAACTCAGTGATGATATCATTGAATGATATTCACAAACTCGTTATAATATCTTTGAGTAAAGCACTTTGAATTGCCTTGGTTAATGTCACGGTGCGGGGTTTCGGCCCCGCCCCCCTCCTCCTTTCTGACTCTGTTTTTGGCCTGTGTGTGAGCTCGGACCCGCAGCACGCCCGGCTGCAAGCCCTTGGGCTAATGACTTATGTTGGCTACTTAAGACTTTCCAGCCGGTGGCCTTTTGCTGGTTGATAACCATTGTTACGGTGTTGTTTCTGTTCCTGTCTGTTTCCCTCCTGCAAGAGGTGACCTTGTTTTGTAACCTTAACTTCTAGTAAAGTGCCATTATTTCAACGTTATACTGTGTCGCGTCCTGCATTTGGATCCACCACTCTGTCCGCGGCGATATCGTGACAGTATCAACCAGCCAACCATGGATCCAGCGGGGCGCGCGTCCGCGCCTGGAGGCAAGGTAGATGGCGTGACCATCATGGGTTGTTTAAACGCCATATTCGACACTCTGCGCCGCATGGATGATCGCCTGCTGCGTCTCGAGATCCATCTGTCGGGCGGCCAGTCCGCGATCCTGTTCCGTGTCTCTCGGTGGGAGCGAATGCTCCAGGCGGGGGAGGCGCCCGTCAGTGCGCGCGCGGAAGCGGCGACGGTCCGCTCCCACGTTCTGGAGGTGGTTGCTCCCGAAGCAGACTCCAGTTCCACCCCGCAACCCGCGGCTTCGTCCTCCTCATCTTCGGACCTGCGGGTGAGGGCCCGTACCCGGCCTCCGACCCGCGGAGTTCCCGCCGTCGGGGGTTGCCTCGGGTTCGTCACCACTCTCCCTCCCCCGAGGGAGCGCGAGCCCGGCGATGGAGGTCGTCATCGGGGAGTCGTCCTGGTTCCCGCGAGAGGGAGAGTCACTGTCCCCGCCGGGCGGTGTCCTCCGATCCTCTTCTCTCTCGCCGTCCTGTTCCTGTTCCCCGTCCTGCTCCTCCTCCTGTGGTAGGGTTCCCGCCGGAGCCCGAGACGGAGAAGCAGCGGCGGGCCCGGCTTGGACTATGTTTCTACTGTGGCGAAGGGGGGCCACCATATCAACAACGGTCCAGTGAGACCCCCGCGCCCTAAGTAGAAAGTTAAGTTCTTGTTTTGTTCTGTTCTCTACTAGTTCTGAGTTTGTTTTTGCTGTTGTGGTTTTGTTTTGAGCTCACCTTGCCTTGCCTTGGTTTTTCCCCCTCTGTCTCTCTTTCTTACCTGTCCTGTCTGCAGCTCTTCCTTCGCCCCGGGTCGGCGGCGACGAACGGCGAGCGGCCTGCCGAGACGTCCGGGCCTGGAGGGGCGCCGCCAGTTTCGGTGCGGCGTCCGCTCCTTCTGTTTTGGCTGGCGGCCTCGGCAGGTCCACTTGGTTCCCGTGCTCCAGTCGTCGCTGCCCGGGCCCTTCCTCTTCAGCCTTGGTTTCTCGCCCTGCCTGTGCCCTCTGCGCCGACACCCTCCGCGCAGAGCCCTGGCAGCCCCCCCCCCCCCCCCCCCCCCCCCCCCGCCTGTGCCCTCTGCGCTGATGTCCTCCGCGCAGAGCCCTGGCCCCCCCCCCCCCACCCCCACCTGGTTCTTCGCCTGCCGCCCGGGCCTCCCCAGCCTAGTCCTGGCTGGTTCCCGGCGGCCCATCTGGCCTCGACCCCCCTGTCTCCGTCCCTGGACCTTCGCCCGCCGTCCGGGCCTCCCCAGCCGCGCTCCGGCTAGTGCCCGGCGGCCCTCCGGCATCGTTCCAGTTTTCTCGGCCTGGTCTTCGCCTGCCTTTCCGGACTCACCTGCCGCAGTCCGGCCGGACCCGGTTGGCCTTCCCGGCCTCGACCACGCCTCGCCTTCCTGCCCTGCCTGTGCCCTCTGCGCTGATGTCCTCCGCGCAGAGCCCTGGCTGCCCCCCCCCCCCCCCCCCCCCCCCCCGGAGGTTCTGGTCCGCTTCACTGCCCCCCCCCCATTCTGGGACGCCTGGAAGTCGTCCCGTGGAGGGGAGGTACTGTCACGGTGCGGGGTTTCGGCCCCGCCCCCCTCCTCCTTTCTGACTCTGTTTTTGGCCTGTGTGTGAGCTCGGACCCGCAGCACGCCCGGCTGCAAGCCCTTGGGCTAATGACTTATGTTGGCTACTTAAGACTTTCCAGCCGGTGGCCTTTTGCTGGTTGATAACCATTGTTACGGTGTTGTTTCTGTTCCTGTCTGTTTCCCTCCTGCAAGAGGTGACCTTGTTTTGTAACCTTAACTTCTAGTAAAGTGCCATTATTTCAACGTTATACTGTGTCGCGTCCTGCATTTGGATCCACCACTCTGTCCGCGGCGATATCGTGACAGTTAAATGTGCTATACAAATAAACTTTCAAGTTTCTTTCCCCATTAACTTTTGATAATGTCTATGACAATCAATGGTGAATCAGCCAGTACTAGTACTAGTACTACTACTACTACTACTACTAATTAATATGTATTGATACAGCAAAATGGGCAGAATAATACCAGAGCATGTAGGGATTGTACTGTATGTACCACATGAAGCCTATTGTCCCAATTCTGGGCATGTACTAATAGGTGAATATTAGAATATTTAGATCTACAAGCTTACAGCTTATCAAAGAAGAGATTTGGTTTAGAGGGGAAAAAAAGTGTGTATGGGGGGGGGCGGGTAATTATAGAGCCATGGGGGACCCTGATTAACAAAGTATATACAGTACTGTAGGGTTTAAGTGGTTAATATGCTTAGAAGACATAGTTGGATAGTTTTTGCAGAGCACATAACATAACAATTCCCTGAGATCCCTTGATAGTCAGTAAGATACATTCTTCACTTTGAAAGTGCTATTTATGAATATTCATGCACTGTTTGTACTGTGACCTGGATCACAGTGAGCTGCTTCAAAATAAAAGTACAATTTCACAAGGTCACCTCTGGAAAAAAAAGAAAATAAATCTGGTGATCCACATGGGAGTGGCGTGGCTCCTATGTGGATCTTGGGCTTCATGGGTACCCGCCTGTGATGTCAGTCGTATGACTCCACATTTGGGGTTCGGTTTCAGCCCGATCAGAGCAGTATTGACTTGAACCATTTATTTTCTTTATATCTATATCTATCTATCTATCTATCTATCTATCTATATATATACATTTCTAAACCCAAAACCCCAAAAAAAAAACTGCCACTGTGTGGGACTAAACACAAAAACAACATATCAATGTCACTAACAAGACACGCCACAACGTGCAGAATTACTACGCGCAGTCTGTAGGCCACTTCATACTGCTCAGCACACATCTGCCCCCTCGCAGCATAATTAATTGCGGCCAACACAAACTCACAACATTACAGTCGGCCATGTTGTTCCTTAGCGTCATCGCCGACCACCGCCCAACGAGACCCAAGTGAGGTCAGACAACACACTCCATATTTGGGCATAGCTCCATTGGGAACATCTCCTATTATGGCTTTATATAACCGGCCAACGCGACCCAAGTGAGGTCAGACAACACACTCCATATTTGGGCATAGCTCCATTGGGAACATCTCCTATTATGGCTTTATATATTATAGAGACCAACAAACACAAAGCCCCGCGCAGCGGCTAGGGGGGAGGGGCGCGCAGCGCCCCGACCCTCTAGTAAATTACAAAAAACTGTGTGTGTATGTCTGTGTGACCTTCACAGGCATAACTTGGGCACTGGCTGACCGATTGACTTCAAACTTGCCGTTTTTGTTGCCGATGACGCGGGAATTCGGTCGGACCGTTTAGTTTTTGTCCAGAACCGATAATCTACGTAGGCCTGTATCTGTCTGTCTATCAGTCTGTCAGTCTGTCTGCAGGACTATGGAGGATGCCGTGAATCTTTCTGTGTTTCACAGATTGGCTAAGCTGTGCGTCACGTTTGTGCCGCTACCCCAATATACTGTAAGTGGTAGCATGCACAGTAGAAGACCATTATTTTACAACCTATATACTTACAACGTATAAAACGTATGTTTGCAGTGGATGTACTTCTGTGGCCTACTGGCAGTGTGTTTGCAAGTGTCTGCCACAGACAAGACAGACATAGATAGACACACATACCGATCTTATAGACAGCTAGACTAGCCACACCATTAAAAAAAATGAAATAATCAAAATAATTGACTATAAAAAATAATCGATATATATTCTATAAGTTTATCCCTATTTTGGGCATGCCATTATAAGTGAAAAGCTTTTTCCCTTCCAAAATAGTGAAAATACGATCTACAAGCTCAAATGCGTCGATTTGCGACGCGGTGTAAGCTTGTAGATCTGCCATTTTCATAATTTTGCATGACACACATGTCGTGTGACAAAGTATAACATAATGCTTAAGTTGTTAATCGATTTGTTATTTCAAATATATTAAAAAACACACTTCTCGATTATTTGATTAATCGATCGAATAATTGCTAAGAAGACAATCGATAGCTGCAGCCCTTCTAAGCCCTAGCCTCTTTCCTTTTGACATCATCTCAGTACAAGTTGACCACATGAACTATTCATGAATGCTGCTGCTGCACCAGCCATTAAGTGCTGCTGGAAGAAGTGCATTATTGTGCCTGTTTCCAGACCAGCCCTGTAGGGAATGGATATCACTGAGACTATTAAATGTTTTGGATGGTATAAACGTGTCAAAATAAATAAACATGATATTTCTAACAAGTGAAGGCACTTCATTAACAGCTATGGAATGGAAGTAAACACTTTAACTAATAGTGCTATGCTCATTGCAGGACAAATTAACCTTTATTCTGACAAATAAAATATATATTTAATAATGAAACACATTTAGGAATCAGCATTTTTTTTTTATCCTCTCTGTAATTTATCCTCTCCACATTCACATGGAACAACACAATGTTCCTTCTACCTTTCCCCAGTCAAACAAATTCAATCATTTCTATACGTGTCAAACCCATAGCTTGATCTCTCAAACAAAAGCAGGCGAATTTGATTTGAGTGAATTCAGGAGCTTTGTGCCAATGAATAAAACATTGCTTCTCTTGATGTTACGCAGACTTATCAAGTCACAGATTTCTCGCTTTGAGTTCGCTGGTGACAGAGCAGACGAGCTGTGCAGGATGAGAGAGACAAGATGAAGTCCACGTATCTCCACATCACTGGCTGGCTAAACTGCTGCTTTCACACAACACAACACAACACAACACATGCATAACACCGCCATAGGTCAGAAACCTCCCATCACTATATTTCAACTTCGTAATACTACAGTGTCACACAAAACAAAATGTACAAGCTCACAACGTGCCGCGATGTGAGGCGTTGCGAGCTTGTAGATCTGCTATGTTTGCTATTTCTTTTAAGTAAAAGTGAAATACTGAAATATTTATCCAATGAAAAATATGGACAAGAGCTTGTGTTGTGAGTAAATAATATATACATGGATCCTTTGGAACATAGGTTCTTTTTTCCATTTCCTGAAAAGTAACTGTTTTGGACATACAAGGTTTCTGCCTTACAGCAGCAATATGTATGTGCAACATAAATATTGAGAAAATGCAACAAACATCACAAACCCAAACTTATAACCTGCAGTGCTCATACATGTACAGTAGGTATGCCTATCCACTTTCACACGCACGCACGCACGCACGCACGCACGCACGCACATTTCTTTGAAGACAATGGCAGTCTTGAAAGACCAGAGATCCATTTCTCTATCCTATAACACTGATTTTGCACAGGCAGGCTCACCGTCGCTGGCAGAAGAGGGGGGCTGAGGGGCATACTGTTATTGAGGAATCAAGAAAATAGAGAGACATCAAAGAAAGAAAGAAGGAAAGGAAGGATAGTCAATGAGATGGAGAATGGGAACAAAAGAGGAGGAGCGGATCTTATTTGATCTTATTGGTCCAGTTCAGTGAGTGTAACTACATGTGACAGCATGGGATATACAAACATTGAATATACAGCAGAAGTCTCACTGTGGGAGTTATGTAATAAACACATTCTTCTATAATCCACAGTTTCATTTTGAACACTCCCGTGTTGCTGCAGTCACAATCCACTGAATGTGTGGCATTCTTTCATATACGAGTTTACTGAATGCAGCCCTGGATTGAATTGGTATTTGATATATTCGCTTTTAAACACTTTAGCCCTACATAAGTCATAATATGACAGGGCATAAATTGTTGATTTAAAAGCTTGTAGATCTGCAATTTCTTACATATTTTTGGACATTTCTGATCTCACCCATGGCTCTGGAAACACCCCTTTATTTTAGAAAGCCTATAACATAAATTCTATGGTTTAGGCTCAGTCTAACCAAGAACAAAGCCAGAAGTCAGTGAACTGAGAAACAAACGCTCATTGCCAGTCTGGTCTGGTATGTTGTCATTCAGTTGACATGAGCCATATCATCTTCTCCACAGTGAGCCCTCCTCACCAGACCTCTAGTTTGCCAGCATGGAAGATAGGCTTGGTATTGATCCAGACAAATCGAAAGTGTGCTCTTGATTTAGATGGAGTGTGTAGTAGTACTTTCTACCAGGGGAGTGCATCAAACTTATTTCACCCAATGCGTCAACAGGTACTGTACATGCACATCATCTCTCTGCCCCCCACGCCCCTCCCAATCCCCCATCCCTCCCTCTCTCCCTCAGTAGATGGCAGGCTTGCACTGTGGAGATCTTTCTATGGCTCCCAGCTCTGATGCTGCTGCTGCAGACTGAGATAACACCAGGCCTGCTCCACTCTGTTCATTATTAATACAGCTGGCATGGCGGCCAGGACTATACTGTACCCCGACACAACCTCCATTGAGGGTGTGCGTGTTAGAGGGAAGGAGCCAGACATTAACGTAATGCCTTAAACTTATTTTCAGGGTCACGCATGGAAGAAAAACAACAATCCGTCACAGTGACATTGGAGAGGCGATGTCAACAATTACTGTAATCAGCTATGAAAGGATGGTACCGAATATAGAGCTAAAGTCGACAACAACAGAATCCTAACATAGTCGCCAGAAAGCATAATTGTGCCAGGATGACATGTATGCCCATGATGACTAGTATAATTCTTTAATTAGTTTGCCCTGAGGGCTAATTGCAAATGATGAAGGATTACAGTTCACTCTGGCAGATTTGGAGGCACTGTGTAGATCAGTACAAGCTGCACAGAGGTCATTATTGACCATTCACACAGGGGGCTATTACATCAGTGGTCCTCAAAGTGGGGTCCAGGGACCCTCGGGGTTCCTTGAGGGAGTTCCAAATGGACCCTTACAGGTCTGTAACTCTGAGAGTTATGGGTTTGGGAACTACTGTATGTAGTTCCCAAACTGTGTGTGTGTGTGTGTGTGTGTGTGTGTGTGTGTGTGTGTGTGTGTGTGTGTGTGTGTGTGTGTGTGTGTGTGTGTGTGTGTGTGTGTGTGTGTGTGTGTGTGTGTGTGTGTGTGTGTGTGTGTGTGTGTGTGTGTGTGTGTGTGGTCAAGGAGAACAGAGGTGAGTCATTCTACAGTCAGTATAACAAGGCAGGTGACTTTGTCCTACTTGGGCACTTTGGCACTTCAACTTCATGCAAAGTACAGTACAGTAACTTTGCCTGTATGATCAGAGGGTGCAGTTTAAGATGCTGGTGAACACCAGCACCAGCTGGTTGGCACATCTGAGAATACAGATGCCATCGTGCCCTGCGGCTATTATTTTGAAATACATTTGCATACTTCCTTACCGGTGAGCACGAAGGGGGCTGCGGTTTGAAGACCGTTGGACAGGTGGAGGTGTTGTGGAGAAGTGCTGACTCTCCATGGGGTGATGCAAATGTATGGTAAACCGGTGCTTCTCAAAGTGCGGTCCGGGGACCCCCAGGTGTTCTTGAAGGGGTTCCAGGGGGGCCCCCAGCTAAATGATAGTTATGGACCAAATGGATCCTTACAGGCCTGTAACTCAGAGAATGTACAAATGGAACCGGATGGACCCATAAGGGTTCATTTGGTTCCACTCTCCATTTGCACACTCAAATGGGGGTCCATGGCCTTATGAATATCAAACTGGGGGTCCTTTAAATGAAAAAGTTTGAGAACCACTGTAATAAAACTATGCAATCAGAATAGATTTGATTGCCACTGTGCTTGCACATGCCTACAAGAAATGTGATCTCTGCGATCAATCTCCTGAAAAGGAAGGACTGGTCCAAGGTGTATCCAAAAAATGCTCATGTCCCTCTCGTATTTATTTCCTCATGCTTCTATGAATTGTTGATGTTTTTTTTGTACCTTTTTGTATCATGTCTTGTAAATGTTCTTAAAATGTTTTTAGCTCTTGCACCCCATTTCCAATGTAGTTCACTACAAATGGCAAATAAAATGACTCTGACTCTGACTCTGAGGTTGGTGATCTACATCTGCATATTGCTATGCAGCAGATTGGGGGGGGGGGGATCCCCAGATGACAGCGAAGTTACAATTTAAGGACTTTCAAGACCTTTTTAATACCTGAAAAAGAAAGAAAAGAAAAAAGAGCATTACTGCATCAAAAGTATATTAACAAACTATACTATAACAATTGTCAAATAATATAACAAAGAGGCAATAATTGTGAAAATAGCTGATATACAAGCCGAATAGCCGATCGACAAGCTCTACAAGGCCTCGCGTTGCGAGCTTGTAGATCTGCTATTTTCACTATTTATCTGTGGAACCGAGTCAAAGAAAATCCTCAACAACAATTCTACAAAAAGTGCTTGTCAGGGTGGGGGGTCCCCAGCTCAAATATGATTATTTTGGGGGGGTCGCAGCCTGAAAAGGTTGAGAACCACTGGTCTAAATGACTGTGTGGAGTTTGTGGTTTGATTGAGTGCTGTCTGTGGCTAAGTGCATGCTAGGGGAACATGTGACCAGCACTGGTTACAGTGGTGCCATTTGTCCTGGTTAATATCTTGAGCCCAGCTCTCTTTTCTGGGGTTATTTCAGTATACAATAGATTACAGTAAGGCAGGAAATGGCATTGTGTGGATAGGAGCAGCAGCACAATAAATACATTTATTTTTTCATGTGAGATTTTGCAGAGAATGAATTTATACCGTACCAGTTCCCCACTGCCTAGGCAAATCCATCAAGGCCAGGTTAGAATAGATCAAAAGCAATCGGTACTGTTTGTGTGTGAGATTGTGTATAGACTTTGTGTGCATATATCCTACTGCATAACATCACTGTGTGTGTGTGTGTGTGTGTGTGTGTGTGTGTGTGTGTGTGTGTGTGCTAGACACATGTTGTTTCAAGTGAGTGGGAGATCAGAAGTAACTTAAAAATATTTTATAAATGTGGACTCAAATAAAGAAATTGAATTGTGTGTGTACACAGTAGGTTTTTAGCTTGTAGATCTGCTATTTGCTATTTTTCATAATATGAAATCGTGAACATATATAATATAATAGCAAGCACCACTAGACCATCATTGCCAAATATCAAACAGATATCACCTTGAAGACAATTGGAGGACCATGACATTTGATTAAGACATCTGTTGGCCTGAAATATATTAAACTAGAGTTTCGGGGGGCTACGCCCCCCTCAACCCCAGCCGCGCACGGGGCCCAGCGTGGCCGTGTGTATATTGGGGGACCCAAATCGCCGGAGTGAAACTGTGGAAATTTTTTTTTGAAAAAGGAAAAAATTTGAAGAAATAATATTTGTTATGTTTCAGGGGGTCCACAGGGGGTCCGCGGACCCCCTGATGGTCCACTGACCCCCTGTGGAGTGTTGGGACGCGCGGGGACACCCCTGGAACATTGCGGACCATTTCGGTGTTTTTTTTTTTTCCATGAAGGTGGTTGCTTGTTTCTGGCGCAGGCTGTGCAAACCTGGCAACCCAGCGCATGCTGCCGCACGTTTAAGTGGCGTAGCGTCATGAGGGTCAGTGGGGCCGTGGCTCGGTCAGTGAAGACCCTGTAGTGCGGATGATATGTGGCATAGAGGGGCAGATTGTAAATCCACAGAGGAAACATCCGTGGGCTACCATTGGTTCAGCGATGTGTGCGGTCGCCCTGCGGCCCCTCCTCCTCCACCAATGTGCAGTATTGAGAGCCCTGACGTCACAACAATTGGAGCGATGGGCACTGCACTGTGGTTGGTTAGGGTACACCTAGGGCCCAGGTAGAACCCAGTTAAAGGCTGCATGGGCAAACCCAGTTAGGACCCGCCTTGGTCCCACATAAACATGGCTAGTTGGGGCCCACCTAAGGGCCAGGTAGAAGCTACTTATAGCCTGCATGGGCATCGCAGTTGGGACTGAAGTGGATGCCGCTGACATTGCTGACATGGGGTCCATATGGTTTAGCCCACCTTGAAACCATATGGGAACTACGCTGGCATGCTGGCTGTAATGCTAACGCTGCATCATACCTGCAGTGTGTAGTTTGATGTTGTGTGTGTAGCAGATATACCTGCAGTGTGTAGATCAATGTCCATAGGAAAGTCAATGGCCAGCAGTGTTTTTTTTCCCCAGCAGAGTTTCTAGTGTCTCTGTGTCTCTGTGGAAGAGGTTGCACATGAACTCTGCAGCCGCACTGAGGCGCTCCAACACAAACACTCTGACATTAAGCTGCTTCACACAACAAACATCAGCACCACGCTGCTGTTTGTCCAAAAGACACAATATCTCCTCTCCCACCGAGGTCATGTGTTCATTTATCGACAGGCGTACAGACTCCTTTTGAGACATTTTACGTCGTTTATCCAGCTCTCACTGACTCTCCACATCGGGCTGTTATTTTGCTGCGATCAAGTCAACGATGTGAGAGATTAGCTATCACAGACGGACGGACAGGGGGTGAAACATAGTCTTGCGCCATGCCTTTCGGCCTGGCGGAGACAATAAAAAACCGAAAGTAAAGGAAATGGCCATTTCTGCAACAGAAGTAGTCAATAAACTATGCTATGAAAACATGGGCCACATTGGCAAAGAATGTAAGAAAGAGGCAATCATGTAGAAAATAGCCGATCTCCAAGCTTACAAAGCCTCTCAACGTGAGGCGTTTCGAGCTTGTAGATCGGCTATTTTCACAATATTTACTTGTGGAACGGAGTCAAACAGAATGGGGGGGTCCCAGATCAAGTACGTGTATTTGGGGGGGGGGGGGGGGGGGGGGGGGCGGCGTGAAAGGGTTGATAAACACTGCTCTAATCGGAGCGAAATTATCTGAAATTACTACATGACCATAATGCAGCCTAACATGCGTTGCAGGGGGCGGTCCTGCCATTACGTTAGTTACTGTAGTTGCTGTGGAGCTACATAGTTCTCCAGAAGACACACACAAACATACACCATCTACAATGGACGAACTGAGCAGCAATATAGACATTCACCACACGAACGTGCATTGTTGACAAAGTGATTGCACAGCCGCTGCAGGCATGACAACCAGGTTAGCGACATGGCAGCTATCACAGCGCCCTGTCCGTCGTGCTGCAACTGCCTGTGATGGCTACAGCAGTAACAGCAAGCTGTCTGCGATGCCATTGTCTGGAGACTGCTCTTAGCGTGACAGGACCAATGACAGTGAGCGCTGTAGTTGTTGCTAAGATACGGTGGCGTCTCTGCCCCATAGCTTGTAGATCTCTCACACATGATTGGCGTAGGCTGCGTTGCCAGGTCTGACTTTGTGTGTAAGCAATGGTCGGCTTATTTTTGCGCGCCTTTGGGCTCGTTTGCATTGTGCGCACGGCAGCGCTTGTTTAGCGTACGTCAGCGCGACGTGGCAACGGACGTGGCAACGTGAAAGGTGATTGGCTGGTGAAAAGAAACACCCGACGTTACACCAGAAATGGTGCCTGGAGAAAATGGTGACCAAAAAAAAAGTTTGGAAAAAAAGGAAAAAACCCCCGCAGCGGCTGCGTGCTGTTGTGGTGATGAGGTCGTGCGCACGGTAAACGGTACGAAGCTGGCTCCCCTTCCGTTTTGTCCGACATTTGGTGAGTAGAATTAATTATGTTGCGCGGTGGAAAAGGTGTAGTGAGGAGTGAGATGTCCCCTACGCGAGGTGTAAATTCAGCGCGGCCGGCGTGGCGAGTCAGTTGGCGAGATGTGGTCTGGCGGTGCGTTGTTTAGTCGATAACAGAGCTGTGGGGTGTGGACACCGAGGGTGCGGAAGTTGGTCGGCATTTATATAGTTAGATAAATTAAATCTCAGTAAAGTAAGAGATGAGAATTTGAGATGGGGTGGATCATTTGTGATGGAAAATAATTCAAATAAAGGCTTTATTGGAACAAACCTATCCTTACATTACAAAAAAAAGAACACAATATACACAATAGATAGCCACGACAAATTCGCACTGCAGCGCTCTCTCTCTCTCTCTCTCTCTCTCTCTCTCTCTCTCTCTCTCTCTATGTCTCTCTCTCTCTCTCTCTCTCTCTCTCTCTAGAGGGGGAGGGGCGTATATTACACCCCAGGTGCGCGCGCGCGTAGCTTGTAGAACAGTCGGTGTTGTTGGCCAAACAATGGATGTAGTGGGTGGCGCGAGTTCCAGAACTTCCAGCTCACCTGGCTTGGCTTCTCCTCACTAAACTTATAGCTAAACTTTGACATGAACATTGTCTCTGAAAGTTTTCTCTGCAGTTCACCACCATTGTCAGTGTGTGGACTGTCTGTCGTGGCCAGGACTGCCTTCGTTAAGCAGCTGAGATGGTAGAACCCAGCAGGCCTGGTCCTGGCTGTCCACTGTGTCCACATCTCTGTGCTGGAGATCAGACTGTCTGTCCTGGCAGTAGGAAATATCGGTCAGCCATGGAAAGAACTTTTAACTGCTATTTCTTCTAGCATGAAAATGTCACTAAAAATAGCCAATGTAGGTGTAGGCAGCAGGCGGTTTATCTTCAGCCTTCTTTTAACATTTTTATCGAGTTTTGTAACTAGGGCTGTGTTGTGTATGTATTTTATGTCACATTTGGTATTGCAATAAAGGAACCATTGACATGTCCCTACTAATTAATTCACCTCTAAAATATATTTTACTATTATAAACAAAAACAAACATTTTAAACAATAATATCATTTTACTCTTTTAGTGTGTGAGCCTGGTGTTGTCAGCCATCACTTGTAGCCTACTTTAGGTGACTTAAAACAGCAAATTACCTCTGGAAAAAAAGTTTTGACAAGTTTAAGAGAAGTTAAAAGTGTCATTGAGTTACAGTGGCCTCATTGTCTAAAAGCATTGTGTATTTTTTGTTTCTTAAATCAGGGGGAATTATGGAAGTTCTAACAATGGCCTAACACAGGACAAGCAGGAGAGACATTGCCACAGGACCACAGGTAAGATAATTATGGAATTGTTACATGATTGATTTTGAGATATTAATTTCTAACTTTATTTCAGACTAGGGGGTCCAGATAAAGACTGGAGATAACATAAAATATAAAAATTACACACATAAGGCAAACAACAACAAACACGACAACATGGCTTAAGACACCAATGTCCAACAAATGGACAGCTGTCCCTTAGCCCGGCATATAGCATAAGCATAAATGCATAAGCCTTCTTAAAACAGCTTGGAAGGTACTGACACATGCAGCCACACACATTTTACTTGCACGACACCATCTAGGACTTTTAAATATAAACTATTAGAATTTTCTGCAGGCTTGTTTTATTGTAGCATGACCGCAAGTACAGTATATGTAGTATAAAGTGGTGTGTCTTGTGTACAATGGTGGTTCTCAAAGTAGAGTCTGCGGACCCCCAGGGGTCCTTGAAGGGGTGCCAGGCAGTCCCCAGCAAAAACAAAAAAACACAATCAGTTTAACCACTTTAACCGTATTTATATTTTAGATACCGTATTAGAAAATAGCCGATCGACAAGCTCACAATGCTTTGCATCGTGACGCGCTCTGAGCTTGTAGATAAGCTATTGAAAAATAACTTTGGTGGCATTTAGATTTCTTTTTTTTCTCTTTTCACAATTCTTCTCTTCTGTGGGTCCCTGGAATAAAATAATTTCAGATGGGCGTCCATAGCCTAATGCATAAAAATTTGGGGGTCTTTGACATGAAAATGTTTGAGAACACTTTGATTAAAGTTCTGTCTGTTCTATAGAAGCCAGCAGGATGTCTTCTATGAAAGCAAGTTGTACAGCGAAAATAGCCTATCTACAAGCTTGTAGAAGCATCTTCCATAAAATCTTAATAGTCTCTGATATTTCATATCAAAGCACACTGTTTCACAAATCGCACATTAGGACTTGGTCATACAAACATTGTCAGTTGTGAGATTTTATTTTTGCTTTAATCCATGAGAACAACTGATGTACAGTACAATATACTATGAACTTTGACACTTTCACTGCATCTACAGTATACACATGGTAAACTTGCACGAGGTAGTGTTTGTTGGATTTATCCAGTATATCTGTTATATCAATATCGTGTTACAGTAATTCTTCTGGAATTTTGCATATTACAGTATATACCGTGTTATGGCAAAATTGCTGTCTTGTATTTTAAGCTTTATTTTATTCTTTCAAAAATAGATGGTGGATGTAGCCGATCTACAAGTAGATTGGCTAGTTTTGGCAATGTTTGAAAATGTCATATATTGATATTGAGGTGTTTGGTGAAAAATATATGATTTGATTTTGTCCATATCGCCCAGCCCTACTATTTGCTTGTTTATACATACCATGGCATTACCCGACTGCATTTATCCTTCATCTGTCATTTGTTCTGTAATAGAATGTCCAAGATGCAGTAATTTACCTTTTCACAGACCCCAAGATTATTGTCAGACAATTTGAAGTCAGACCCCAAGATTATTGTCAGACAATTTGAAGTCAGATACCCATCCATTATTTGGGTGAGTAAATGGAATAAACCTTTGCTACAAGATAAAGCGTTATCTTCCCAAGGGGTTATACGCAGCTGACAAATCAGCAGAGCTAAATTGCCTGTGTTGTACTGGCACCGAAAGCGAGCTGCCTGCGTAAGGAAGGACCTTAAAACTAAAGCAACACGGTTGCCATGGAAGGTTTCATGGAATTCATGGTTGTGTAATTGGGCACAAGGAAACAAACACATAGCAGAAAGCAGTGACCGTTGGAAGGTTCACCAATGCCTGGTTGGTGATTATATAAATGTATTGTTTGGAGGACATTGATATGATAAACTATGTCATTATAGTAATACTCAGGAAATGAAGTTGGCAGAGCTTTGATGTATCTCTTTATCGCATACTCAGCTCGTATTTGCTCTCGGTTATGGGAGTGATAAAGGACAGAGAGGTTGATAACTGATATCAGCCCTGGGGTTGATAACAAATGGCAGTAGCTGACTAAAGTGACACTGCAGGCTGAAGTGTCACTGTGAGTGACCTCACTGCGGAAGGAACTCGGCATGTCAGATGAAATGCTCTGTTCTTGTTTTCTTTGTGACTAAATAAAGCTATGCTGATGTGAGAAACAAATTATTGCTTGCATAAACTATGGCATCCACAAATGCCCTGGCGCTGATCTGTTATGCATCGATGTATTGTTTTTTTTAAAGGTGCACGGAAAAGCAAGGTATCTAGCCGCCAGTGCGACACAGACAGGGCGGGTGGTGCACCTGTGCCACAGTTAGTACAGGGCAGTGAGACTCATTTTGGTGCTCTTATTTTTGTGGGAGACAGACCTATAGCAGACATGCCTTCAGGTCCTTTACTTAGAAGCAAGGAAGGAAGGACAGAGGAAGAGACTTACATTTTAAAGAGAAATTTTAGTGTGTGTGTGTGTGTGTGTGTGTGTGTGTGTGTGTGTGTGTGTGTGTGTGTGTGTGTGTGTGTGTGTGTGTGTGTGTGTGTGTGTGTGTGTGTGTGTGTGTGTGTGTGTGTGTGTGTGTGTGTGTGCGCGCGCACGCTTCTACACCCCATATACCAGTACATGTGCCTGCATGTATTACCTGCATTTAACATTGTCCTACATACTACCAATACCCCTGGTATTGGTAGTATGTAGGACAATGGAAAATAAATGGAAGAGAATCTGTTTCTGCCAATATTTAAACCAAGTATACGTTTCATCCTCGAAGGCTATGCTGTGAGTTGAAAATGTAAAGTCTTTGAAGTGGGGTAATAACGGGGGTTTATTATTGGAAATGCAAATGGTAATTTTCCGCGATGGCCTTGTCGAAGTTCGGCATCCCAGCTGTTGCCGCAAAGGTGAATAGTTATTTTTTCTAGTCTAATGGTTTTGAAGGTTGTGTGTCTGTGTGAGACAACAGTGCTCTTCCTCGTATCTGAGTAAAGCGCTGCTTCAGTACCATGCACAAATATTGAGGTCATTTCAGCATGCTTGTCACGTCTCTCTGTGTCACAGTTGGTGGTGTTGATGGCAAGTATAACTCTACATGCCAGCCCTCATATTTGAAGAAAGGTTGAATCTATCTGTGGTACAGTATTTTCTATCGGTTGCAGCATAGCTGTGATCAAATGTGAACAAAGACTTTTATTGCCTCCAATTATTGTTCAGACTCTCCATGCCTTTTTTAGGCTTGTTTGTTGGACGATAACGGATGGAGAAAAGAACAGTAGCCCCCAGCCAAATGCTTGTAAATTTTGCCTGGCTGGATAAGTTGGTCTAAACTTTGGCAGATAATCAGTCATCATTAAAGTGTTATGTTGTGTTTTACATTATAGAACACATCAGGTGGAGCGCTACAGTTGGTGGACAAAACGTTGTTTTCCTGGCATGCTTGCACTACTTGTTTGCTGGAAATCCAGTCAGTGAATGTTCTGGCACATTAAGCCTTCCGTTTCTCCATATTGGAATAATGAGACGGAAGGGTCACACGTGTTTCTGTTCAAATGAAGCTATTATTATTTATTTTGGCTTATTTTTACCCCTTTTTCTCCCCAATTTAATCACTATGCCAATTGATTCCTCGCCACACACATTTGTGTGTTGTCTCTGCTGTTGTATCCTACAGACTCACCTGCCAGTGAGGAGCTCCCATCGGGTGGATGTAGAGCTTTCGTCCTACTCCTCCCGCACCAGCCCTTAGGAATAAGTGCAGTCAATAACTGGACGCGTCACAATTCTGGGAAATTGCAAAGTGTGGTAAACGTAAAGGGGGCTGTTATAGCGCCACCATGAGGCCGACTGGTGTAAAACTTTGTATAATAATTTCGCACTAAATTATGAACCTCCCCTGCAAGTCTTGTAACTCTAGCCCTTACAGTTTCTGAGAAGAAAATACTTGAATGGGCGTTTTTTCATTTTCCCATTAAAGTGGATGGGGAAATTTAATGCACTAATAAATCAATATCAATTAAACCATGTAACAAATGTCTTAGCAAAGTACTAGCGCACGATTCCCGGTGAAGCCGGTCATTTTGACATATTGCAAATTGGGAAAAAAACTGTGGGAGGAGTAGCAGCCCGAAATAAAGTTCATCTAGAAAGAAAGAATAACGTTTATAGAGTACTATAGTCTGGTTGCCCACACTAACTAATATTACCCTCCACGCCGATTGTGGTGATATAGAGACGCTCGACGAAGTCGGATGCACCACGGTGGATTTGAACCCAAAACCTCCGTGGTGGTGGGCAGGCACTATTGGTGTATTATTTATATTTGTATATCATTGGTGGGTAACATTACTGTGCCTGGCTGATCGATTAGAGAGAGTATGGTAGATTAAAATTGACGACTTCTAGGGGGCAGCCCTACTGGCAAGATCATTGGGAACTTGTACTGGGCACATTAAATAGCACTCACTTTTTCTCCTAGTCGGTGGAAGGCCCTGACTTTCATGGCATTGGTTGTAATTACTAATGATTGTCAACATTCAGTTCATGCGCTGCCTCTCACAGTTTGCCGTTACAGTATAAATTGACACACACCATTATCATTGAGTATAAGAACAATGCATTCCCCAACCCCCTCATTATTTAACCACTTGCAAACTGACGTCCTTATTTCGGGCATCATTGGCAAAATTTAAAAATGTTCTTAGAAATTAGAAAATTGCAAAAAGCAGATCTATACACACACAGTTATCGATTGACTATTTTTGCTATTTTTTTTTAAAAAAGTGGTGCAAATTTTTATTTTCTGTCCAGATGAAGGTCTAACGACCGAAACGTCGAACAAAGAACTATTTTTTTGTTGTTGCAAGATTCAGACGGTGTGCGGGTCCTATTCTTTGGTTTAACCATCAGAGATCTCCTCCTAAAGTGGTGCAAATAAAATGTCACCCCAGTAGTCCAGGCAGTGAAACAGGTGTTTCATGTACTCTCTTGTGGAGAAAGAGAACGAGTGAGATTGTGAGAAAGTAGGCGGAGAAAAATGGTGTTGGCTGAGATCAAAGGAAGGATAGACGTCACAGAGTAATGGAGAGCAATCCCCCAATGCAGAGAAGGGAATGACATGGTTGACTGACTGCCAAAGGCTTTGTATTTGTGAGATGGATAGATACATAGATAATTTCATACGAGTGTAACTGCATAGTATTCAAGAGCGGAAATAGAAGTGTGTGCAACATAGGGAAATTAGTGTCAGGAGGAGGGAAGTTTTTGCCAAATGACTTAGTGCAGGGGTCTTCAATGTTTTTCAGTCCAAGGACCCCTTAGCTGAGAGAGAGATGAAGCAGGGACCCCCACTACATATTGTATAAAATTGTGTTGCAGATTCAACTTTTTCATAGATTTCATAGATAGCTTCATAGACCTTTTTGCAGCTCAGCGTTGTGTCAATTCATGTTTTTTGTTTGTCTGTTTGTTTACACATTATCGTTTCTATTAGCTAATGTTCATGCATATTTTTCAGACATTTACACCATCAATTTGACTCTGTACTTGGTCTACTCCTCTTCCCCCTCTACACCAAAACCTCTTTGCCGAAAATTGCCGATCTACAAGCTTACAACGTGTCGCAGCGCGATGCGTTGTAAGCTTGTAGATCTGCTATTTTCTGCAAATGCTCCCACCAGAATAGGAATATTAGGGTCCATGTAAAAAAAAGAAAAATCACTCAAAGATTTGGCGACCCCCCCCCCCCCCCCCTGTAGTAACTCAGAGGACCCCCTAGGTGTCCCGTACCCCCTGTTGAAGACCCCTGGCTTAATGGCAGAGAGCCATTCACACAGACAAACTGCAGAGTGACAGGGTCAAGAGTATGTGGCTGCATGCTATTGATTCCCTCAAGTGTCTACACACCTGGCCCGTACGTGTCTGTTGTGGTGTTTGGGATTACTGACTCCTGCCTTGACTCTGGCACTATTCTTTTTTTATTACTACTGACTTGACTCTGGCACTGTTCTGTTTTTATTACTACTGACTTGACTCTGGCACACAGATGGACTAGGCTAGCATATACTGATGAGACTTCTTAATATTCACCAGGGGCATTGTTGATACTGTATTGTGTATTGATTGCACATGTCATGATTTTTTGAAAGTGAAAGGTTAAGTCTGTCTGTGGGTTTAATAAATATTAAGCCAATGAAAAAAAAATGACAAACTACAATGGATCCATTGGAACGCATTATTTTTTCCATTTTCTGAAAAGCAACATTTTTGGACATGGAAGGTTTCTACGCAACAGCGACAATATTCAATGTTGATAGGCTCAGGCTGTACATATACCCATATACTCACTGTTGAAGCCTGTATACATAATACATATCATGCTGGTAGTCTGTACAAATATCCATTATTCATTGGCAATATATGTAAATAAAAACAAAAGGTGCATTTATATAGCGCCTTTATCCGAAGCACTTTACAATGTGCATTACATTCACACACACTGTAGTGGAGATTGCGCTAGTTGAGGTTGCAGATGTCAGAGTATGTCACTGAACTAGATTTAACACAAAACGTCAGGTTCAAGTTGGACGAAGGATTCCTCCTTTTGAGGTACGGATGGTTCGATGTCGGCAGTATTGCCAAAAATCGTCTTAAATCACTGGGAATCTGCAGGTCGTGAACTACGGTCAGGCACGTCAATCAGTGCATGAGCTGAAGGCCATTAGTTAGTGAACTGGTAGTATTAGAACCTCTAGATATTTGTGATCTCCTCTAGAACCCTGCTGTCTGTCCTAACCCTTCCATAATGGCGTCACATGACGTTGCACCTTCGCAACCTACTCATCAGGAGCTGTAAGGGGTTCAGGGTGTTGTTCAAGGACACTTCAACATTTACCCAGGGGGAGCTGGGGATTGAACCGGGAACCTTTCGATTCCCAAGCTGCCACTTTAACTGCTGAGTCTCTGCCGTACATTCATTCATATATTCACTGGTGGTAGACTGTACATTTATACTTGTATTTATTGTTGGAAAATGTCTTGTGTCTAAGCATAACAATTGTATTGTTTTATCTTCATTAGTTTTTTTTTCATTGAGAAACATTATTCCTCCCCGTGGATCAGTAAAGGGTCATGTCATGTCATCTTAATGTACAACCACTCACACATACGTAATGTAAGTGCACATGCATGTGTGGCCTGCGTGCGCATATGTTAACATACTCTCTTGCATGCATGTACACACACACACACACACACACACACACACACACACACACACACACACACACACACACACACACACACACACACACACACACACACACACACACACACACACACACACACAAAGCATGCAGCGCACTACCCTGATGTTCTGGGTCAAAGAGGAGACGAGGGGTTCTGGTTGGCACCACTTGAACCACTCCAGTTGCCTTAGTATGGTGTACCCTTGTCAATGGATGCTGTTTAGAGCTCTCTACATATTAGGCTGAAATGGATGGTCTCGAAAGTGAGAGCTGTGTGTGTGTGTGTGTGTGTGTGTGTGTGTGTGTGTGTGTGTGTGTGCGTGCGCTCTGGCTGCATGTTAACATTAAAGTGGCACGAATCCCAATGCTGATTTTGTCGTTTGTTTTCCTGTGCAGGTTAAATACTACATAAGGGTATACACATGGAGGGCTGACCATAATATGGTCAGTACAACATGATGTAAGCAGCACAGCTGCGGCTAATAAAATTAATAATGTATGGTGTAGATTTAGTTGTGCCAATGTGCTAGCATTGAGAGTAGTCAGCAGTATTGTCAATGCTTGCACATTGGCGCACCTACGCTGTAAATCTAACGTACCCATTATTCATTTTATTAGTTGCAGCTGTGTTCCTTACATCACGGTGTAAGGGCAGCTTGCCATGGTTTTGCTCATTTGTAGTTGTTAACCTTTACAGAAAACAAGCTACAAAATCATCCTATAGGGTTTCATGCCCCTTTAAGCACATTGTATACAGTTTGTCAGTTGTGACCTTCCCTATCGGGGTCAAAGTTGAAATGATCCCAATGCGCTGCCTGGTGCAGGTAGATTCTGGGTAACTGACAGTGCGCTTGTTTTGCATGCATACATGCATGGATGAAAATGTTTATGATTTAGAGCAGGTGCAGTGCATTCTTGTACACAAGGTATTTATACAAACTGCATGTGTGTTTATTTTTTTTGTATGCTATCCCATGCTTGTTTTTATATCCCCCTCAGGGTTTTAACCTAAATTACTTTCCAGCATTGCCATAAAGCTGCGCTTAAATCACAGAGGAGTCCTATTCTATTCCAATAGTGTCGTCATTGATGTGATTTAGGGTCTCGTAGGGCATCGACCCATTGAGGTCTTCCACATCTCACTCTTTAATCTGCTTCTCATCTTACGTTCAACAGTGGGGGGACTCAGCAGGACACTGAAATGATTGAGAAAATGCACTCGGGTCCATTGGGGCCAAGCGTGTAATGGTGGTGGTCTTGTAGATTGACATCATTTGGTCCTTTCATTCCATTCCACAGTGCAATGCACACATACAGTGCACAAAACTAACTTGCCAGTGATGCTCCTGGCCAGTTCAGTAACTGAGTCTGAGGTTGTTGTTGTTTTTTTGTACAAAAGGGTACTAAAGCAATGTTTAAATTTAATTTTACCACAAACAAAAAATGTGGGATGTGGGGGATCTATGAGTGTGTGCCCTGTTTCAATTTACAATTTAGGCATTTAGCAGACGCTTTTAATCCAGAGCGATTTACAGTAAGCCGGTAAATACGAGGTACTGTTACTGTGGTGTTTTTCCTTAAATCATTCTTTAGTTCAGCTTCTGCTTTACTTTATTTGTTTATGTGATGGGGACAGCACATTAATGAACATTCATATAACAGATATAATATGTGAACATGCCGGAGTTGGCAAGAATGCAAATTTACATCCGTAGTTCCTAGGCAGGTTACAATATGTTATACAAATACACAAATGGAGGGAAAGCTAAAAACAAAACAAGATCCATTGTACAAACAAAATTCATTGATGATGCAACATGTCAGGTTGTTCTCATGTGTACCTGTACAGTACGTACGTGTCTTCACCTCTTTCTCTTTGCCTGCACTGTCAAAAGAGGCTGTTTACATTTGACTGCATTGTGGCCCTAGCTTGGAAAAGGAATTTATATTTTGATATAATGAAAAATCTAGTCTGTTAAAGATTATGTATTGCATAACAATACTGCTGCTACGCTGGATGAAAGAAATATCTTGTATCTCAAAGGTATTTTACCTTTGAGACCTGTATAACTAAAGGGAAAAGTTACTCTTTGCACTAGTAAATTACTAAATTAATACATTGATATTTTGGTATTTTCTTGTTTGGAAACGTGGCATAGATCTGATATTCAAATAAGGGGGCAATTCATTTCAACACACATACTTTCTCATAGACCATACATGCAGTACACTGTGGCCCAGTGAAATATGGCTTTGCCGAAATTCAAATAATGAATATAGCTGCAAGCAGCGATAATACGGGGCCAGGAGAGAGAAAGAGAAATGATAATTCCTTTAACAGGTCAGTTCATGAAAGTCCTTGCGGTCTTGTTTCCAATGAGGGCCTGTGAGCAATTAGGGGTTAAGAGTCTTGCTCAGGGACAAATTTCATTTCGTCGACACATTTGCTGACCTGGCCTGGAATCGTACCTGGGTCAACCAGAGCCTCTGGCTCCCTAGGCGGGCTCACTAACCACTCAGCTATGGCCGACCCTCAGAGAGAGAGAGAGAGAGAGAGAGAGAGAGAGAGAGAGAGAGAGAGAGAGAGAGAGAGAGAGAGAGAGAGAGAGAGAGAGAGAGAGAGAGAGAGAGAGAGAGAGAGAGAGAGAGAGAGAGAGAGAGAGAGAGAGAGAGAGAGAGAGAGAGAGAGAGAGAGAGAGAGAGAGAGAGAGAGAGAGAGAGAGAGAGAGAGAGAGAGAGAGAGAGAGAGAGAGAGACGGAATAGATTGAAGATAGAAACGGAATAGATTGAAGAGACAGAGAGAGAGACATGGAAACGGAATAGATTGAAGATAGAAACGGAATAGATTGAAGAGAGAGAGAGAGCCATGGAAACGGAATAGATTGAGTCATGTTTTTTGCAATTCAACTTAAATGAGTCTGCATCAAGTGAGGCTTGAACCGGAAACCTTGCGATCGTGAGGCACTCTTAGGTAGCTGCAACACTACCTATAGTGCTATAGCTTTGTCTAGGCTGATATTGTCTGTTGAGGATCACAAACTCTTGCCTTCTGTCATGACCCAAGCCCCTGTTTCACTAACACAAAGATCACTCGTTCACAAACCATTTACCAATGAAGAAATTGTACATCTCCTCAGAACCAAAATTAGTGAAAGTAGCCGATCTACAAGCTCACAAACCATTAAAAGTTGTCAGATTGTACATCGGCTATTTTCACAATGAAGTATGTTATACATTGAAAAAACATACTCTCATTGCTATCTGAAAAGTTGTGAGATTGTAGATCAGCTATTTTCACAATGAAGTATGTAAAAAACACTCAATGAAGTATTTCATGTTATCTTTAACAATTGCAGATGTATTCATTGATAGTCATGTTGTGTGAAATGCAACTTAGATGAAGTCTGCACCAAGTGAGGCTTGAACTGGTGACCTTCAGGTTGTGGGGCACACATTTAAGCGAGAAGCCACCAACAGACAAGAACCTGTGGAAGGAGATCACACAGATGATACAGTTTCACGCAAATAGCTGAAAAATCCTGGGTTTAAGTGTTTTTCAAACTGCTCAAGATTGCGGACAATATAAGAGCGGTGCTTACTGGTTAACGTGATAGATGTGTTCCTCATTAGTCAAGGCACATGTGTAAGCAGGTCTAATGGCTGTCGGCCAAACGAGGCATGACTTTTGCCTGTTTAAAGTTTCAATTTAAAAAAAATTGCTATAGCGCCCCCGTTTGACCAATTGGAGTAAGATTGGTTTCAGTGATATTTGGAATGGCCCTTTACATTTCTGCAAAGTTTCAAAGAATGGTAAGTCTGCATGTATGTTTTAGGGGCAGATGAATAATTGTCATAAAACTGCAATATTCATTGGCTCATTAAAGCTTCATTTTTTCACTTATGGAAGATATTTTGCAAACGTTTTTTGGTATAGGTCCAAAGTTCATGTGTAAAAAGTTTCGTGCAGATTACTCAAAAATCCCAGGAGGAGATAGGTTTTTCATATAATTGGAAATGGTGGGAGATCTAAGGGTCAGAGGTCAAAAGTCAGAGTGTGAAAGTTGTTCATCATGAGGAGACGCATGTGTGTATTGAAGTTTTATGGCTGTAGGTAAAACAGGGCATGAGTTGTACCTGTTCAAAGTTGGCATTTTCAACTGTGTGCTATAGCGCCACCTTTTGACGAAAGATTGTGAGATTTATTTTTTGATCGTTTTTCATGACCATCTATCATATGGCCGAGTTTCATAAAAAGCGTATGCACGGTTCAGCCAGAACTGGCAAAAACGGCAGAAGAAGAAGAAGAAATGGAATAATGCGAATAACAATACGGGTCCATGCTGGAAGCCTGGCCCCGTAAATATAAGTCATGCCTACAGTTTAAGTTCCATGCATTCTGTGCCCAAAACATGACATGAAATTCGCTTAATGTTTTTTATATTGACCGCATAGCACAGAACAAAGTTTGTGTTCATCCTGGCTTTTTGCAATGCAGAAGCTGTGCAGAACATTGTCTATTATGCACAGAAGCTCTGTCCGTCTGTATTTCCCCCGCGTGTCTTGAGAACCGTCTGACCCATCGACTTCACAAGGCACCTGTACTGCCGAGGACCCAAGGGAATGATGTGCTTGGGTGGGAAGTCGTCGGATTGGCGGTTGTCAATTGTATCTATAAATCCATACATTTCTTTATCTGTGGGTCTGTGTCCCTTTTATGCCCATATATGGAGATCCCAAATGTCAACAATATGACATCATAGTACTGATGTTTTGGAGTTGTTCGGGAATTGTAACTCGGTAACCATTTAAGGTCCGGCAATTAAAAGTTACATTGAAAATATTTACTTGGCAATATATTAATTAGGGGAATTCAGATTCAGATTCAGATTCCTTTATTAGCCATTGTGTAATACACATAGGAATTTGTTTTGGCAATTACATTGTTGTGTTTCTCTTTTTTCACATATAACATACAAATACCAACAACACAAAACAACACCGTGCAAGGAAAATAGATAAATATAAAGTGCCATAGTGGTCAGTAGTGCAATGTCATTGCCAGTGTCAAGTTTCAGTGACCCTTGGGGGCGGGGGAGGAGGGAAGCCAGACTCATTGAGCAGCCTGGCAGCTGAGGGAAAGAAGCTGAGTCTGTGGCGTGCTGTGGTGGCCTTCAGCAGCCGCATCCTTCTCCCAGAGGGGAGCAGGGTGAGGAGGCCGTGGCCAGGGTGGGAGGGGTCAGCCATGATCTTTCTTGCCCTCCTCAGCGCCCTGGAGTCGTGTAGGGACTTGAGGGAGGGCAGGGGACGGCCGATCACCCTCTCTGCGGAACGAATCACCCGCTGCAGCTTGACGAGATCTTTTGCAGCTGCAGCGGGGAACCAGGTGATGATGGAGTGGGTGAGGATGGACTCGATGATGGCCGTATAAAAACGGGTCATCATAGCCCTTGACAGTCTGTACTTCCTCAGCTGCCGGAGGAAGAACAGTCTCTGCTGTGCCTTTTTCAGTAGGGCCATGATGTTCAGTTCCCACTTCAGGTCCTGGGAGATGGTAATGCCCAGGAACTTAAAGGACTCCACAGAGTTCACCGGGGTGCCTCCCAGCATGATGGGAGGGGGAGGGGCTGCGTTCCTCCGGAAATCCACCACCATCTCCACTGTCTTTTGGGCATTTAGCTCCAGGTTGTTACTGCTGCACCACCTACGCAGCCGCTCGATCTCCCTCCTGTAGGCCGACTCGTCCTCCTTGGAGATCAGGCCCACCAAGGTGGTGTCATCGGCAAACTTGAGGAGCTTGACCGACGGGTGGAGGGAAACACAGCTGTTGGTGTACAGGGAGAATAGTAGTGGGGACAGGACACAGCCCTGCGGGGAACCGGTGCTGGTGGACCTGGAGCTGGAAATGCTCTTTCCCAGCTTCACACGCTGAGACCTGTTGGATAGAAAGTCCGTAATCCACCTGCAGGTGGAGGCAGGCACTTGCAGCAGGGACAGCTGGTGCTCCAGGATAGATGGTAGGATGGTGTTGAAGGCTGAACTGAAATCTACAAACAGGATCCTGGCATAGTTGCCGGCAGTGTCCAGATGGTGTAGGGCGTAGTGCAGAGCCATGTTCACGGCGTCCTCCGTGGATCGATTTGCTCTGTACGCGAACTGCAACGGGTCCAGCACAGGATCGGTGATGCGCTTCAGATGAGCCAGGACAAGGCGCTCCAGTACCTTCATGACCACAGAGGTCAGGGCGACGGGTCTGTAGTCATTTAGGCCTGTGACCTTGGCCTTCTTGGGGACGGGGATGATGGTTGAGGCCTTGAAGCATGCTGGGACATGACACAGCTCCAGTGAGGCGTTGAAGATGTTGGTGAACACCGGGGCGAGCTGGTCAGCGCAGTGCTTCAGGACGGAGGGGGAGACAGAATCCGGGCCGGGCGCCTTCCGGGGGTTCTGGCTCCCGAACAGCAGTTTCACCTCTCTCTCCGTGACAGAGAGAGGGGGTGGGGGGGGGGGAGGAGGGGGGCCCACTAGGGTACGGGGGTAGTGGTTGTGGCTGGGGGGGTGGAGGGAGAGGGCGGGAGGGAACCTCTCTCTCAAATCTGCAGTAGAACTCATTGAGCTCGTTCGCCAGGGGGAGGTTGTCGGACGCTTGTGGCGACTTTGGTTTGTAGTTAGTGATGGTCTTGAGGCCTTTCCAGACCGAGGAGGAGTTCCCCTCAGAGAGCTGTTGCTGCAGCTTCTCTGAAAAGCGATGTTTCGCCTCCCTCACTGCTTTGGCAAACCCGTACTTTGCTTGCCTGAACAAAGCCACGTCACCGCTACGCCTGGCCACCTCCTTCTCTGACCTCAGCCTCCTGAGATGGGCTGAAAACCAGGGCTTGTCGTTGTTGTAGATCTTCCTGGAGCGGAGAGGAACGCACACTTCCTCACCGAGGCTGATGAATGATGTCACAGTGTCAGTGTATTCATCCAGACTGTTTCCAGCCTCAGGCCCCGCCCACTCAACAAGGTCCTGGTCACAGCCCGCATTCTCCAGCCAGGCACAGAGTCTCTCCTTTGCCTCACTGGACCACACTCTGAAACTCCGCACTACAGGTTTTGATATTTTTAATCTCTGCCTGTAGCGAGGGATCAGATGGATGAGATGGTGGTCTCCTTTGCCCAGCGCAGCCCGGGGGACAGAATGGTATGCCTGTCGAATAGTGCAATAGCAGTGATCAAGAGTGTTCATTTCCCTAGTAGCGCATGTGATTTGCTGTCTGTATTTGGGGAGAGCCCGGCTAAGATGAGCCTGGTTAAAATCCCCAAGCACCACAGCCAAACTGTCCGGGTATTTGCGCTCCACCCCCGACAGCTGTTCTGTCAGTGTGTCTACTGCTGTGGTGACGTCAGCATCTGGTGGAATGTAAACACACACGAGGATGAACGCATTAAACTCACGGGGGGAATAGAATGGGCGACAGAGTATGAAGAGAGTCTCAATGTCAATAGAACAGTATTGTTGCAACACTGTCACGTCGGAACACCAGCGATTGTTCACAAAGAACATTAATCCACCTCCACGCGACTTCCCTACCGCCTCGAAGTCTCTGTCGGCACGAAAGGCGGAGAAGCCCTCTAGCTGTACAGCCCCGTCTGGGACTGTCGGCTTCAGATGTGTCTCCACAAACGCGAAAACAGCCGTGGATTGGAAGTCATTGTCCTTCGAAACTAGCAGCTTGAGTTCATCCATTTTATTTGGTAGGGAATTCACGTTGCCAAGGAATATACCTGGTAGTGGTGGACGCGATCCTCTCCGCCGTAGGCGAACCAAACAACCTCCTCTCTTCCCCCGTTGTCGTCTGGTCCAACGCACAGCAGCGGTAAAGAACGCTGTCCCCCTCACCAGAATATCCAATATATCCGTGGAACGGGTGAGTAATGTTGGTAAAATGTCCGGTGGGGTAGAAGACCCAATGTGCAGCAACTCTTCTCTAGTGTAAGAGGGTTCACAGGACACGTAAACAAAACTTAACAGACAGAACACAACACACGTCGTTGCCATAGCAGCCCTGGGCGGCGCCATCTTGGTTGCCAGATCCGCCATCCTCAGCCAAAATCAGAGAAGAGTTGAATGTAGGTTAAGTTAACTTGATACAAAACAGGCATTGGCTCAGGAGGTAGAGCCAGTGTGATAGGCTATGCTCTAACATAACATAGCACACCACACCCTTCTTGCATCTAAACTGAACACTATAACTAATCATCTAACCTTGACAAAATGACAGAAATGTACCAAAGCCATTCCTCTTTTAAGGCGCTTGTCAATAAATGTCTTTTCAAAGTTGACACACAACCTTGCCCCAAGTTCAAACACTGTTTTAGGTTGCTCTTCTATTTCTAGTACAGTATAGTGTTCTTGCAGTGCAACAGAGCAAGAGATTTAAAAGTAGTACAGTTCAACCTAGCTGAGCTGATGTGATGAGCGCTCTATTAACTGAATCCCAATGGTACGTCATTATTTGGGTTCTTTGCATCACGCAGAACACTGTGCTGTATTGGCATCAACGGAACAGGCCGTACACTGTATAACTTGAGGCATGGTTGTAGATAAACTTTGAAAATGCATTTTTGACAAGTGTGTCTCGAGAGCTATGGCCTTGGCACCTCTTACGTCATTTAACAAGGCTAGAGGATTAGTTATGGGGCTCTGTCGGGAGGCAAGAAAAGTGTTTGAGCTCTTTTAGATCATAGCTCATCATTGGTTATTACTTGTCACTATACTCCTCACGGTAACCTTTGGCAGTGACCAATGGCAGAGGCTGATCTAGGCCACCTACAAAGATGATGGAATCAGGTTCTTGCTCGAGTGGCAGACCCGCCCTACCTTTCCCTCAGGTGGAAATTATAAAAGTAACAGTTTAAGGCCAAGTTTCCCTTTGGGTGTTTCATAAATGTTGAAAAATAGATCGTTTTCAAGTTTGAGTTGAGAAAAATGGTTCATATAGTATTTGAAAGTGTGGTGTGCTGTTTAATAGTGGAGTCAGTTTGTTTCACATTAAGTTTTGCAACTCCAATGTTAAGTCAGGTCAATATATTCAGTAGACTGTAGGCATTTTCACTCCTGCTTAGCCCTAGGTTAATGTAGGTTAGCCCAGGGCTTTCACTTTTTTTTTTTTTACAATTTTAGAATGTACAATAAGAAACAATGTATGCAGAAATACTCACATGCACATACACAAATCCCATTCACTGTGCTACACTCTCTGTCATCATGATGGCTGTCACCTGGCTAAAAGCCTGCTTAAAACCAACATGCATCAAATAGACACACTGAACACACAATAAACTATAACAAAGGTAATACACGAAATCAAGCCTAATCACCACAATGAAACACAAAACACTACAACAATATAAAAATATAATACAATAAAAAAAGGAAATCCATCGTCATTACTGATGAGTCATTAATGAGACATCCTCAAAGGAACTATTTTGAGGATACTATATGAATGAATGAATCAACATATATAATTTATATATTTCTGAATGAAAGCATTTGTTTTCAATATAGTAGAATATTCCAACCTTTATAGTGGTGGTCTTTCTTTTTGTTTACATTTTTTTTTATCTCTGGCATTTTAGAGCACTTAAGAAAAACATTTTACACAATGTAATTGGGAGCTTGCTTCCTTGCACATCCCACTGAGACACATATAATTTGTTTATGTATTTTACGAGAAGGGTTTAACGCAGGGGTAGGCATAGGGGATTGCATCTATGACCTTCTGGTTATGGGACGCTTCCTTGAACTGCTGGGGCCCTTTTGTAATGGGTGTCCAAGTAAATGTTAAGACTGAATGTGCCTGCTGACTGTTGTTCTTTTGTTGCTCTCCGCCACACTCTTTTATTGTTTATTTCCAAACTTCTAGCCACTGGGGTCTCATTTGGGATATGCAAGTGCCTCTTAGGCCAAATTAAAAACCTTAAGCTTATATGAAGGTAATGATAGGGAAAATTAGAATCTTCTCCAATGAAGGCACCAGCCAGGCAGTTTTTAAAGACATCACAAAGCTCTGGAATAAAAAAGATACAACTAAAAGAACATCCTTGACTCTTTCCTATAACCCCTAGCATCCGTACCGTGCTCCCCTCCAACCTCGCTGACAAGAAATGCTATGCATGTGGGCGTGATTGACGGCACATGGTGGGGGTCTTTTCCCTCTACTAGAGTCTATATGATTGGCTGAATAATTCTCACAGAGCAGAGGCTTTTGAGAGGGCAATTACCAAGCAGTGGGCTGTGTGCCTCCATTCATAAAATCACTGACAGTCTTACGGATAGCAAATTACATGTCCTGAGAGTTTATCAAGATGTCCAATGATTTATATGTGAAGAAAAAAAACATTTGTTTTTGAGCAAATGTAGAAACTGGACACCTTGAGATTTGCTAAACAACCATTTCGACCATATCCATATATCCATATCAAACATCCCTATTTCATATCCAGAAATAGGGGTCAACAGCAGTTCAAATGGAGTGGGCTGCTCTGCTGGATTTGATCAGGGTATAATGTACTGTAGTCTTATTCTGTTTAGTTAACGAGGGTAATCTCTTGGGTTATAACTTTGGTTTGACCTTCTGTTTGAATAAAGTGTAGTGTAATTTTTTGTTTTTGTTTTAGTGGGATCAAATTGTTCTCACTGCTAATTAGTGGTTAGTTCTCATAGCAATGTGTGTGAACTGTGCATGTTTTGCTGATTTTGCCTATCTACTGTATGTGCCTCGATGCTGTTAAGATTCATCTAAGGTAGCGGTGTAATTGATTGTAGAAAATGTCAAGCAGCACACATTCCTTATTTTTGCAGCATTTTTCACGCTTTCTTTAGCCAGGTCAGTGGAGAGTGCCAGAAATATGAGGATGGAGAGAAGGTATGTCGGGTGCCTAGTCAGAACAGAACTGGGGACATTGTAGTTATGACGTGGTCCCATCTAGCAGAGCCTCCAGGGAACCCTGTGGAAAAGAAACGCATATCGGATGTTGCACCTGTACCATGTTTTTGCTCTGTCTACTCAAGGGTGAGAGTCTATAAGCCCCAATACTGGCCTTTAGAGGTTGTGCTGCCCCTTACACCCTAGACAGTAGTTTCAAAATATTTTAGTTTGGGACCAAAGTGTCATGGGAATATGTCCATTTGAGTTTGAGATATACAGTACTGTAATGATTTCAAGTGGACGCTAGAGGAAAAGCCATTGGGTCACCAAGAGCCCTGCTGCTAGCAAGGCAACAAAAATCTTTATTATATGTCCTCCACTTGATACAGGCTATGTCTCTGAATTTATAATTTGACTGCTCCAATATGTGAAATTAAATCATTAATAATAGTAATATTAATAATAGCCACACTAAACTCATATGGTCAGTTTATTTTGAAAGTGCCTCTGTTTATAATTTATTTTAATAGTCTTTTACAGTTTAATAACAATGTGACCCATAACATACCATCAGAGCACTGTTGGCTCTTATTCTAAACACTAAGAGTTAGTTCTGAGTGACATCTCCCAACTCTCCTGTCTTATGCCCCATTTTGCCAGTGATAAGTAGACCACGTCCAACCCCTTTGTGGGCTTTAACATTCCTCATCTGTAATGAGCTTGAGTCACTCTCCTGTGTACTGTATACTGTGCTGTCTCCTTGTTTGATAGTGGTGGACTTACACTCACTTACCCTTTCTCTTAGGCACTGCAGGCCCTTGGGGACTCTGTTCCTTGTGTGTGTCCCGACTCCCACAACCTAATCCACACTCCTCCTGGGGGTTGCACTCCCCAGGCCTGTTTAGCCGGCTTGGTGCTTGTAATTGCAGGGCGTCAAAAGTCACAACGAGTCCCACATTCAGCCCAAAACCCATGTTACTGTTGGGTGGACAGCAGTATCTCTTTTTGCAGTGTTTCCCAAACAGTGGGTCGGGACTGGGACCCATTTGTGGCTCGTGGTCCCACTTGTGAGTTAATATCCCTTTTTTTTCTCGTTTCCTGCATAAAAGTGTGGGTCCCAGAGAGAGACATCACATTTTTCTTTTGGGTCTTGAGCTAAAATGTTTGGGAGCCAGTGTGGAGAGCTTCTCAATGTGCAGGATGCAGTCTGTTTTGTAAGCAGCGAAAATGCATTGATTTGGCAGGACAAGCAATGTCAATATTGTATGATTGATTGTATTGACTGATTATATGGAAGTTTGAATTGCTTTGAGGATAAGGGTGCCATTACTGCACTTTTACAAAAATAACATTGGTAAACCTCCGACCCAATACCCAGTTACCGTTGCCCTAAATACACTCTCTTCATAAGTTTAGACAGTAGAATAGGCAACTTAATGGTTTGAATCCACCACATTTCCTCACATGAAATGCCAAATGTGTGTTAGTTTGACCTCTCTCCTTGCTCCAGAGAATACAATGGTTGACTGACTGAGGGAGCCAATGTTTGAGAGGGAGAGAGAGGGGATTAGACTAGAGACTCTGCAGAGAAAAGGGAAAGAGTGAAAGGCCATTATTTAGGGTCATTCTGCATTTTTGGTGGGCCGAGTGACGCTGGAAATTGGAATTGTGTGACCTGCTGGCGACCGATAGGAGCTGTTTCAACAAAATAAACCGTAAAAAATAAAAAGATAACTGCAGTTTTTAAAATTAAAACAATCAATCAAAGGAAAGGGAGAGAAAGAGGGAGAAAGCTGTGTGCCGAGACTACTCATTAGGATGGTGATGTCGGGGGTTATTTCCGTCCACAGTGGGACTGCGAGGGCATAGCTCAGGCGCATACGCGAAGAAAGCCTGAATGCGAATGCAGTCGAAAGCCAGGTGCAGAGCGGCTTTTATTGCACACATACAGTAACCGCCACCAAAAACCGTACACCCACACAGATACCGTCGGTTGTCCAGAGATCCCATCTAAGTGGGGCGTAAATGCCTCCACTGAGTGTGATTTGAATGCGTTTGTGACATAAATGTGAGTTACGACTGGCAGACACTTGGGTCGTCATTTTTCTTATCCAGTTTTACTGATTGTCATCGTCTACATTCACAGTTTAATTGTCGTTTGCCGAAATTCAGTTCAAGTTCATTATAACACCTACTGTACGCGTTCTCTCGCAGAGGACGGGGGGGCGGAGGGGTGTGTGTGTGGAGGAATCAATTCGGCGCGATCCATCCGCATCTCCCCGGCTATAATAGAGTCCCATGTGTGACCTTATCACCCTGTCATACAGTCGCCATAACAAGCCTGTTGATGTTATTGTAAACAACTGATATTGTTAGTCGCGCTCAGCCTCCTGTCCTCTCCATTCAACATGGGGCCTAATTAGGGCCGAATTTAGAGGATGGCATTTGGGTTTGTGTGGGCTGAGAGCTGCTCTCTGGTAAATGACTGCATCAACGAGATGACTCCCTATCTCTCTCTCATATTCTCTCTCTCTCGCGCTCTTTTCTGCACTTCTCTTTCTCCCCATCACTTTTCTCTCTCTGTTGGTGCTTTTTCACTGCATGGTCTCGACTTAGCTCGCTTTACCTTGTTTTGTAGCCGTGCGTCATTGTGACATCAAACCATCTGTGTAGGAGAGTGCTAAACAACGCTAAACTTTAAGCTAATGCTGTCTGAAAGTGATTTCTATTTCTCGTGTACAAAACGGTTTCAAATAACATTTCTTTTATATTTATTTACTTGAAGTAAATATTTATTTTAGCTCTTTCATCTCCCAATTTAGTCATTATGCCAATAATGAAGCGTCTTCCCTATACAATTCTGTGTTGGTTCTGCTCCTGTTTCCGAGCAATTAGTCCACTGAACGAGATGAGCGACCAACGTGTGCCTTGTCATACATCTGCATAGCTAACGGCACAAAGGACTGTCTAAGTCTATTGGTTGTCCCCGGGGGACATTCCCCCTGCAGCTAAACGTTCTCACAATCTGCAAGTGAAGGGGATTAGAGTGGTTGTCCATAATAGCACATATCTTCCTCGCTATACGCACCTTCATCACCTCCTCCACCCCGTCCAGGGTAGCCCCCACGATGGAGCTAAATTTCCTGGCTTTTCAGGTTGCTTGTGTCCCCGGCATTGGGGGTGTAACCCCCCCTTCCGCATCCTGTTCACACACCGAATGACCTCAGCCTCCTTAGAAAGAACAATATACTCTGGCCCTTGCTGTAGAGGGCATCAGAGTTGTCAGTCCAGTCCAGTTGTTTGATCAGGTGCACTCCCAGAAACTTGTAGCTATCCACCATCTCCACCATCTCCCCGTGAATGACATGGGGACTGAAGATAATCCACAACCATCTCCTACGCTATGTCCACCAAGTTCCTTTTTTTTGTGAGAGGACCACATAATCATCGTCACCGCTTGATGACACTGTTTTGTTTCATTCTGCAAAACCTTCACAACTAATAGAACAACGCACATTCCACTCGGTGTGCAAGGTGTCTGTGCACAACGATTTTTATCAGGTGACGTCTTTACAAAGATACAAACAAAACAGACTTGGTGTGCAAGAGCTTTAAATTGGGAGAAAATAGCCCAATTAGCAAAAAAAGTATGTAAAAAAGTGCCTCAAATCATTCACACACAAGTACGGTAGTAAAAAAAGAGCAAACACAGAGGGAGAAAGAGACAAACACAACATGCACAAAAGGAAAGAGAGGAGAGGCCGGGTCTCCTGGAGAAATTCTTTCAAAGTCTTCAGTCTTCACACAACATATTATATGAGTCTGGAGTCTGGACAGACATGGATGAAAACTGCAACTGGTTGGTGGAGGCATACAACTGTGATGTGGCATTTCTTATTGTTGCTACAGTATGCCCTTTTTTTTGCCTTACTTCACTTTACTTTCTCTCTGTCTTTTCTTTTCTCTCTCTGTCCCTCCTGCCCTGTCTGTCATGCCAGTGATCCAGACGTGAGGGGCTCCCAAGCTGTGGCCTGTCTTAATTGTTATTTTGTCATCTGCAGCCTGTTATTTTAGCCCGCCGGTTAGGGACACATATAAATATTCACTGACGTTTATTGAATGTCAAAGGCCACTGGGCGGCTGATTGATTCTGACCCCTTTTTCAACGATGTCAAAACGTGATTTGTTGGCCACATTGCGGCAATCTTAAGAAGCTATTTTCCCCGCCAGTGGAAATCCTAACTATCACTCTGAGGGGGAAAGCGAGTCTTGGTTGACTCTGAAATGAAGATTGATGGGGATTTTAGGAAGCCTGCCATGGCCTATTCAGATATTCTTTGCATTATATTTTAAAACAGGGGTGCAGGAGGGTAGGAGGGTGTCGCAGATGCCGATAATTAATAGATTTTGGAGTAAAGTATGGAGAAAGGGGATGGGGCTTGCATATTTTTCAAATGTGTGCGTTCAAGCACGTAATGACGGAGAGCTACCACTGACAGCACCCAATGGGCCTCTTGGATTAATATCCACATTTGCAATCTGTATATTTGTCCTGAATAACATTGAAATATTAAATTGCTTTTGTTTAGAGCAAGATGTAGATACCTTTTCTATCCATGACAGTTAATCATTGGCTTTTACCTCAATATTAATATTTTATCACAACGAGTTTCCAGCAAATGATTGTTAACTCTGCCAGGCCGAAGGCCGGAGCAGGAGATAATATTTTTGCCCCTGTTTGTGTGTCTGTCCGTGGCTAATCTTGCAAACCGCTGGACCGGTCAGTGCCAAATATCTTAGCACGTATGATAGCACGTTGCCATTAGGCTAAGGAAGTCAATTCCCGCATCATTTTCAAATCAACCTCATGGCGCTATACCAGCCCACTTTATGTTTTGACCTATAATGCTGAAAACGTAGGTTGTAGACTCGAAGCTTTTCCATGGATTCCTTGGTTCATGACGCAAGTCCCAATGGTGTTGGGACTCGATTTTCCACCACTTTGAATTTTGTCCAAAACTCACACAAATTGCTACACATGTTTTCTGGAGTAATGTGATACAACCGTATCATACAGAATTTTTATATTCCATAAATATTGGCTATAATTGGCTTCCACAGTATGTGGGAGGGACCTGTTGTATAGAAAGAAAGAAATGCCCATAATCGAGAAAACGTATACCATTTGTTGCAGAGTTTTATTTATTCAATAATGCTTCATTAATTTTCACATGACTCACGGGAGTCATGTGACACAGAGACCAGAGAGGGAGAGAGACGCAGTTTGACCCCTGATGGTACCCCTCGTATTTCATGCTGTGAAGAAGAGCATTATGTAACATTGTTACATTCAATAATATAATTTCTGCCATACAGTTGCACTGTACATTATTCCACCACTCTGTTGACACTTTGAGTTCTGTTACTCAAACAATGCCCTAACATAGGCCGACAGATTTAAGCTCAAATATTACACCTAAACTAAAAACACATTATTAACACACATACACCTAATGCCTGGTACAGATTCTAATCAATGCATGGCAATCCTGCCATGAAATACCCAGCCATTTTAAACTGTTTACTATTATGAAAGTGCATGTGTCCAACAACGTACCTGCTTTTTGTGTTGACACAATGCTGCACGTTGTCCCTGCCAATGTCACGTTCTGCCTCTTACACAGCCCTGGGTAGGCCACCCGACCTGGCGGAGATATGCGTTCCGTGGTGCACCCCTTTTTCATTGTGCATAAGACCTGAAACTTCTTCTAAACCTGGTGTTTTTGTTTGGAACGCTATCCCCATATGAGCCATCAGATCCTCCACACAAAAAAGGGGCCCACCTTTCGCTTATCCCTAGCCCAGGCAGAGTGCCTTCTCTGGGGGTTAGAAAGAAAGTGGAGAGGGGGGCCGGGAGTGCTCGGGAGTCTGTTCCAAACTGTAATAAGACACAAACTCTTATACTCTGAAGAGCAGGATGAAAATAGACACGCGCTAGACAGGAACACTTTAATCTTTTTCCCCCCTCTTTCGCTTTCTCTCTCCATTTCTCCTCGCTTCTCTCCTCTGCCACTGTCACACAGCTGAGCAATGTCTTGGGGAAAGCCGGTATGGGATTTGAAAACCTATATCTGCTCTGTGAGACAGAACTGGATCCCATTCTCTCTCTCCCTCTCTCTTTTTTGTGTTTCACTGCAGTCATAAATTTTGCATGCGGGAACGCAAGGGGAGCTGCTTACTGGTGGGAGCCCCTGGCATGCTGTGTAGCTGAGGGAGGATAGCTAGGGCTACTATTAAATAGCGCTACAGTCATTCTCAGGAAGCTCTGGGGAGGGACATTTCTGTGGAACGAGACGGGGAGAGTGACCACGTGCAGTCTGCTCGCCACAGCAAGCCAAAGCCTTGTTTGGTATTCGAGGCGCCACACTTTAATTCATTGATCCATGAAGGGACAGGCTACACACAGACACGGAGGCACACAGCTACAAATTCACACCCAGCAAGGCTATTTGAAGGCAGCAACATTTGCTGATGAGGGGAATGCATGCACATACATATACATAGAGGCGCTGCTCGGAGGCTGCATAGAGTATGTTGCAAGTCAGTACACACATGCTGCAAATGAACGCGCGAGCATCGCCATTCCACGTGTGCTCATTCAAAGTAGTGGTAGTGTGCACTAAACTATTACACACATACTGTATGTGTACGACGCACATGCATGCTGCACACACACACACACACACACACACACACACACACACACACACACACACACACACACACACACACACACACACACACACTGTAGCCAGGGGACAGGGGTGTCGCTTGTCCCCCCTCATTTGTGCTGCTGTAAAATTAAATGTCTGTGTGTGTGTGTGTGTGTGTGTTAAAGATTCATGAGAAAATCCTTTTTCCCCTGCGCTCTCTCTAGTGTCTCCTGGATCCAACTGACTCCCCTCCCACACACTCGCTGTCTTCCCAACAATCACATACAGTCTGTAATCAAAGCACGCACACATACATGCACAGCATAGGCATGCTTGATGATCTAGAAACCATGTACACGCATGCAGTCACCTAAAGTTAGAACGACACACACACACACAGTCACACACATGCGCAGACGCAGAGACACACATGCAGATACACACATGCAGAGACACAAACACACATGTATTCACTCCTTCCCATCTTTCAAAACCAGAAGAAAGATGAGAGCGGGAGAGGTGAGAGAAAGGGGTGATATTATTCTGTCTGATCCCTCCTGCACATCTTTGCCCTTCCCTCCCCAACCCCTCCCAGAGGATCATGGGAAATAAATGACGGCCTTTCCCCTCACGATAGTTTACACATGATCGAAAGCAGTGTCAAGCCTCCGGCTAGCTTGGAGAGAGTTCGGGGGGCCCGTGGATTAGTGTGCCAGGCCAGGCTCTTGGTTTATGAGCGCCTAGGAAAAATGCCCCCTTTTTTGGCCACAAATTACCTCCCGGCTCCCCATCCTCACCTCCCACCCATGTGAGTCCGGCTGGATTTATGGCCCCCAGCTAGTACCTGACATGGGGAATTTACTGTGGGGCCCTCAGTCTCTCAGTCTGTGACTCAGTTGAGGGTTAGGTGTGTGGGTGTTTGTGTAGAGAGAGGATGGTGGAACAAGGGGACAGTGGGGAGAGCGTGGTGAGGCAGGTTTATCTTTAAAATGTCTCAAGGCACCAGTTGTGTGATTTTACTCATGTTACGACATTGTGTGAGGGTGATATACTATTGTACATCATTATTTGGGTGGCATGGTGGCTCAGTGCTTAGCAAGGCTTATTCAGACTAATTGATTTAGTTGATTATGAAGTTGATTATAAAAATCTGTTAGAATTAGGGCTAGGCGATATGACATAAAATCAATGTCATTGTTATTTTAAACTTTTGACTTGATTATGACTAATGAACGATTATAGAAAAGTGAAAATAGCAGAACTACAAGCTCACAGCATGTCGCTATACAACATGTAGTGAGCTTGTAGACTGGCTATTTAAAAAAGAATTGTACGCTACTGTTGTACAATGAAGTACATACATGGTTAAGTCAAACCAATCAATTTAGTCTATCAACTAAAATTGGATTAACGTACATGAGCAAGATTAAGTTGGTTATTGCTGGTTCTAGATATCAATATAAAAAATATATATTCAGTTAATTACCCAGTTCTAGATAGAATATTTCGCGTTCATTAAAACAAACTTTGCTTCTCAATTATTCGATTGATCAAAAAAGCACTTGATAGAATAATCGCTATGAAAATAATCTATAGTTGCAGCCCTATATGCATTTTCACTCAGTGTTCATGTGAGCTTTGCCAATGTGCTACGGCTTCCTTCCACACCAAAAAGACATGCATGTTATGGACACACTTCCATAACTGGAGGGGCATGCATTCCCAATGGGCATCACCCTAGTCTTGTTATATCACAATATTCATATTGAATCCTTCTATAAATTCTTTCCTTTGGGTATCTCAAGAACTGCACAAACCGATCATCTTCAAAGTTGAAGATGAAAGTTGTGTATTGCAGAGGACCCGAGGGAGTGCGGTGTCCGACGTGAAGGCGGTCGGATCGGCGGTTGTCCAGAACCACTCTAACGATTCGAAAAGAAAAGTAAAAAAGAAATTCTGTGGAAAGGAACATTGTGTTTTTGCAGCTTTTTGAACCCAGCTCACTACAAGGCATCAAAAAGAAAAAGTGATGGGAAAAAAACGTGTTTTATGAAGAGTTGAGAGCACAAAGCGTGTCGTTGTGGGCAACAATTTCACTTTCTCTACAAGCGAAACTTATGGTGAAAGGAGAACACACGACGACAACATGAAAAAAATCTGCAAGCTTACAAAGCGGCATCCGCACTGCGTTGTGGGCTTGCGGTCCACAATGCTTCGCATCCTCAGCACGTGAGCTTGCAGATCGGCTATTTTAGGCAGGCGACACGGTCGTACGATGGAGCATACATTTGGCATAAGGGTTACAGCAGAGGCGCTGACAAATAGGATGAAAGCACTGATTAAACACAGAGGGAAGGGACGCAGATGCACAGTATTCATTGCTTCCCAAATGTTGAATCTTTTGCTGCTCATTACATGAGTACAATGGGTGGAGATTTTGTAGCATTTTTCTCTCTATCTTTCTCTCTACCCCCCCCCCCCCCCCCCCCCCCCAAACCCCACACAATCTATGCTTGCCTTCCAGACAGATAGTAAACAAGGTAAGCCAGATGTAGAAAAACATTCATTCTGAATTCATTACAATGCTACCACGAGGACAGCTGCTTGGCTTCAGTTCAAGGTTGCTCTGCTCAAAATGTTTTAGCGTTGGCTGCGTCTTGTCAATTCGTGTGACCCTCCGTCACCCCTATCTTCTTTGGCACGTAAACCTTTTACTGTCGCTCGACAAATGTCACATGCTGATATCGGAAAGTCAAATTATGCATTGTGGTATTTAGAAGATATATTTAATGGCCCTCAGTATTTCAGATGGCAGTGCCAGCTATTCATGTTTAGCAGTCAAGAACTACCTCAGCTACAGTGACCCTTATGTCATCCCCACTCATTTCCTGATTCTGCCATTGGCCTCAATAGTTCTATCTGTACACAAGAAAGGCAAAAGGAATGCTTGCACACAAACACATTAAAAAAGGGAATTTAATACAAGAAAGATTTTGTATTGTGTTTGGCTTACGCACCCGATTGTAATACCTGTTTATTTCGACTTTTTAATAAGAGCGCAAACTTTTTTCTCTTCATCCTATATCACCCTATCTAGTATTCTGTATATCCTTGGTCAATTCAAAACTATTCTATAACCTAGTCCAGTGGATCTCAAAATTTCAGGCCGTGACGCCCCAAAATAATAGAACTGGGGACCCCCCACCCCGACAAGCACTTGGAATTGTAGGACTTGAGGCATTACATTGTAGGACTTGAGGCATTATATTTTGTTTCACTCGGTTCCACTGATAAAAAATGTGAAAATAGCTAAATCAGCTATTTAAAAAAAGTTTCCCTCTTTCTTATAGTTGATTTTTTTTTATTATACCGTAGTTTGTTAACAAACTTAATGAGTCAATCATTTAATATTACTAATAGTGTCTTTGAAGAACGGTTTTATGAACATCAAACACATTCATCATGTATTTTTTTCAACTTAATTTATAACCTCAATACTCTTTTTCAAGTGTTGGCACATCCCTGACCTACAGTATATGGTCAGACACCAAACTTATTAGGTTTTTACACTTTATTACTTACTAGTGTATAGTTAACATTAAGAAATATTAATTGTATTGAATTATTTCGCCAAAATAGGTGCACATGATATTGTTGTGACAGTGACCATCAAACACGTTTTGGGTAATTCCGGTGTGCCTTTAACCATATAAAACCTGACAAACCTATTCTTGGCACATTTTCAAATTGTTTAAGAAAAAAAGAATCACAATTTTACAATTTCAAAAAGAAGTATCGGAACTACAAAATAGCAAATCTTCAAGCTCACAGCGTGAGTGGTTTAATTAAGTGGTTCATTGGCTTCAAAGATACGTGGGAGAAGACTATTTCTTACAAAAAAACACCATTTATCATGAACGCAACATCCAATCAACTGTGTTGAGGGACCTCTTACAGTAGACTCACTAGAGCACACCTCCAAAAGCACTTTAACTTGCCCATAGTGTGCTCCACAAATGTGAAAACTTGGACCTTATGTCATAGAAATGCAATCCCCCTCCAGTTTAAATGATGTTGATGAAGGCTGCAACCCATGCTTTACACAGCCCTAGCTAGGCAGCCCAGCCTGGCCAAGTTATGTGCTCTGTGGACTGTCCCCTTTTTTGTCTTTTTTACTTGCCACATGGTCTTAACACATTTTTGCCATTTACTCTGCTGAGTGTCAGACATAGTGATGACCTTACAGACCTTGGCCTCCCTCCTGCCTTTGCACTTTTTCCCTCTCCCACGCTCCCCTCTCTCCCTCCTCCCTCGCTCGGATCCTTTTTTTGCACCTTTCCTGCCCGCTCTGCCGGTCTCTCGAGTGCCGGCTCATCCGCATCACATGGCCTCCGTCCAGTGCTGGACAGTAACTGAGTACATTTACTCACCCACACACTCACTTACTTCTGAGGTACTTTTACCTTACTTTAGATGTTTTGATACTTTAAACTTCTACTCCAGCACTACATCTGAGAGGCAAATATTGCACTTTTTAATCCACTACAATTATTTTAAAACTTAAGTTACATAGTTACGTAGTCATGTAGATTTATTTTCATAACATTTGAGCACTTTTTACTTTGGTAAGTATATTTTGACGCCAATACTTTTGTACTTTTACTGAAGTAAAATGTTCAATACAGTTATTTTACTTGTAACAGGGTATTTCCATTTTGTTGACATTGCTACTTTTACTTAAGTAAAATATCCGAGTACTTCTTCCATCACGTACGCCCGCCTCTCCTCCTCCGCGAGGAGCTGTGCAGCTATCCGAGTGAACACAATCAATTCCCCCTTCAATGGAGCACAATGCCACTGTTGCAGCCCCTCACACACCACTATATCCATCCATCCCCCTGTTGTTCACGGCTGCTGCTGCTGCAGTGGCAGCCTGTGCCACACACTCGCCACAGATGGGCCTCTGCTCTGCCATGAAATATGTGTGTGTGTGTGTGTGTGCAGTGGTGGATAGTAACTAAGTGCATTTACTCAAGTACTGTACTTAAGTACAATTTTGAGGTAATTTTACTTTACTGGAGTATTTCCACATTCCAGTACTTTTACTCCACTACAATGATTTGACAACTTTAGTCACTAGTTACTTTGTAGATTTTGATTATAATTACAAAACATACATTAACCACTTTAGCTATGTATACATTTCGGCCATTTGAAAATAGCCGATCTACAAGCTCACAGCTTGAGCTTGTAGATCTGATATTTAAAAGAGTCCCCGTGACGGAACATGTTGTGACTAGAAGGGATATGAGTTATGATTCTGTCCCTATCGGGACATTAAAGGTAGGGTAAGTGATTTGCTTTGGTTAAAATAAGTGTTAAATAGCTCTATATTCTGATAGTACTCATTGCTATAGACTGTTTGTTCAGTATTAGGAGTCTCCTTGTCTCTCCAGCTCTTTATAAAACAGAAAATGCATTTTCGTTTCAGTTTCATTTCCAATGTTATCCAATCAGGATGGAGAACTCAATCAGGATATAGATTAAACAAGTGAAATTGGAAGTGATGACACTAAGAAATGAGCAGACAAAATTGGAACTGGAACACTATACAAATTAAGCTTAAAAATGGGTACTTTCTCCTGATTGGCTGAGATTTTGACACCTACCGAAAAATGTATTTTCTGTTTATTAAAGAGCTGGAGAGACGGGGAGACTCCTGTTACTGAACAAACACTCTATAGCAATGATTACTATCAGAATATAGTGCTTTAACCTTTTAACAAAATACTTTTTGTTTTAACCAAAAAATATCACTTACCTTTAACTCGAACGGCGCTGAGTCGGCTGAAGCGGACTTCGCAACACTCGACGCGGCGACTCGGCCGTGCCTCTCGTGGCTAAAGTCCGCTTTAGACGGCACACCTCCGTCGTTTTAACTGTTTTTTTTTGGCGGACCCCTCACCCTTTTACGTCTTGGTTTAAGAACGGTGTACCCCCTTCCCGTCACATTTGTCCCGAGAAGTAACGATAGGCCGTTTGGGGAGTGAGAGTGAGACACACACACACACACACACACACACACACACACACACACACACACACACACACACACACACACACACACACACACACACACACTCTTAACCATTTAATCCCTTTATATTTTGTTCACTGGGGTCCCCCAGGGGATCTGTATACCTGGTCCCTTTCCTTTTTCCCTCTACACCAAATCTCTTTGCCCATATTGGCGCTGCGATGTGTTGGCGAGCTTGTAGGTTCTGTGTGTGTGTGTGTGCATGTCCAGACCTGTTCTGTCAGTCCTGTACGAGTGTCACTTAAAAGCGATGGTGATGATGACGGTGTATGATAGATCGCGGCGGAGTACACATCACTCTCCACCGTGAGGTAGAAAGTGGCGAGTTATCATCACACTGTCGAGTGTGACTGACAGGCGTTCAGTGTTACACACACTATACTTCAGTAGGCCATATACACTGTACTGGATGACACTGCAAGGCTGTCAGTCACACTCGAGGCCACTCCACTGCCTTGTCATACTGCTGCCTGTGGCTAATCATAAACACCATCAGGGGGATGCATTATAGTGAACAGCGTATATCATGAAATATACTTAGAAAGTACCTGTGTTTCTCATGGTTCATGAGCCATGCATATGTCAAAAATGCATTTATTTTTCCACCACCCAAGTACTCAATATTTTTACTTAAGTAAAAGTATCAATAATGCAATTTAAAAAATACTCTGTTACAAGTAAAAGTCCAGAATTCAAAATGTACTTGAGTAAAAGTAAAATTGACTTAAAGTACCAAAAGTAGAAATTACTCATTATGCAGAATGTTCAGTTTCACAAGTTTTCAATTGTATAAAATGTATATAAATCTTTAGAAAATAGCAGATCTACAAGCTCACAATGCGCATTGTGAGCTTGTTGATTGGCTTTTTTCAAATGGATGAAATATATATAGGATTGAAGTGGGTATAATGTATGTTTTGTAATCAAAATTCAATAACATTTTTAAAAGTAACTAGTAACTAAAGTTTTAAAATAATTCTAGTGGAGTAAAAGTACAATATTTGCCTCTGAGATGTAGTGGAATAGAAGTAAAAGTAATGAACTGGAAATACGCCAATAAAGTAAAAATACCTCAAAATTGTAGTTAAGTACAGTACTTGAGTAAAGGTACTTAGTTACTTTACACCACTGCCCCCACCCCTCATGCCCACATGAACGAGAGCACGCAAGACCTATTCACAGCTAACTTTAGGATGCCGTTTCTTACACTCTACTGTAGGTCTTTACCTAACTACTTGCAGCATCATGAATCCATTTCTCTTAACTTCTATGGCCCCCGGCAGCACACAAATAAGCCCTGCCACAGCCCAGTTCTGAGCCCAATAAGAAGTGATACATGCACTGTCTGTAATCACGCCAGAGGAGACACGGGGGTGAAATAGCAGTGTGGGGTGTTTACACTTAACAGCCCGCTGTCAGACAGCAGGGAAATGCAACAGCAGCCATGCAGATAAAGCACAGTGAAAATTAGTCACTAGGACCCCCATCTTTAGAGGCTTTTTTAGGGAGAGAACCTGTAACACTGCAAAAGGAAAACAACAGAGTGAAAGTGGGATGGATGGATGGATGGTAGGGCTGCAGCTATTGATTATGTTCTTGGCAATTATTCCACCGATTATGTTTTCGATTAAAAGAATAATTGAGGAGCGCGTACATTTAAAGGGTAAGACCACTTTGGTAGAGGTTTGGGTTGTGTAGTTACCTTGCCATGATGTAATTCCAAAGGTGGACTAGAAATTAAAAAAAAATGCTCCATTGTTTAGAACTTGATAATTCAAAATATGGTCCTCATTGACTTACATTGTACGGTAAAACAGATCTCAAAATCACTCTTTTAACACATAAACAAACACAAACAAAGCTGATTCAGACACTATAGAGCATCACCAAACCCAGTACTTTTTTTTAAATAAAAATGTCAACTTCCTGTTGATTTTACTATTTTAAGATCCGGATCCGCGGATCCAGTCCAGGTTTTCTTCTTAATAAAAATAGCAAAATCAGCAGGAAGTTGACATTTTCATTAAAAAAAAAAAACAGTACTGGGGTTGGTGATGCTCTATATTGTCTGAATCAACTTACTTTGTGTTCGTTTATGTGCTAAAAGAGTGACTTTGAGAGCTGTTTTACCATACAATGTAAGTCAATGAGGAGCATATTTTGAATTATCAATTTCTAAACAATGGAACAATTATTTTGGATTTCTTGTCTACCTTTAGAGTTACATCATGGCAAGGTAACTACACAACCCAAACCTCTACCAAAGTGGTCTTACCCTTTAAAAACAAATTACTTTTGTTTTATATATCAATGAAAACAACTAACCACTTTATCATTATTTTATACTTCGTTGAACAACGGCGACGTGTCACATTGCGATCAGGGCCGCACTAACCCTTCGTGGTGCCCGGTGCTACGACCCGTTTCGGTGCGCGGCTGTGCGGAAATTTTACGCCTCGCCGGCGCGTTTTCACTGTTTTAGCACTCCTTCAGCACTCCTTCAGCAGCGGCTGCTTCTAAATTTCAACGCTTTTCGGCGATAGTTCAGTCTTCTTTCACTTTCTCCCCGCCGTTTGGCGCCCCCCCAAGGTTGAAGCTCTGTGCTTCAGCACCTAAAGCCCTTCCGTTAAAGGGCAAGACGACTTTGGTAGAGGTTTGGGTTGTGTAGTTTCCTTGCCATGATATAACTCCAAAGGTGGACAAGAAATGAAAAATAATTGCTCCATTAATTAGAAATTGATAATTCAAAATATGCTCCTCATTGACTTACATTGTACACTGAAACAGCTCTCAAAGTCACTCTTTTAGCCCGTAAACGAACACAAACTAAGCTGATTAAGACAATATAGAACATCACCAAACCCAGTACTATTTATTTTTTTAATAAAAATGTCAACTTCCTGCTGATTTTACTATTTGAAGATCCGGATCCGGATCCGCCGATCCAGTCCGGGTTTTCTTTCTAATAAAAATAGCAAAATCAACAGGAAGTTAACATTTTTTTCCAAAAAACAAACAGTACTGGGTTTGATGATGTTCTATATTGTCGGAATCAACTTTGTTTACGTTCTTTTACATACTAAAAGAGCGACTTTGAGAGCTGTTTTACTGTACAATGTAAGTCAATGGGGAGCATATTTTGAATGATCAATTTCTAATCAATGGAGCAAGTATTTTTTATTTCTTGTCCACCTTTGGAGTTACATCATGGCGAGGTAACTACACAACCCAAACCTCTACCAAAGTGGTCTTGCCCTTTAAGCCTGCACTGATTGCGATGCGTTGTGAGCTTGTAGATAGTCTATTTTCACTATTTATTTTACATTTTTTAAATCGATTATTTAATGGAATTATCGACTTCTTTTTAGATAATCAATTACATTGATTGATTAACTGTTGCACACCTATTTTATGGATGGATGGCCGGATGGATGCATAAACGTGTGGAGATAAGGGGGGTAGGATGAGGTGTATGACTGGTATACTAGACAGATCCAGGGTGTGGAATATGTGCTTCAAAGACCAATTTGTTTGACCACTTAAAGGAGCACCTCACCCATTTGCAACCTTATCTTCATATAATTGGCCCTCTCTAATGCTCGTTGTAAGATGGCACCATTACGGTCTATTCGCTCTGCGTCTCAGAGACGATCCAGAAACCTGCCTGGGAAATGAAGATATGGTTGAAAATGGGCGAAGTGCTCCTTTAATCCCCATTTCCTTTGTCACTAGTTACTTAATACTCCTTCTTAAAATTGTGAAGAAAATGGCTGCTACATGTACTGATGTCAGGGGAAATATTGGCCAAAAAGGGTAAAAACTGGTAAAAAAAAAAGACAAAGAAACAAAGGGTGCTGAAGTGTTGAGAGCAGACAGAGTAAGACCATTGTGTGTGGTGTGGTGGCACTGTATTGTTTGTCCCTCCCCGTGTTTATCGTCAACGTACTGAAGGTCAACCTACGTGGGGTGATTTTGTCCTTTTTTTGCTGTGTGATCCTCATGCTTTCACATACTACAGCTCTCAAGAGAAACTTGCTGGGAGAATGTAAATACGCAGATGACAGGTGACATTTCCACCGGTGTGTGTGTGTGTGTGTGTGTGTGTGTGTGTGTGTGTGTGTGATCTCCCAGTTGCCTTCAGTTCAAAGTCAGAAGACGCTGCAACGTCTGTCAGGCTCTTTACATTTTTTTTTTCTTCTTTGATCATTGAGATTTTGAAGTCCTCCAGGGGGCGTATCCACATCACATTAAGTCACGCACAGTTAAGGAAGCACCTTAACCCTGCTCAACGGCAACCCCCCCCCCCCCCCTTATTTCCCTTCCCAGTCGAAGCTAGCGTCTCCTCTTGAGCAAACAAGAAGCACATATTCGTTCTGGCATAGTCTTTCTCAAAAAGATTTTATTGTCTAAAAAAATTAAACATAAATAAAATACATCTATCTGTGGTTGAAAACTGCATAAATTGTCTTAGTCGGCCACCACGAGCTACCAGAACTCCAACATGTAACTTTTTATTTGTATTTTTTTTACTGTTCTTGCTGACAGTTTGATCATGTATTGCATTGACATTCTCAGTCAACCGAGGAAGATTTGCTCTTATGCACTAATACATGCATCACAAACCCTCTTTCATAGTCACTTAGATATTTTCTCTTGCCATTTAAATGTCATTTTTATACATGCCACAGAACATGATACATTGTTGATAGATTAATTGTATCCTGCAGTCTGCCTGTATGGAGGAGGCATCTGCATTTGTATGTTTCTCCACTCATTTATTCATGATTTCCCTTTATTTTGTCACCCGTCTGTTTCTACTTGGTTTCTATACGGTAGAACAACAAGAATAGTATGCTGCTCTCCAACCCAGTACTGGGCTCCTCACTAGGATGCAATACCTTGTGGTTGATGATGGTAGGGGTGTAACAGTTAGTCCAGTATAAAATAAATAATTGATTTTAGTCAATTGGGCTTGTCATTATAGGTGAAATTGGTGCGATATGACGCGTTGCTGTGAGCTTGTACATATGCCATTTCGGTTTTATGTGACACATTGTGTGACGAAATATAAAGTAAGGCTCATCTGTTTAATCAGAGTAATCGAATTTAGTCAGTTTAGAAAATCGATTTTGTTTTGCATCGATTCATTGATATATTATGAATAAAAATATATTTTTTGAAAACTGCAATCATCAATTATTCAATTAATCAAAAAAGTAATCGAAGAGAAGATAATCGATGGTTGCAGCCCCAGTAAAACAAAACAATAAGCTGCAGCTCTCTATCCCAGCACTGGGCTCCACTAGGATACAATAGCTTGTGATTGATGGGAACCTGCTGCTACTGTAAGGCTGAGCTGACTGTTGTCACTGCTCATGGCTCTTAAGGAGTGAAAAATCATATTAGTTTGAGACTGGTGACCGTTATTAATTCCTTTCAGCTCTTGTGTGCTAAAGGTAAGTATTAGAGATAAGTGGCTTCGCCTGATTACCGTTTAATAACGAAGAGGTCTCATAATTAAATTTACATCAATCACTGTGCTCCACCTCTAACAAACGTCTGAATCATTATGCAAATTAATAAGTAATATTCTCTGAATAAATTGGGCTATTAGCCAGTGGTACATGGTTCCATCTACTGTAGTTCAGCTCAGTGAGCTGGGTTTGTCTGTATTGAGTGTGTGTGTGTGTGTGTGTGTGTGTGTGTGTGTGCTCATTACATAACTATTGCAACAGTCAAAACTTTCTTTTTAAAATAGGTCCAAGCCATCATCCCTTAAGCGAGCTGGCAACAAAAGCTCAACAAAAACAACTCACCTGAGGAACAAATCCATCAGTCTGTGATAAATAACCATGAGAAACATGGCGCTCTGCAAGCTTTTTCATAATGAGCAGAGCAAAGAAAACAACCAAACCAAACAACAATTACCAGAACCACAAAGTTATAGGGTGGCCATTAGAAAAAAAAAAAAAAAGTTTTGATGCCGCTGACTGAGGCTCCAACAGCGTGAAAGATGGGAACGGCAGTGAGAGAGAAAATAGGGCACGGAAATATCAATATGAGACATGGAACGTCTGGAATGGGTGTGCTCCTCTCCTTTCAAAACGCTGGTGGCGGGAGCCATTCGATATCCCATCGATTCGAGACGTTGTGTTCGGCGGGGAGAGCTGGAGCGCCGCGACCGTGCTCCCCCACCAGTTCCCCTTGTTTTTCTAGCCCCGCCAGTTAATCCCCGACAGTTAATTCCTTTGTCTAAGAGGCAATTTATTTGGGAGATAAAACAGCCTGTGGTTAATCCAGGGCCCAACCATGCCTTTAGCTCTTGTTTTTGTTTTGATTTTTGCCTTTATTTATGCGAGGGGCATAAATTGCGGTGAACTCTGGGGTTCTCTCTCGCTCGCGTGGCCCCCCTCCCCCCCCTCCCCCCGACTGGTTCCATCCTTCAGTCGGAGTGTCTGGTGAGAGGTAACGGTTGAGAAAGCTCAGTTGAAGACAAATGGGAGAGGGGGTGGGCATTGAGCTAGTTATTCGTGTTGGTCATTAATGTAGAATGACCCCTCCGCATCCCCCGCCCACCCCTCACCCACTCATTCTTTTAGGTGTTAAACCAGTACAGTGGATCCAGAAGGTAAGAAAGATCCCCATTTCTCCCCCATGTGTTCCTGTTGAGAAGTGCGTTCCTGTCTCTCTCTTTTTGTCCACATCTCTCTCAGGGACCTCTTTAATCCATTAATACATGGAACTGTGTCATTTTTAGATTTGAGCTAAAAAGCATTATTTTACACTTTAGGCTATTCAAAAATAGCAGATCTACAAGCTCATAGCGCGGCACCGAGTGCCGCGCTACGAGCTTGTATATCTGCTATTTTTGAAAAATCGTGAAAATGTGTTCAAATATTTGAATATATATTCTTTTAAAGCGAACATTTTTAACTAAAATCTTTGCTTCTAGGGGTCCCTGGAACAAAATATTTTGATGGGGGTCCGCGGCCAAATACATATAATTTTGGGGGTCCTTGACATGAAAAAGATTGAGCACCACTGATATAGAAACATACGTTTTTCAGAAAACTGTTGAGATTTAGGACACCGATGTAGAATCGGCTTCAGGTCTCAATGGGTTAATCCCCTCAAATAAGGTGGATATATTATAAAGGAAGCACATCTGAACCACTGCCACATCTGAAATCTAAATAGGGGAGCGCTTGAAAGGAGAGGGGGGGGGGGGGGGTGGGCGGCTGAAGGCAGGGAGCGCAGGGCCAGGCTTTGCCCAGCAGGTAGCTTCTGCGACAGAGATGGAATTTAACTTCGTCCTTTGATTATCACTGGATATTAGCTTCCTATCTAGGGCCCGCCAGCTAAGCTTCTCAGCTGCCTCGGTATCTAGCAGCCTGACACTCTGCTCACCAGTGCACCCTTGCACTTAAACTCTCTCTCTCTCACACACACACACCCAAAAACACACATGGACAAAACACATAATATGCACATATACCATGTTCTGCACATGCAGAAGTAAACAGTGGTGGAAAAAGTACTCAAATTCTTTACTTAAGTAAAAGTACCAATACTGCAATATGAAAATACTCTGTTACAAGTAAAAGTCCAAAATTAAAAATTTACTTAAGTAAAAGTACAAAAGTGTTGGCATCAAAATGTACTTAAAGTACCAAAAGTAAAAGTACTAAATATTTGAAAATAGCCGATCTACAAGCTCACAACGCGTCGCGATGCGACGCGTTGTGAGCTTGTAGATCGGCTATTTTCAAATAGCCTAGGTATAAAATAGGGCAAAAGTGGTAAATGTATGTTTTATAATGTAATAATTTATATCTGCAAAGTAACTAGTAACTAAAGTTTTCAAATAATTCTAGTGGAGTAAAAGTACAATATTTGCCTCTGAGATGTAGTGGAGTAGAAGTAAAAGTATTGGAAATTGGAAATACTCAAGAAAAGTACAAATACCTCAAAATTGTACTTAAGTACAGTACTTAAGTAAATGTACTTAGTTACTTTCCACCACTGCACACATGTACAGTATGTGTGCACAAAAACACACGCCGCCTGAGCATCACTGACCCTCCCATGCTCCTTATCACGGTCCTTCCCACTCTTGCTTTTCAAAGTACAGAATCTTAACTTTTAGATGAAAGCAAGGGGGAACTTGCTTTCACACCTTCCACCTGCTTCTCTTCCTTTCCCTTGCTCGCTCACTCCACGCGCACAGCGTTATCTCTCCCTTCACTGCGCCCGGTGCCATCTGCTAGATTAATTGATCAAAAAGGATGGGAATGCTCCTCGACATTCACTTGATTGAATTTAAGCTCAGCCACAGCCGTCATATTTCCTCAGGTTTTCCTCACTCCTCTGCCGCAATGGCTTCCTCACACTCCGACTCTTGTTTCCTCCCATCCCACGTTGTTATTGCCACGCTCTCTTTTGTATTCCTTTTCCGTCAAAAAGAAAGAAAAAAAAAAAAAAAACCTCCGCGCTTCACAACGTCTCGGATATATCGCGCGCCAGGAAGCAAACCCCTTCCGTTCGACTTGTTCTGAGACACTTCGGTAAACATAGAAAAAAAGTTTTTGGCGTGGAATGGGCCGTAAAGGAAGTAGAGAGATCTTAAAAGTTTGAGGAGAATTCTGTCAGAACAAATACCATCTTTTTTTTTTTTAAAGGAAGCGTCTGTAAAGTGTGCATGGTGCCACATCACAGACTGCTTGCTTCTCGCCATGGAACGTGGCGTCAAGACACACGGTGCCCTGCTGGGCCATCAACATGTCAATAAAATACCTCGGGTTAACGGGGAGAGAAAAGAACAGCTGTACACGTCTGTCAATCTATGTGCGTTTGTAGAGACAACCTTGTGTTTGCATGGTGCTGCGCGTATGCATATGCATTGTTACTGTGTTTGAGCGCGCCTGTGAATTTCCCTTTTCTTGGGGTTTGGCGTGCAAATGCATGTGTGTGTGTGAGATGAGGGTTCAACTTTGTTAGGCTGTTGTTTTTCTGCTAGGATGCCCTGCTGTGAGCAGCCATGTAGCAAAGGCTCTGCCACGAGCCAGCGGTCTCTAACATCAGCTTGTTTTGGACAAGGAGTGCCACGCTGGGCTAGCTGGCTATGGTACAGTGAGCATGAGAGCGCAGCAAGGAAGCACAGTCTCAAATGCATACGTTGTTTACATTACAACTTTTTGTTTTTGACACTCAACTCTCATGCTCTTAAAACAGGACACGCAGCAGTGCATCAGCAGGTGGTGGGGGGGGGGGGGTTGTCTCTCTTGCACAGCAGGATGGAACTCGGTGGTGATGGGTCGGTTGCTCTCTAACCACTGCTTGTCAACACCACCGTCTGATATGCAAACAGAAGCAGTAGGCGAGGAGCTGTAGCCCTGTTCATTCCTCCTGGGAGATGGAAACCATTTGAGCGTATGCTCAGCGATATATTGGACATCTAGATGCAAAATTATTAGCCTGTCTGGTCTTTTTACCCTGTACAGACTTATTGAGATAAGTGTTTGAATGAAAGTTGCCATTTGGTTGGACCAAATGTTGGCAAATCTGTGGCTGAGAGGTTTGATGGTCCTAAAATCTAGGTTCAGCAGCAGATGTGTTAAATGGTGAATTGTCAAATTGAGCGTGGCCACATACTGGATAACTTTATAATGTAGATACTGAATCGTGAACATCAAGTCATGATTTTATTTGGCCCCAACTTATATTAAGTGTCTACATTAACATTACATATTTTGTTATACTAGGACAAAACTCCTTTAGATAACATGTCAATACATAACAAAAAAGAAAAGAGTAAAAAACATCACATTTCAGTCTGTTATTTTGCTGATCTGTGAGAGTCTAATCAATATTTGTGAGCATGAAATCAACCACCTAAAGCTATTTTGGCAGAGAGCTGAGACAAAACGTGTCTCCTCCGACAATGAATCAGAGACTGACTTTTTGGACTGACAGAATAATGTCATTGCACCGCTGCCAGCTCTGAACTATAAATTTTACCCAGAAAACAACCCCGGGGGACCTTTTTACAGTGTCAAAAAGCTGGTCTCTCTTTCATTGTCAGTGGAGCCGCTTGAGGCCTTTTGATGATGTCACGGATTAGAGATCCTTGTCTCTCTCTCCGTTTCCAACTTTGGCGAGACCTTAGCCGCGCTCACACAGATTTGACTGAGCTGTCCAAGATCATAAGAAATAACGCATGCAAACTTTGATTTATGGCGGCTGTTTCCTTTCACGTCGTGCCAATCAAAGTGCCACGTTTTTGACAGAACAAAAGGAAAAGAAATCTGGTGCATATCAAAGAAAGGGAAAATGTAAGCAGTCAGCCAGTCAATTTATCAATGACACATTATTTCTGCTTCATTTCCAACTCATTTGTATACATGGTGGTGAAGATTTTTTTTGCTATCAAGCAAATTCAAAGGTAAGACTGGGGAATAGTGTGTGTGTGTGTGTGTGTGTGTGTGTGTGTGTGTGTGTGTGTGTGTGTGTGTGTGTGTGTGTGTGTGTGTGTGTGTGTGTGTGTGTGTGTGTGTGTGTGTGTGTGTGTGTGTGTGTGTGTGTGTGTGTGTGTTAGAGGGTTTCAACAACTTGGGATGCCCAAAAAGGAGGCAAAAAGGCTGGCAAAGTACTATACTGTGTCTGCTATAATTGCCGCCATATATGGCAGAGACGCTGTTACTTATACCCATAGAGTACTGAGTGACATGCTTATTGCTATATATTCTCCTTTACGTGGATACAATAAATAAATAAATAAATAAATGGTTAAAGTGTGTGTGGGGGCGGGGGATAAGCTATCTTACCATACCATACCCCAATAAAAGAAATGCCAGCCTGACTAGAAACAGAGGATTCCAGACTGGAATGTGAAATACAGTGGCTTAGTACACAGCTACTCGTCTTGATATAAAGTACCTGGCAAGTGTGCGTGCGCACAGACATGGAGAATGTGTCCAATGCACAAGGATGACACTAACTTTTTCAGATCAATAGTGTGTGTGTGCAGCTGTGTGTGAGCGCACGCCCGTGAGTGAGAGACAGACAGAGAGAGAGAGAGAAATGCAATCAGTGCGCGGATGAGGTTTCTCCAGAGTGAGGATTTGGGTCATTTGAAAGCATATGGCTGAGTCAGCAACACTGCCACTACCACTGAACTTAATCTACTGAATAGTCCTCCAGGCTGAGAGAGAGAGTGAGAGAGGGAGGGGGGGGGGGGGGGGGGTGGAACAGGATGGAGATAGGGGGTAAAAAAAGGGGGGGGGGGGTAAAAAGCGTGAGCCGAAACAAGGGTTTAGGAAGAGCACGAGATGAAACAAAACCGAGAAGAAGGAAGGAAGAGAAGCGAAGAGAAGAGACGAGGGAGATATGACCGTAGATACAAGTAGAGCCAGGCCAGAATACGAGTGATGGAGAGAGACAGAGGAGGTGAAAGGCAGTGGTGCTGGGGAGGGTGTGTGTGTGGATCAGATGTGACAGCAGGAGCGGGTTGGAGCTGGAGAGAGGAAAGGTGGAAATGGAAGGACAGAGACCGAGTGGAGGGAAGACGGAGAGCCACAGAGAGAGACAAAGATGGAACGGAAACGGGAAGAGAGGAAGAACGAGACGTACAGAGAGAAAGATGAAATGGGAAGAAAGAGACGTAGAGAGGGAACGATGAAATGGACAGAGAGGAAGACAGATGTAGCGAAAGAGATGGAATGGAAATGAAAGAGAGACAGAGGAAAGGATGGGAGACAGAGATGGAGAGATAGGGGAGGGATCTAGAGCGAGGAGGGTAGAGGAGAGAGCTGCCTGAGAGAGGGGAGGAGAGAGATGGGGCGAGAGGAGATGGACCTAAAGAGAGAGAGAGATGGAAAATGCTCACCCACTGTCTCGGATGAAAGGGAGGAGTGGTTGAGAAATTTGCCATCCTCAACCAACCGACTGCTTATTATTTCTCTGACATTAACGCCCCATTTGGCCTCTTTCACTCTCCCCATCACTCTCCCCATCTCTCTCCCTCTTTCTCTCCACCTCTCTCTCGCTCTGTCTCTCTCTCTCTCTCGTCTGTTTTAGCCTTTGATTTCACACACATTTGGGCACTAATTATTGTGATTTCAATTCAGCCGAAGGGATGAGGGAGGTAGCCCGCCTGCTCGGCAACTTAATGTTTTATTAAAATACTATTTGCATATTCATGAATAAATACCATATATTTTGTTTTGTGTGCAAAAAGATTTTCTAATCGGGACAGACGGTTGAATGGATTGTGCGCGTTTAACAGGTTATAGGGGTTTGCTCTGGAGGCGTAGCGCGCACGTGTGCACGACACGGGCACGTGAGTGCATAAGCAGGCGAGGAGGAGCCTCCCCACGGATTAAACAAATCTTGGAGAATATGGCTGCTCTGGTTGCACGCGGTCAGTGTTGACTGAAAGCGCAGCAGTGCTCCAGTGGAACCACAGTCACACTGTTTGAGTCTCCTCACAACAAGACACTCAACTTTCACCCAATAGGACGATGGAAAGATGCCTTGAGAACCATATACAACTCTCTCTCTCTTTCCCCTCCCCAGCCTTTATCTCTCTCTCGTTCTCTACCACCCTGTCTTCCACTCTCAGCCCTTTTCTTCTCTACCTGTCCTCTCGCAACCTCTCTTAAGCCTGATTTATTTATACGTTGCCATACAACGGTGCCGCACACCAGAAACAACCGATCTACAAGCTCACAACGCATCGTGTACGAAATACGTCCTGAGCTTGTAGATGGGCTGTTTTCTGCACACGACACCGCCGTACGATGGAGCATAAACTAGTCATTATCTCTTCTTCTTCTGTCTCTCTTCTCTCTGCCTCCTAATACTCCCTCCCTCTCCCGGCGTGCAGTTCTGCGTCTCAAGCACTAGGTGGCAGTCATGCTATGCATTCTGGGGCCGCCGTGGCTGAGCCTAATGGCATCTGGCGTCTGGTGCCTGTGAGTAATGCCGCAGGAAAATGCGCTCCATAACCTATTGTTCTTATTGCAAAAGAGGAGGAAGTAGATATAGAAAGAGAGAGAGAGAGACACAAAGGAAAACAAACAAGAAGGGAAAGAGGGATGGAGAGAGCCGGGTTATGGGGGGGTGGGGGGGTATAAAGGAACGACACTATTGTGCTTGTGCGGTCCATTCTTGTGTGACAGGGGAGGTGGGGAAGGGTTGCGTGTGTGTGTGTGTGTATGGGGGGGTGCAAATGGGATAGTGACGTTGTTGGTGTATTTAACACGGATACAGACACAGTACACACACACACACACACACACACACACACACACACACACACACACACACACACACACATGCACGCATAGAGTACACTCACAGAGTGCACACACACTCACACCGAGTACATACACACACGGCACAGTTTTGTTTTAAACATATTGAAATACTGCTTGATACTATTCAATTCATTATTGTAGAGTACACAGTGAAATGTGTGAGAGTACTGACACTCTCGGAGTCAAATGAACTCTCCGAATTTTACTGCACCTACTAAAAATAGGATTTTGGAAGCCATCCCTGTTTGAATGTCACACTCACCACAATAAAACAAACTCCTGTTCCGTCTTTTACTGTTCTTGAAACATCTATAGAGACTAACTGCATGCGACTCTTATTGTTCCCTAACAACCTCCGAGTAACAAAATAATGGCCTTTCCCCCCCTCTGCATTCTTCTCATCTTTTCCTTTCCTGCTTCGTTACACGCCCACAGGGACCCAGAGGGTCTGGTAGCCTAGAAGGCTGTTTACCGGCACACATTGCATCATCTATACATCTGTGCTTATTTTGTGCAATGCTGTTTAAGTGTCTGCTCTCCTCTCGTCCTCTGTGAAGATGTTCGGAATAGCACACGCTTCTGTGATGCAGCCCGGTGACTGTGCCGTTTCCAGGGCAATCTCTTCTATTCAACAACATCTAACTCCAATAAAATGTGTGCAGTTTTTTTTAAATTCACTTCGAGTCTCATCGTGTGTTGGACTGTGTGATGGCACAGTGTCTTACTATGCGTGTGAGAGCGCTACTGAATTGACTTAACACCCCCAACCCAACAAATGGCGGTGTTAATCAAATACGTGCATGCAGGCACGTCTATGCTCGCAGTCTCATGACACACGACACACACACACACACACACACACACACACACACACACACACACACACACACACACACACACACACACACACACACACACACACACACACACACACACACACACACCAGATCCAAAGCAGGGAAAGAGAGGCGCTCGACTCTGTGTGTCGCTACTCAGCTACAAGGGCTCATCCCTGTATTTTGCCTCTCCCTGTACTTTGTCTCTCAAAAATGTCTTCCCCTTCAATTCAGACTCTTCTCACCATCACTCCCATCCCCTTAAACCCCCATCTCTGCTTTCACATCAGTCTCCTTCCTTGCCCCTCAGAAAAACAAAACGCTTTTAGAGAGAGAGAGAGAGCGAGCGAGACAGAGAGAGTGAGAGAGAGAGAGACTTAGCCGCTGGTTGGTGGGTATGCGTCACACCTGCAAGCCTCGATTCCCAGATGGATATGTATCCTCCTGAGAAGCTATACGTAGTGCTGCTCAGCTCACCGCAGGGATACACCATGTCCACTTTCTCCGCTCTGTTGCTAACTGGAAAGGTGTCCCCAATCAAAATAATACTTGTTGTGACCTTTCAGAGAGGCTGGCAAGGGGTATGATGAGGCTACCTTATTGTATTTTTTTAATTCAAATTGGGCACACAATGAACAGAGGTCCAGAGAGGGCCTATTTACTGGCTGTGTTGTCACTGCATGAAAGGCAATGTGTAAGGCTCAGGGCTCTGGTGGCCTGTGCTGGTGATTTGAAGATTAGCAGTGTGGTGGTGTTGTTGACGAGCATGGATTTAGGGGATGCACGAACATCACATGAACACGAGCACACTCACTCACTCACTCACTCTTTCTCTCCCGCATTGTCTGGTGGTGCATGTGACTGCTCGTGCGTGTGTGTCAGAGAGAAAACCGTGCGCTCTCCTAAACCCCAGCTCACTGTCATTAGTTAATGTGAGCAAGATGGTTTGTGAACACAATGCGCAAGCATTCATCTGTTATATCTTGCAAACAAAAGTTCCATGTATTTAAAAAAAGTTCTTATTTAAAAAAAGCCAGTTAATGGTTGCAAAGGCACTACTTACTGCTTTCAAAAAGTAACTGAGTTACTGTACTATAAAAGTAATTAGTTACTCGGAAAGTAACATTTGTGTTACTTTTTTGCTTCAATATTCATGTATATATTTTCGTGTTGCTGTATGTGGCACAGTGTGAGATAAGACGACTCACAACTAAATTTTCACCTACCATTGTTAGCCCGTAGCAGCACTTGGCATAGCGCTTGCCCTAACCTTGACGACCTTGCAGGCTTATGCAAAGGCTAAAATGTCATTTAGATTATTGTTGTATAGACAGATGCCAGGTTCATTTGTAGACCTGGCATCCTATGGTGTGTGTAGTTTCAATGTACAGATTGATTTTCTGATATTATACTGATAGGTTCTTGGTTTACCTAGATTACTATTCATATGCATTTGTGTTTTCCTTGCTTACTGTAAATCGCTCTGGATTAAGAGGGTCTGCTAGAAGCCTAAATTGTAGTTATAATCCCTATGATGAAAGTAGTAGTAGCCTACACACAACGACTCAACTGGTGATATAGGAAGCACGTCTTCAACAACATACCTTGAAATCAGTCCGTTTAGTTCTGCCTGTGCTTATAGACTGGAGGAGACGGTGATATAAAGCTTGCGCTTGGAGTTGTGTGTGCACGGTCGCGTTTGTCCATGTGTGTTCGTTTGTGTGAATCATCCAGGAAGTCCTGGAAGATTCTAGAGAGGCTGTCACAGTTTCGTGACTTGAACCCCATAGAACAGTGGTTCCCAAACTTTTTAGCTTGATACCCAAAAGAGAAATGTTATGTCTACCCCGGACCCAACTTGTGAAAATAGCTGATGTACAGGCTCACAATGCGTCGCATTGTGACGCATTGTGAGGCATTGTGACGCATTGTGAGCTTGTAAAAGGGTGCTCTAATACTAAAGACACTTGTCCTGGGTGAATAATTTTGAGACTGCAGTAGTCATTGAAAAAGTCATTTTGTTTTGAATTTGGTGAAACAACTTGTAATATTGCTTGTGTTGAGTTAACTCATTCAGTGCCAAGTAAATAAATAAATGATTGCCAATAGTACCAGCAATTGTTCGTCTTTCTTACCTTTTCAAGTAGTCACAGAATATTTATCTCCAGTATGATCGATACCTCAATCGTTGCTAAAGACGGAGGGTTTCACCGTGCTTCTGGTTAAGTGTCTGTCTTAATTAATGCATGTGCAATTTTTAAAGATAACATGAAATGCTTTTTTGAGATATTTTCAAATGTATGACATATTTCCTTGTGAAAATAGCCGATCTACAAGCTCACAACGCGTTGTAAATCGGCTATTTTCCGTAGTTTCGGTTCTGATCTCATTTCTCTTTTGGTAAATGGTTTGTGAACCACTGATCTTAGTGTTAGTGAAACAGGTGCTTGGTTCATGACAGAAGGCAAGAGTTTATGCTCTTCAACAGACACCATCAGGCTGGACAAAGCTGTAGCTCAATTAGTAGTGTGGCAGCCTGTGAGTCTGATGGTCAAGGGTGCGAGTCCTGTCCCCAGCCATGGGGTGTGGTGTCCGTGAGTGGGCTTTTTAACCCCTAATTGCTCCCCTGAGTGCTAAATATGACCACCTCCAGCTGGGTCAAGCTGAAAAGTAGTTTCCCCTGTTGGAATCATTTAAGGTCTTTATTATTATTATAAACCAGCACCATGACCTTCAATATTGACCTTTGAAAAAAAAATGCCGGCGCTACGTAGCTTATTTTACATTTTAGGTTTAAGTTAACGTCAATCTTACAGTGGCAGGAGGGCACCCTTGAAATCAACTGTCGTAATATTAAGCCGACTAAACACATTGTAGCTATGGTGACAAAATATATAAGCCTAATTAAAATACTACAATCCATCTGTGTTGTTTAGAAAGATGATGCTTGCAGTTATATTTTAAATTGTTCTTGTTTGATTTGTTTATTGCTGACTGTTTGTGAACAAACGTAATTTGGATAATAGACAAATCATTTGGGAATCATTTTGAGTGCAACACTAGTTACAATACTAGTTACCACAAAAAGTAATTAAGTTACAGTAACTGATTGCTGTTTTGTGGGAGGGGGTAGCAGAGAGACTGATTATAGAAACATTTAATGTATCACGATGGCCACCATCTTCGATTTTAAAGTGGCCCATTAGATAGATTTGATCAGTAACTTCTGGAGAAAAAACACACCACAATCGTGCTTGTTGTCTCCGCCAGGCCGAAGGCGTGGCCGAGACTATGTTTTGCCCCCTCTCCGTCCGTACGTCCGTCCGTCCGTCTGTGAACAGCTAATCTCCGGCACCGAACCTCTGCCCCAATCTTTTCAGATTGGCCTGTTATAGCGCCACCAGGAGGCAGAGTTTTGCAAAACAATTGTTTTGATATTGCGCCTACAGATTTTGGCCACCATCATGCTAATCGGTACACCGTACCTCTATAGTCATGTGATCACAACGGATCTGTCCTATTTTTCTTATTCCATCCTGATTGGCTAAGATTGGCTTCCAAAATTTGCAGGAGTGTTCTGTTTTGAACAAAATGCCTCAAATCATGAACGCAGCGTGTGATTGCAGTGAAACTTTGCAAACACATTCCCATTAGGCCAAGGAAGAAATGCCACCCTAATATTTTTCTAATTAGCCTCATGGTGGCGCTATAAAAGGCCAATTTGTGTTTACAGTACCTATGACTGGACTGATCGGCGTGAAACTTTGCACGCAGACTCTCTAGAGGAAGGAAAAACCTTTTTCACATCTGCCTTTTATAGCTCCACTTTTGCAAAACAAAATGTTTTTATTTCTATAGTCATGTGATAAAGACGGATCTGTCAGATGTGTCAGATTTCATCCTGATTGCCATCTGAAGTTTGCATGAGTGGATTGTTTTGAACAAAATGCCTCAAATCATGAAGAAATGGAAGAAATGGCACCCTTTTCACATTAGCCTATTATAGCGCCACCAGGAAGCCACAATAACCTAACTGACCCGGTTGAGACCTGTGCTCTGAGGAGCACTTTTTCTAGTATCATAATGTGAACGATTCTTCCCAAATATTGCTGTTATCCGCTGCACTGCGCGCGCACACACACGCACACGCACGCGCGCGCGCGCGCACGCACGCACGCACGCACGCACGCACACACACACACACACACACACACACACACACACACACACACACACACACACACACACACACACACACACACACACACACACACACACACACACACACACACACACACACACACACACACACACACACACACACACACACACCACAGCCGTCTTGCTTAATAGACCAATAGAAGGCCTGAATCTGGTTTGTTTTCTGCATATCACCACTCTTCTGCACCTCTAACGTTACACCAGGGCCACCTAAGGACTTCCAAGTCATCAAGACAGGCGGGAGCAGCAATCAATGAGTTGTCCAGCGACCATAGAAGCAAGCCAGGTAGAAAGAAGCGTAATGAAAACAATGACTGCCCATCTGTTCTTAATGTGCCGTTTCCACAGACTTAGGTAGTTTAAACCACCGGCAGCCTCCCATCCGAGCAGTATGTTTGAACGGGCCTCATGTTTTTCTTTCAGTGCCTGACTAAAAAGCATCTGATAAAAAGATGCTGCTCGCTTAAGCAGATTACAGAGCTTTAGAGCAATCTCCCCCATTGCAAATAGACTGTGAAACGTTCCACACCAGTCAGGAAAGCATGAAGACGCCGCTTTATATTGTGATGGTTCTCCCCCCCCAAAAAAATGTGGGGTTTCATTGCAAAACTCATAAATAGCTAAATAAATTTGTGTCATTAAAAGGTACTAGACACAGGAGGATTACTTCTGTGTTGCCACTAGCAAGTGAGAAATCGTACAGAGACATCCACACACTTATTCCTTCCCAGCCTGGTGAATATAAAAAAAATAAATCCCATTGCTAATCGCACTGGGAGATGCATGCCAGCAGTGGAAAAAAAGGTTTTGTGTAAATTACCAAAAGATTAGTTCCTTTCCTGGTTTATCTGCACGTCCAAACCATGGAGGTGCATTCTTCAAGCAGTCTACACAAATATTTCCCTTAAACTTTCTGTTAGAAGTGGAATGGTTTTGGTGTTTGTGTGTACGCAATACGCATGCGTGCATTCACACAGATGTATGCGTGTGCGCGTGCTTAATGTCCTGGTAGTGCCTTTGAAGTCTCATGATTGTCTCTGTTGAAACAAGATAGTGTTGGCGCTTTGAAGACACCATGACAGGATGGTAATACCTGCAGAGGGAAGTTTTTGGCCAGTCGGACGTTTGTCATGTGCGGCGATTAGCAGATGCGGTTGCTCGTTTTGTCATGGGATTAGAGCGCATTAGCCAAGGTGGATGGCAGTCAGAACACGCCCCAGTTGTATTTATTTATATATTTTATATATTGTATATATATACTGTGTGTGTGTGTGTGTGTGTGTGCAAATATATATATATATATATATATATATACACATACACATACACAGTACACACACACACACACACACACACACACACACACACACACACACACACACACACACACACACACACACACACACACACACACACACACACACACACACACACACCCCCACACAACGTAGCGGTTTCATGTGTGTATACATACAGTGTAAATCCACAGAACAATGTGCTTAATGTGGATTGATTGATTGTTGAAATACAACAATCCAACCGAGTAAAAAAAAAAAAAATAGTGATCTGAGCGTCAATCCGGGTACTTTTACATCAATGTTTACTTCCTGTTTCGTGTAACAAGTTTATGCCTGCAGCCTTCAAGCTGTCCATTTAAAATCCTCCAGATGCGTTATAAGACACCTCTGGCATCAGCCAGAGCTGATCAATTAAAAGCCTATTGATCTGTTATGGGTACAGTGAGAGTGGGAGATACTATACAGTAGCTGCAGGGTGCAGAAATCACTTAAATACACCCGGCCTCCGTATACATTCACAGTGGTGACACACTCATAATTAAGAGGCCATCCAATTATGCCAGTGTGGTATTTTAAACCGAGGCATATACATTTCAGTGTTGTATTTCTTTATGCTGATGCGTGGCACTTTAAAGATGTGGATGATGTGCTAAAGGATGTGAAAAAGGAAGCACATTGCCTTAAAAGATAGCTGTGATGGAAAGTGCTTTTCAGTTGCTCACAGTAGAGAGTGCTCCCTTTGAGATTGCGTCCCTCTTGCAGTCAAACAAGGCATTGTTCAAACAACGCAGATTTGGTTCAGGCCTCTGTTTTCACCATGGACTGTTACAGCATAAAAGTACCCCATTCTTACACGTTGCCCAGATCCTAATGATGGAAGTTGCGAACGATATCACGTGCACCGATATGGAGTTGTGCACCCCTCCTGTGCTGCTGGTAACAATAAACAGCTTACACACACCCTTCTTTGAACCCCTTCAGCTTAGATTTCCCTCTCGTCTGCTCTTCCCTACTTTAGTCATTCAAACCTCTCTCAAAGGCAATACACACACACACACACACACACACACACACACACACACACACACACACACACACACACACACACACACACACACACACACACACACACACACACACACACACACACACACACACACACACACACACACACACCCTCAGAGCTTAATTTGCAAAAGACCGCTTCATTTGAATGTCTTTGATGTAGCGTGGCTTGTGCTCAAATCAAGTATCTGATCCCAATCCTCTGGACAGATCCACATGGGTGTAGTGCTCTAACCACCGACGCCAGCCCAGCGCCGCCACCACTACCTGGCCTCTCCTTCTCCACCCTCGCCTCCGACTCATCCACCCGCCCCACACTTCCTCCCCCCATTTCATTCATTTGCAATTTTAACAAGCGTGCTTACGTGTCCCGTCATCCAGGTAATTTATGGAGATAGGGTCTGTGGCATGGGCCCCCAGAGTCCATACAGTCTTGACACACTGGTAAACTCGTATTTCAGTCTGTCCTGGATTTAAGGCTCTGATGTGTCCACTGTCCACCAAGGCATTTTTCCCCTAAGGCCCAGTTGAATTGTTTTCAATGGGAAGCGCTGCGTATTTACATTATGCTAGAAACGCCAGCAGCGTGACTAGGCTCCAGAGCGTCCATTCTGCACTCAGCCGTGCACGTCTGGCGTATTTATCTGGTCGCCGAAAGTTGAAAAATGTTCAACGAGCGTTGAGTTTTAGAAGAGTGCCTTGTGTTTTCAGCTGGGATCAAAAGGCTTTGGTGGGTGAACACATGGCCTAAGGGTGGGAAAGATTGACCATGCTGAAGAGAATATGGTGGTTTCACTGTGATCACTTTTCTTCCCAAAAAATTGGGATTCTGGAGGTTATAAGGTAGTGTGTATTGTTGAAAAATGTCCATAGCGGTTTCACAGTTGAGTAGCATTGATCAACCCATTGAGCCATTATGCCTAATTTATACTGGTCTACAAGCTGACAATGGTCAGCTGACGGCGCCACACGTTAAGAGTTTGTAGATACAGTATGCTATTCTTGGTGTGTAGCTAAGTAATCTAAAATGTACACTAGGAAATTATGTGGACCTTGGGGTCCACATGTGGCTCGAATGTGGAACAGGGACTTCATGTAACCAGCCTGTGACATCAGTCATCTGTGATGTCAATCGGCTGATGCATCTGATGTATGAATATGGGCAAGGTTTCAATGCGATCACAGCCCCATTGACTTTCATTATAAAATGTATATAAATATTTCAAAAGGTATAAAACATTATGTGAAAGAATGGCCTACTGGCAATATGCATTAAAGGTGTGCCGCTGATCAGTCCAGCGGTTTGCAAGATTAGCTCCGGAAAGACAGACGCGCAGGCACGCATACCCTCTCATAGATGGCTGGCGTCTTGCAGAGCCATGCCCTAAAAGTGTTAAGCCTGAGTTATACTTGGTTGCACGTTAGTGTTGTAGATAAATAGCAGATATACAAGCAGATAATCCAAGCTTGTAGATCTGCTATTTACTGAGCACAACACCGGCACGCAACCGAGTATAAATCAGCCATTACAAGTAGGTAAGGCTATATGGTTGAAGTGAGAAATCCTTGAGAATTGTCTGGGTCCTTTGTCACAGATAAGGTTGACCAAAGGTAGAAATCTTAAAAGAGAGACTGGTGATTACCACCTCCGCTGTCATCTATGAATGAAAGAAGCCGTCCACACCTTAAGTACGCCCTCTTCGCTACAACCTCACCCTTTCTGGCTTTCTTGAGTGTGCACAAAGCCCCCCCTTTCTGAAGTGTTCGTTTAACAGGCTCGCGTTTGAAGTGTAGCAGGGTGACATTCGTTGAGGCTGAATTGGGAGAAGAGAGGGTCAGCATCAAGGAAGTGTGGAAAACCTATGATGTGTTGAAGTGCCTTATCATAAACACTCCTTCTGGGCCTTGATTATTCCCCAAGGCCATTGATATTGAACCTGTCCTTTGGCTGCTAATCAAACACGATTTAAAACAGACTTGGCATATCTCCTCACTTTAAATCGTGTGTGGAGAGTCTTAAAGCTGCACAGAAAGTCTGCTATTCCTAATTCAGAATTTCAGACACATGGACCGTGAATGCAATTCATTTTTTTTTTCAAACTTGCCACAGCAGCCATTTTGCGCGTTCATCGTCTTTATAATTTTCTCTTCGCAAACCTCATAGAAGGAGGCTGCCAAAAGGCTTCCCGTTCATTAGAAGCAGGTTTTTTTTCTAGTCTAGTTTTAATGTTGTCTAGCCTTAATTTGTCTGTTTACCTACTGCAAGGGGAGGGGAGACTGGTGATGTGGCAGCACAGTCATAGCCGACGGCCCTCTTTGATGTGGAGAAATGCCTGTTTCACTAATTACCCCTGTGGTCAGAGGGCTTTTTCTTCCAATGACAGTTTTTTGGTGTGTTTTTTTTTCTTTGTCCGTATTCAGGTGATTATTCTCGCCAAGACCCTGTATCCCATTCGCTGAGCCGTGACATCTGACGGGTATATTTGCATTTGAATTAGCACACCGCATGGCTACATATCGATCACCTGCATTCGCTATCCCTCTTGCGTTCCCTCCTGTTTTTCCTCATTGGTTTAATCCTTTTTTCTTCATCTTCTCTTCAATCCATGTAGTTTTCTCTTTCTCTCTCTCACTCCTTTGCTCCCTCAGTCTCTCCTTCCTTCCCTGTACTTAGGCCCCACTAATGAGCCTGTATGGACTCTGCGAGTGTCAGCTGGGGTACTGAACAGCAGTGCACTTTGACCACGGGCCAGGGAGCAGGTGACTGATGCAGAAGCCATTGTTTGACATGAAATCCATACACTGCAAAGTGGGTCAAACAACTCATAATGTCATAAATCAGCCCCGGACAGGGAATTATTAATGGCTCTAGCATGTACCCTGAAGGTAGTGGTGGTGGCTGTGAGTGAGACGGAGCAAGAGAGACCACTATACACCTAAACATTATGTTTCATATTCATAAACAAAACAAAAGATTCTCTGGGACAGTAATGCCTAATTTACGCTCCGTCGTACGACGGTGTTGTGTGCCAGAAATAGCAGATCCACAAGCCCACGATTGTAAATCTGCTATTTACGGCACACAACGACATCATATGCCGGTACACGGTTGTTTTGTCGCCGTGACTCATCCCTATTCCCCCGTGTGCTTGGAACCCGTTGAGGCTGTGGCCATGCATGGCGCCCATCGTCCATCGTGTGTCCTGATGAAGAGCTTTGTATAGAGACCACCTGTGCTCAGGCTCTGGAAACCCGGCACTCTGATTCTGTGGTGGACGGGCTACATTAAGAAGCGACAGACGCAACACCCCCGCTGGGACTAAGTGGCGGTTTCATGTGCAATGCTTCCTGGGAACTGCTTTGGTGTCCCACGCAACTGGGCACGGCCTTGATTTTCACGAGATTGTCTTTTTTTCCCCCCCTCATTGCTGAAGGACACGGTGACAGTGACAACATATACAGTTGAGGAGAGACGGTATAGGTGTGGGAGTGGTGTATACGTGGGAGAGGTTCAATCTATCAGATGGAGATTACGTTAAGATTGAGTTCTATGTTTTCATGTTGGTGGTCCATAATAATGTGACAACCTTTTGTCCCTGGTCAAAGGGAAGCTGGGTTTTGATGATAGTATGTAATCACATGTAGTGTGTGTGTGTGTGTGTGTGTGTGTGTGTGTGTGTGTGTGTGTGTGTGTGTGTGTGTGTGTGTGTGTGTGTGTGTGTGTGTGTGTGTGTGTGTGTGTGTGTGTGTGTGTGTGTGTGTGTGTGTGTGTGTGTGTGTGTGTGTGTGTGTGTGTGTGTGTGTGTGTGCGCGCGTGCGTGCGTGTGTTTGTGTGGAAGGCCAGATGGCGTTTATGGGGGTGGTGAGTTACAGCGTGTGCATCAGTCCGGTAATGATAGTATTCGCTGAGAGAGCTGCAGGTGGCTCTCATCATAATGTTTGCCCGATAGAGTGCTGACTTGTGTCCCTGGGTTAAGAGACGATAGTTGTCTGCTGGTGAGTGGGAGTTATTGTACTCTACCTCCCTCTAGCTATGGATATGCTTCTGTTAATGTGCCCTTAGTGTTACACGCCACACCATAGGCCATAGCTGTTAAAACCGTGCACAATAGATGCACATGCACAGGGTTCATTTTCTTAACCAATTAAGACCTAATTGTCGCCGTGCAAGCTCATAATGTGACGTGCTGTGCGCTTGTAGATTGCCTTTTTTTGTTATTTTTGAAAATATTCATAGAAAATGTTTTAAACATTTTGACATGTGTTGACACATTTTTAGACACAGGTGGTGTCAGGGTTAATGTGGTTAACATACATATATTATAAAATTGTTAGATTGTGATATTATCAAACATAAATATAAAACCTATCAGGCTATCTAATCTACATTTCCCAAGTGCTGCTGAGCCAATAGAGCCTGCCTGCTTGCCCAGGGGAGAAATAGAAATTAGACCGTGGTCAAAATACATGTCAAACCAGAAACAGGACTGTGTCAAAGGTTGTGTCCAACCTACACACAGGATCTAAATGTCTCAATAGAAGAGCAGGGAGACCAAATACAACCACCCCAATTGTAGTTATATTGTATTAACTTACTCTACCATACAGATTGGACAAAATAACAATAATTGAGCTTTAATTCAGTCTTATCCCTGACCAGAAGCGGGGATAAAACATATCCGCACCGGCCATAAGAAGGATCACTAGAGGGAATATCAAAAGCAGATGCATGGATTTTCCTCCCCATCCCCCTCAGCAAATCCAACCCCGGACATACAGTACATCTCAACAACACCACCACAGAACGGGTGAATGGCTCCAAACTTTCACCCGGATGAAGGAATTGGTTGATTGAAATTTTGACCTGTCTTGAGGGTCAAAACTAAATGTCGTTTCCGTTTATGCAAAAGGAAAAGAAAATATAAACAATATGGCGTTCTGCAACCTTTAAAAACTGTATGGGCGCTTGTATCCAAATCGGTGCTCTTTAGAAACTTTTAATAGCTTCTATTTCCATTTAGACATAATGAGAATTTTGGAGAAAAACATTTGCTATTTCCTAGTTGTTTCCCAAACAATAGCGTGACATTTAGACCATAGGACCATTTACAGTTGTAAACCCTTTGGTGCTTTCGGCATTGTCCAATATTTATCTGTGGTTTTGTTTCTCCCCTCCAATCTTTGTCTGACACCCAGTGGCGGCCATACACAGTAGGGGGCCCGTTTCGAGAGCTAATATGCCACCCCCAATAAACAACAACAGCAAACAAACAATGAAAATAACAATATAAAAAAGGATTCAATTTGGTTAGCATACTTAAAGTTGTACTGTGCAAATTTCAAAAAAACGATTTTTAGCAGCCTCTGCTGGTCATTACCGTCACTGCAGGCCGTTTGTTTATTACTGCGTTACCCAGAATTCCATTCGTTTTCACCGGAAGACGGAAGTGTTTCAAAAAGCGTTCTGTTAATTGTTTTATACGATCTGTGGATCGTTTCTCTTAACCAGTGGAGCTTTAGTTAACGTGAGCTGTGTTTTCTTTTTCAGATTTTTTTTCGTTCTTCAAATCATACAATCTCTTAAAATCAGCGTGAGTTTCCTTTTGTTATTAGCGCGGTAGTTCCTGGCCAAACAGGAAACCGGTGCAGTAGTTCCTGGCCAAACAGGAAACCGGTGCATTTCCGCTTCCATTTTCCGGCCAGATGACGTCATTATCGCGGGAACGTCAACCCTGACCCCGTTCAATAGAAAATATATAAATAAAAGGCTTTCGGGGGTGAAATTCATGGAGTGGGTGTTGTGAAACATTTGCCACTCACAAAAGATATACAATTTAACCTAGCATTACTTTAACGGTATAGTTTTGGACAACTTACATACATAGTATATTGTTGCTGTCGGGCAGAAACTCCATTTCGACACTTTTGCATTTTTTTCCCATATATCAGTGCTATTGAACACCCTTTATGTCTGTGTGTTGGTAAAACAAATGTTGAACCAATGAAAAGTATTAAAAAGCGCTTCTGACAAAACTAGCTAACTCCATTGGATCCTCAAACTTTCTGCTAAACCAGCTACAGTAACTCCACCAAAGGGGGGTGGAGTTAGCTGGTTTAGCTGACTCCAGGCTCCACCCCCTTTTCACCTCCAACCTCATTGTGAGCTTGGAGGTCCATTCAGCTGTTCTTATTAATGATGAACAAAACCTCCTAACTTTTGTTTTGTCTTTCTCATTTCCTGAAAAATTAACATTTTGGAGTTGGCTGGTTTCTGCACCTTCAGCACCATGGACAGCTCAACATACAATCCAAACAATTCCCTTATTAAATAATGAATGCAATGATACAATGATATTTTTGCTTTGGAATTGGAAGAAGCCTCACCCTTCTCTGCAACTAAGGGTGTGCGCCCCCTAGTGGTGGTTGTTGGCTGGCTTTAGGAGAATATTGTAGCGTCCTGAAGGTACCCCTCATCTACGCTTTGAGAGACTGTTAACCCATTAAAACCGGAAAAGCATCCGTGTAATGCTAGATTTTAGTGTTGGCTATTCAAAAATAGCAGATATACAAGCTCACAGCGCGTAACTTTGTGCCACGCTGGGAGCTTGTACATCTGCTATTTTTGAACGTGTGAGAACTACTGATTTAGAAGGCATTTGTAGAATTGGCCTCAGGTCTTAATGGGTTAAACCTAAATAATAACTTGAGGCACTGGTACTCGTGTTGGCCATAAGAAATTAGGGCAACGTGCTTCAGCGTTACATGCAAATTTGTCAAGATAAGATCAAAAGCAGTGGTGGGATATGCTAAGTATAGTGTACACATCAATAATGTCTCCACATCTACAGCTCTGTATTCTCGGTGTTTCATCTTCGCCCAAGGGAATGGGCTTTGTGAACTGCGCTGCCATCCAATCCACATACATTGTCTTTCCAGCATAGATGAACAAATTGCATCTGAATGCTGCATGACCATTGCTCAAAGACAGATAATTATTATCACTGACAGAAACGATGTCAGTGAATACTTCCCTGCCATCCGAGAATGTGCATTAATCATGTTCACAATTCTACGGAGTAAAATTGCTGTCAAATTACACTTGGCGGTTGCGGTGTCTGCTGTGAAAATTACCTAGTTTTTGTGGGTGATTTGCTCTGCTTCATACCAGTGGCGATGCACAGCGGGAACTGAACACGAGCAACTCCATAAGAATAATGTGGCAAAGACACAAAATGACCAAGAGAGAAGATGGAAAGAGATGGAGAGAGAGAGTCTGTGTTGGCCCATGTGTGAAAACTGATCCAAGAGCAGATGTACTGTAGATGGAGGAACGTTCATTTGCATAACCTGAGTCGAAAAACAGAGAGAGTAGTGAATGAGAGGGGGATGAGGGAGGAGATTAAGTAATTATCCTTTCAAGACTAATTCGAGGTGCTGTTTGAAATTAACCTATGCAAATGATTGGACTGCATCACGGTGACTGGTACACTGCAGGAACATGTTTTAACACCTTATCTCAGTATTATCAAATGCACTTGCTGAGATATCAGCAGAGTGGAGAGAACATGTGTAGCATAATTATATTTTATGTTAACATTGCAACTTGTGTGATTTGAGTGTTTATTCAACACTCACCAACTGTATTTCAGTTAAAAGCACTTGGGTCAAAGGACCATTTAGGACCATTTATTGCAACAAATATTATTGTTTAACAATTTTATTTGACGGAAAGGCTTGGCTCTGAATGTATTCCCTAATTAATCCAGGCAGCATACAAGAGTTTCAATGGGGAGTGCAATAAAAAACCCACATCATTCTATAATATGAAACCGCAGTACAAACCCAGACATGATTCACAGCTTCCATGTACAACTAATAGCTAGAGGGAGGCTGGTGCAGTGGAGGGAATTTTAGTGCAGCAATGGTTTGAATGATTAGCATTAACTTGTTTGAAAGTGATTGGTGAATGAGAGTCTGATGAAGAAATGCTTCATATATGACATTACATGATTGACACGCATGTGTCACTTCCAGATAATGTTAGATTAAACAGGTGTTTGGAGATACAGCTCTAAGTAAGTAGTGAGATAAGCTTATTTTTTCAGAACTCCAAAATCCTTTTGTTTGCATTGTTCTTATTGCCAAAAGCAGCACTGCGTCAGATGATTTTCAAATCACTTTTTGGCATGATCCCTAACACTGGCACCCGGCCATAGCTATGACCTTCTCTAACCGCCTACATCAGTGCAAGATCCCTTGTGTATGTGTGTTTGTGTGTCTGAGAGAATGCATATGCCTTCATCTGTGCATGCACACGATCTGTGCCTGCAAGCGTGTGTGCGCGCACAGACAAACGGCGGCCTTGCAGCAAAGAGCAAAAGAGGACGGGGCGCATGTGTTTAACTGGCGGAGATGAAATTAAAAGTGGTGATTTCCCTGACGACTGCTCCCTCTAAGCAGCTGCCTGCTTCTCTTTTATAGTGAACGCGCTGTTGTTTATTTCTTTAAAGCATGTTTATCTCTGCTCTCTCAGCCTCCATGCGCACCATTCGCCAACTTCTCCCAGCTCGCTCAAGGTTTCCATTCTTTCAGGATGTCCTCTCTGTTCCCCTCCCAGTCCAGTTGTTCCCCTTCTGCTCCCGTACCTCGCGTCCAGGCTTCGGTTAATGCTATACGTTATAGTTCTCTTATAATCGGCTTGCGATCTAAATGCAAATTTCCGATGGGTGTGAAAGCACTGGGGAAGTTATTACCTACATGGCTGCCTTTGATGAACAGCCCTTAGCCTGCCAGGTAAATACTAAAGTGGAGAATTGCTTCCATGTGATTAAGATGATTAATTACTCAAATTTATTCCACCGTTTTTTTCTATGCCTTCCTCAACCTCTCTTGCACCAGTGTCACTAGTCGTGGCAGCTGTTTGACAGCATGGTTTGTGTCGTATATGTGTGAGTGCTTGAGAGAGGGTCACGTGTGTAGTCGAAACAATTCATTTAACCACATGAATCATCCCTCTTCTGGGGGCGAACATTTGGCGAAAATATTGGTGCGAAAATGCGTTGGTGAGCTTTTTTCCTGTCTGTTCAGGTGGACGTTCAGCAGGGCCAAGCAGGGGTACGACAGGACCAAATGGTGACATTTTACGTTGCTGACTACAGATTGCTCAGAGTGAATCAGTGAGCACAGGAAAGCGCATCGATCGATGCATGGACAAGCTTGTGAGTCGTGAAGTACGGCCACCCGTTATTGTTTTAGGTATGAATGTATTTTGATTTAGTTTTTTTGTTAAGGGTTGCTTGGTTAGTTTGATGAACAACTATTAATCAAACTAACTGGATTAGTTTGATTAACAACTGTTAAAAAAATACAGTGGTTCTCAAATTTCAATGACCCTCAGAGTGTACAAATTGAACCAAATGGACCCGTAACAGTGCATTTGGTTCCATTTGTACACTCTGAGTTACAGACCTGCAAGGGTCTTTTGAACACCCTCAAGGAACCCTGAGGGTCCGTGTACCCAACTTTGACAACCAATTGAACTAATCAATTTAATCTATTATGTAAAACTATTTTAAATGACATAATTGATTTTTTTTTGGAGGGTGGGAGTAAAAAAAGAAAAGTCTCACATTTTCCAAAGAATAGATGATAGATCGATATCAGTAGCCAGCTGTAAATGTGATTTCATGTCAGTCTACATACTGTACACACAACAAGCTGCTGGTGCAGCAGGATACAGCAGGGAAAGAGTTGCATGAAGACGGCTGTGATACAGATACAGAATAAATGCTCATAGATTTTTCTCAAAATCATCCCATGGACCGGATCGGACCCCTTCGCGGGCATTTGCTCCACGGGCTGCCAGTTTGGCATCCCTCATATAAGGTTTAAGTGGTTAAGAAAGGAATAGTTGATGTGAGATGATTTATTCAGCATAAGAATCTGGGTTTAAGCTCATGTTAAGTCTTGGAATATTATGCATTCATTTTAATGTAATTATTTACCAGACACTTTCAAATAACTCTTGGATTGTGATTTGTTTTTCAAATTCATGAAGTAAAACTTATTTTGTGAAATACTGTATGGTAATACTGAGTAAAGAAAAGTAAGCTAGACTGATGGAAATCATCTACCTATCCGACTTTTAGCCTGCCTTTGAAACTCTTTAAAATGTTCACATCTGACATGTTTTGAACCAAAACGTATTTAGGGAAAATAGAAAGCATTTGATGTCACAGTTTTGCAATGATTCCCAAGGACATTCCAAGTCAGAGTCAGAAGACGAGCACAACTTGTGCTGATGTGACATCACTTGGGTGACAAACTTAAAGATAAACTGTTAAAAAAAAACAAGGAGAAAAAAAGGCACCTTTAGTGGGGGAATACTGACGGACTGAAATGAAAGCAATTTTTTTGTCCTTTTGAAATGTAAATGCACAGCGATTTGCTGAATACCTTTGAAGAAACCATGTTATTAACTCTTTAACTGCCAGAGTAAAAGTGTAATAGTGTCACCCCACTGCCAGCGAAAACGAGTGTTTTTACCTACCTTTGAAAAATCATGGAATATTTTCCGTGATCGTAGTCCTCACGGAGATTGCCTCATTACACGGGAGTCTCGGTAGTCTCGAAAATAAAAAAGTGCCGCTCACGGTAATCCGTTGCATAGCTGTGGCCAGTTGAATGTGCCTTGTTTTCCCGTAAAGCAAGAGGAACGGAGATATAGCCATTTTCCAACAGGAAGTAAACAAGCTTTTATTTTTTTAAATGACGCCAATTCCGGTTGTGTCGTCATCTGGCAGTGAAAGTATTATCCATGTGGTAGCGAACAGGGCCATCTGGTGGGAAACCACTGTGGACAAAGTGCCAACTGACGAGTTTGCTCGTCTTTGGCAAAGAGTTAAGAATTGAGTATCGCTGTGCAGCCACCATTGATTCATTCATTAACCTCACTCTCACCTGCTGACTGGTCAATATAGTCACCGTCTTTAAAACCCATTAAGACCTGCGGCCGATTCTGTAAGTGCCTTCTAAATCAGGAGTTCTCACACAAGATTTTCTAAAATGTTCAAAAATAGCAACATCTGCTGTTTTTGAATAGCCAACGCAAAAATCTAAAATAACACGGATGCTTTCCCGGTTTTAATGGGCCCTAGCGCCCCTATTCTGGGCATGTCATAATAGGCAAACATTTGACGAATTTCGGTGAACTTTTGTCGAAGTCGTTAAAGCCAGTGGTTCTCAAAGTGGGGTCCTGGAGGGGGGGGCAAAATCCCCAGCAAAATGTGTTAATATAAATAACATAAAAATCACTTTAACCACTTACATCTAACCCTACATCTGCTACATCTATGGGGTTCCTTGGCATGGAAAAGTTTGAGAACCACTGGTTAAAGCAATGCTGCTTTGGCCAGACTATTAGCACAGCAACGGTTTTCTGTGACACTTTTTACACGTTTATGGACGAGACATACACGCATGAAAACTGGATGCCATCGCACTTAGCGTAAAACACATCCAACGGTGTCGTTGACTTTCACAGCTTCTGTTATGATGACAGCCTATGTATTGTTTATCTTGGGCCATGCCAAAATGAATAATATCATGTACACTTTAAGATCAAGTAGGAGGAGATCTCTGATGGTTAAATCAGAGAATTGGACCTGCACACTGTCAGACACTTGCAAAAAATGTAGCTCTTTATTCGACGTTTCGGTCGTTAGGCTTTAATATGATGGAGATGGGAGTGTCTCTAGGTCTGAGATTGCAGGTGCATCCAATGGGATACATGTCCGATGACCTTCAGTCTGGGGGTGTAGCCTTTAAAATGTTTGGTGTTTTTTGTGTTCTGTATCGTCTGTCCTGATGAAGGCAACCCCAATCCCATTCACAAAATATATTTTTTCTGGGTCACGGCAACACTAATTACGGCTCTGAATAGCAGAGGAAAAGCCCTGTACAGGTCATCGGGCCAGGTCTTCAATGGAGATATTGAAGAACATTTATATATTTATACAGCTGCTATTGTGATGACATGAGGCGTTAACTATATTCGTCATATGACAATTAGCGAAAAAGCATTTGGTAACTGGGACCCGCCTACTCGGTAAGAGATTAAAATCTGGAACAATGCATGTTGGGAATGCGTGCTGTCTGTCTGAGTCCCTTTTATGCCCATATATGGAGATCTCTTCTGTCTCTTTGATTGTGTCCCTTTTCTGCCCATATGGATATCTCTGTATCTGTCGTCCTGTCGTCACAACTGTACTCAGACCGCTTTTTTCCAATCGACGCCAAATCCCTTCACCAAAAATAGACGATCTACAAGCACAAAACATGTCACGTTGCGATGCATTTTCAGTATTCTTTGGTGAATGTTCCCAAGTGTTTATGTTATTTTTTTTTTATGTACTCCAGTACTTTAACTCAAGATTGCAACTTTCACTTATAGTTGAGTAATATTTGACCAGGAGTATCCACCATCCACCATCCACAGTATCCACCATCCACCCACAAGGTGAATTAAATTTTGAAACTCTTTTGAAAGTTTCTGACTTGCAGAACAATTTGAGAACAACAGAACTCTCTCTCTATACTTTTCTGAATCTGAAATATGGAAATAATGGAAATTATATTTGGGCTGGAACACTCTGGATGCTCTGAGGGCATTTTATTAACATCAGATCACAACATTGATCCCTGACTCACAATATGCAAATCACTGTCTTATCTCGTTGATTTTTCTAATTAACAATGCCATGAGCATATTTAATTAGAAAGAGTCACTGCCTGGGGAATCAATTAAACTGCGAATCCCACCCAAAGTTCAAAAGAAGACTTAAAAAAGAAAAAGGAAAAAAAAAGAAAGAAACAATATATGAACAATATAAACTTTAAGGTTTAACAACAGTCTTTTGTTTCTTGTCTCCACTTTTATTTGGCATTAGCATGAGTAAAGGTTTGATAACCAATGGCTAATGTGCATTTTTTTAAATGTATTTTGTACACATAACCATTTTGAATATATTCATAAATACAGAATGGTACAAACTACAAATGTCTCACAGGGTAAGATATTTCCAAAGAACATTTATATTTGCATTTTAGGCTTTATTTCGGGTAGGAAAATGAACAGAGAGACAGTACGAGAGAAAGGGTGGATGACATGCAGTGAATTACCCTCGGGTCACCTACGAGAAGGACTATATTCTCACTTAGGGGCAATTCAAATGTGAATCAAATAATGCCACTTTAGAGCAGTGGCTCCCAAAATGTATAACTCGAGACTCAACCCATGACAGCCGGGGCGCCTGATGGAGGGGAAGGGAACTGGTTGGAATAACGTGTTCCTTCCACGCTCTACGTCCTACCAGGGAAACTCCCCCCTGTCAGGTGACAAGAAGGTCAGTTGGCTCTCATGCATTGAAGGAAGCATGAGCTCGGCCCTGGCCTCCCAAGGCTGTGGGGGACTGGTGTAGCGCTGGTGTAGCGCCCAGGATCACTTAGGAAATTGGCAACGGGTGAAAAAAATGGGTTACAAAAATCGCGGGATAACATTTTTTTAAATAGAAATTTGATGTCTCACCGGGACCCAAAATAGCAGATCTACAAGTTCACAATGTGTCGCCAAATTTGCGCAAATCTTTTGAAATAATAATAATTAAAAATAAAATGTAGGAAACAAACAATATAGGGATATTTACTTGCAACCCATAAAAATGAGGTTGCGACCCACTGTTTTGCTCTAGAGCCCTTGGTATCCTTATTTCCTTTTCCTTTTCCTTTTCATAGCTGTGGCCAGTTGAATGTGCCTTGTTTTTCCCGTAAAGCAAGAGGAACGGAGATATAGCCATTTTCCAACAGGAAGTAAACAAGCTTTTATTTTTTTATTTTTTTAAATGGGGTTGCGACCCACTGTTTTGCTCTAGAGCCCTTGGTATCCTTATACTGAGTGATATACAGTACATGCATGTACTTTTGGGAAATGTAGACTGTTTGATTTGTTTGATAATATCACAATTTAACAATTACAAGAAAAGTATGTTATCCACAATCAGACTGGCCTCCCTGTTTCTGGCAAGCTGAAAACATTTGTCAACATTTTTCCAAAATGTTCACAAATTGTTTAAAAAAAACAAAAAACAACAACAAATATTAGTTAAGAAAATGGGTCTAACGCTAACAATGCATTGCGACACAACTCATTGTGAGGTTGTTGAACAGCTATTTTCGTTATACAGTACGTATGTGTCTTACGACAAAGTATATATTGGTCTCTGTTCAGCAGTTATCTTTCATAGTCACAATTGTGTCTGTTTACCATGGAGATGGATTTATCTTGAAAACCACTGCAGATTCCATTGACATGAAACTGGAGAGCCGTGAATCACTTATTCCATTTTGTTCAGAGCAAAACGGGGCATTCACATTCACTTATCTCTGACTCAAGGATGCTCGAGTATCATCTATCTCAGGTCTGACCGTCTGATGAATGGCAATGTTGCTCAAGTTATTTGTATTTGTGTTCTTTTTTACGTCATCACCTTTAAGAAAAGCCTTTACACCTCGAGAAACCGAATAGAACAGGATACCACTTCTCCATTGAACTCAATGGACATGGCCGCCCTGTTCTATTCAGTCGCACTATTACTTTGAATGGTGTCCTGAAGCTTGATTGGAAATCGGCGTGTCATTGTACGGGATTCACTGGGGCCTTGAACGCACGCACGCACGCACACACATGCAGCCCAGGAAGCAAGTATGTGTGCAGTAGCCTGCTGAGCGTAAGCACTTGGTTGGATACACTGTGTGCTTGCAGAGCACTGTGACCATCTAAGCACGGATGCTACAGTACACAGCTATGCAGATTTATACACCGCTTCTCACCTCTCATCCCCGTTAGATTTCTTCTCTTTTTAATCTTTATATGCCACCATGTCAGAACTTGTTTGGAAGTCGTTTGATGTCTTGAGAAGCAAGTTACTTTGTTTAAGATATGAGTTGACGTGTGTGTGTGTGTGTGTGTGTGTGTGTGTGTGTGTGTGTGTGTGTGTGTGTGTGTGTGTGTGTGTGTGTGTGTGTGTGTGTGTGTGTGTGTGTGTGTGTGTGTGTGTGTGTGTGTGTGTGTGTGACCCCCAAATTGATATGTGTTTGGCTGCGGACCCCCACGAGAAGATTTCTGTTAATTATTCAAACTCTCCCCAAGGACCCCTGGGGGTCCCCGGGTACCCTCATTGAGAACCACTGCCGTATACACACCCTGTATAATAGTGTTGATGGACGTGCCCTCATGCCAAGATATTGAATTAATGACTACCTCCCTAAGAGCCAGAGCGCAGTACCCCCTATAAGGTCCTGAAGCCCTTGAAGACCTCCATGGAGTTTGTTCCCATGGTCCGTTGGCCAGCACCAGGCTAGGCAATGAAATAAAAGCATTTTACCTCATAAAAATCAAATGGGTGGGCTTCATACCTGCGATAGAGAATCAAGCTGAAAGGTATGAGGGAGCGTCTGCTCGCCTTTATCTCTAATGGGCCCCAAACTGCGGCGCTTAGACTGAATATGAATGTACCGCGGGTGAATTATTAATGTTGTGGTGTGCTTCGTATTCTGCCTGGCACTTCCAGGGGTGATCCACCTCCCACGCGGACGGGAAGCTGTCACCCGTAATTGGAGAAATCACGACAGCGCAGAGTTAAGTGCTCCACAGTCCCTGGGTGAACAATCTGACGCCGCACACTGCAGCACCAAGAGGTTAGAAAATGTTTCTATTACTTTGCGCTGGTTTCTATTCTCGCCTTCCTTTCCATCTGTCTTTTTTATTTCTTTTGTTAACTACTGTGTCTCTGTCATAAAGGCTTTCTTGTGTGAATATACAGTAAAGAACATTACCTTCATTGGTCAGAGGATTGTTGCTGTTAATGCAACAATTTGAATAATGACTTACACGCAGTAGATGTGACTTCAGTCGCAGTATGCCTGGGGATCGGGTTCAACTGTGCAGCCAGAGATGTAAACTCCATGAGAGAGACAGTGGCAGGGTTCAGCTACTGTTTAGACATCAAACGACAGCCTACAGTGACTTTGTACAATGACCTTTAACCTCTCCCACTGTGCACTCATTCCACTCAACATATTCCCCATAGTGTGTGATTTGAACCACATCAGATGGGGAAAAAATATATATTATGCTAATGATGCAGAAGACACTGTTCATGTGGACTGCGGTTCCATTTCTCTGACAGCGTGACAACTCAAGAGCACAGCGTTGGCTTCCTGGGTCCTCCACATTACCCTGGGCACCGTCAATACCGACAGCTCCAATATGACGTGGACCCCCCAATGTCCCGCAGACAGGGGCAAGGTTGTAGGCACAGCAATGGGTTTATGGTGGTCCTATTGCCCCTGAACTAAACTATCTGTCAGTTTTCATGACAGGAGAGAAACTACCATGCTTCATCCTGGGTCAACCCCATGGCAGCGTACTGTCCATGGGCAGCCGGTTCTGGCAGGTTCAGTCAGGGAACCGCAAACCATTGGTCTGAGAGGCCTGCCTGTCTTTGTTGTGTCAAAGAAAAAGAAACGCTGTGATAGGGAGAGCGGAAGTAGATTTTTGATGGAGGTCCAGGCCTATGTGGGTCACGTGTAAACCGGTGACAAGGTCAAGGGAGTCAGTTTTGACGTGGTCCCGTCTGCCAAGTCTGTGAAGCGAGTCTGTGGAACCAGGAGGTCATCCTTGTTGTGGTATCGCTTGTCAACTGAAGAATTACAAAAGTGGGGCGCACCCTTTTGCTCAAAGTTTACAGATGACTGTACATTTTGTCAATTCATGCAAATTTGTTTGTACTCCATGACTGGAGCATAATTCTTATTGAGCCTCATTATGATAAATAATCTGTAGGAAAAGGGCACTTTAAAAAAAAGTTAAGCTACAGTATTATATGGTTAGTTCTCTTTGATGATTTAATAGAACTTTGTACACTGTGCGGCCCGCTTAACTTCTCTCAGTGCTTCATTATTTTAAATAATTTCACCTGCTATCATGTGTCTGTCTCCATACTGGACTTACTTCTTTATTAGTCAGTAATTCCATTCCAAAACATTAAATGACAATGAAAAAAGTTCAAAGAATAGCGACACACACTGTTAAGTTGTGACACATTGTGATTAACCCCAAATCCAGTCAAATCATTTTGTTTCCCCTTTCAAGTGAGAGACACAAGCGAGCGATCGCGGCAGATCTGAGAGACGAGCAGCTATGCTCTCTGTGAAATGCAAATTCAATTGACATGAAAAGGAAAAGAGGAAAACAAGAGAAAATGTGCTGCCACCTCCAGTTAAGTTAATCGTCAGAGAAACACTCGGAAAACACAAAACAGAACTATAAAAGCCACTTAATGAAGCAGGCAAACGTGTTAACGTTTAGGTTAGGAAAAAACATTCACAATAGCCGTAACATAACTGTTTCAATACCTAATATACTACAGCTATTTTGATGTATTGGAGAAGGCAAAATGAAATCGTCTGTGCCTTTTCCAGTAGAACATTCACCACAAAAATGGCCCCTATCCAGGGTGTTATGGCTGCGTCTTGGACATGATACAGTTCAAAGGTTCCCTTTTATGTATTTGGAAATTCTCCTCTGCAGGCATCAGCATTTTACTCTGAAATAAAAGTTAATGATATCACAAAGCTTGTAAATGCCGCTGCAAGCGACATAACACATCTTACTACTGTACATCTGAAAAACAAAAAAGCAACTATGTGTGAAATCTGCTTTAGTCCTAGCCACAGCTTTTTAATGCGGTGAGCAGAGTATTTACATAATGTCTACACATCTACCGCATATACACACAGACATTCACCACAATTAAAATAATTAATCCACACTGATTACAAATGTAAGCCTGTGATTCCACTCTATCCCATGTCTAAATGAGCAGATTTTTGATTTCGACCCCCATCACTTTGAAGTTTTCCCTTGCAGGCAGCATTCCCCAATGCAAAGTATAATGCAAAATTTGATCTTGCCCACAGGTACGCTATATCAGTGGTTCTCAAACTTTTTTGAGGCAAGGACCCCCAAATTGATTTATATTTGGCTGCGGACACCCAACTTTAAATGTTTTGTGCCAGGGACCCCCAGAAGAGAAGATTTGTGATTTGTGTATTATTCAAAAGTTTCCAAATATGTTCTATATTTTTCACACATTTTCAAAAATAGCAGATTTACAAGGTTGCAGCGCGGCACAAAGTGAGGCGCTGTGAGCTTGTACATCTGCTAGTTTTGAATAGCCAACGTATAAAATATTGATAAAGGGGTTCAAATGATTGTGCTATATTAACAAATTGTGCTGGGAACCCCCTGGAACCCCCCCCCAAGGACCCCTGGGGGTTCCCAGACCCCTTACTGTATATGATCATAACGGTTGATGTGCATTTCTTGCTGTTCTGCTGAATTCAAAACGGTGGCTTTTCCCTCTACACAGTAAAGAGAAGCTAGGACATGTTGAATCCTTCATCCTTAGTTTTGACCAGCCCTCGTTTTCAATGCTATTGACTGGATGTGTTAAGCCAGATTTACGAGAGAGAGAGAGAGAGAACGTAGACAGATATGTAGATGGATACTGTAGAACATTGGTTCTCAAAGTGGGGTCCGAGGACCCCCAGGGGTATTTGAGGGGGTTCCAGGGGGTCCACAGCTAAATGATGGACAGGGACCAAATGGACCCTTATGGGTCTGTAACTCTGAGAGTGTACAAATGGAACCAAATGGACCCTAACGGGTCCATTTGTACACTCTCAGAGTTAAATTAACATTGATTTTACAATATGAATTGGGGTCCCAGAGGTATAAATGCCATTAAACGGGGGTCTGTAGCCTAATGCATGTCAAACTGGGGGTCCTTGTAATTAAAATGGTTGAAATCACTGCTAGAGAGCCGTAAAATTCTTCTATTATGGGGGTCCCTGGCTTATCTTTTCAAATGGGCGTCCGCGGCCTAATAAGTGTCTATTTGGGGGTCCTTGGCACGAAAAGGTTTGAGAACCACTGCTGTAGTATAGATAGATACTAGACAGACAGACACAGGTAGTTAGGTAGATAGCACGGATTAAAGGTCTCATTTGCCACGACTGATTTCAATCATTTGGATTCCATAGAAGCCACCATGTCTTCTATGGAAGCATGTTGCGCAGTGAAAACAGCCGATCTACAAGCTCTCAAAGCGTCTGTTTTCGGTTATTATTTTAAGCATTTGTAGTGGTAAAACTAGCAATATATTCAGAAGCATTTTCCATACAATCTTAATAGTCTCTCTCAGATATTTCATACTTTTGTATAAAACGCAAAGGTTAAAGCCTCAGTCTGTGACTTCTTCACCTGGTTGGCAGTATGTAAAACAGCAGTAACAATAGGACAAATCATCATAATGTTACATATTGTGTTCATTGTTTAGGAATCAGTGCTAGTGTGGGTGTCTCCTTTTCAAATCACACATTAGGACTTGGTCATACAAACATTTTCAGTCGTGAGATTTTATTTTGCTTTAATCCATGAGATAGGTAAGTAGGCAGTGGTGTAAAGTCCATTTACTCATGCACTGTACTTAAGTACAATTTTGAGGTATTTTTACTTCTACTCCACTACATCTCAGAGGAAAATATTGTACTTTTACTCCACTATAATTATATGAACATTTTATTATAATTTTTTTTACATTCTTTTTTTTTATTTGACCCAAAGACCAAGGATATATGATTTTTCGAAGATCTAGACTCCTATCCACTTCCTTGTTAACTTAAAACTTAAAAATTCTGTATCTCGGCTCCTGAGTACTTTTTTAATTTCAATGAAAAATCTCTGGCAGAAAACTGCAAAAAATCTGAAATAACTCTGGCAGGTTAAGTGTTAAACAAGGGATACAGGAAGTAATTTTCAAAGGTCTCGTTAATTGCAAGCCACTGGAGCCTGATTTATCATTTATCATTTCAGCTACTAATAACAGTGAATAAACAAGGGCACTCAATGTAATGCATAATTGCAGGGAACAGTACAACACTGCCAATAATGTAATACAATTATTGGTAGAGTCAGTGCCCCTCGTGCCAGAATGTCATGGGGAAAAGACCCGTTAATTGAGCGTAAACAGTGCGATATTGAAAGGATCACTCTTGCATCTCCCGAATTTATGCAATCCTGGTGTCACAATACTGGAGAGGAATTCCTCACTGTGTTGATGGTGATGACAGCAATGCAATATTCATCCCCTCGGGAATGGTTATAATGCAACTATCGATTATGTTTTTAGCCATTATTCTATTGATTACTTTTACGATTAATCGAATGATCAATATATATTTTTTTAATATAAAAAATATGTATAAACAAATCAAATAACCACTTAAGCGTTATTTTATACCAGAAAATCGCATTGTGAACTTGAAGATCGGCTATCCTCAGTATTTTTAAAACATTTTCAAATCTTTTGAAACCTTTCACCTATGATGACAATCCCAAAATGGGTATTCATTATTAATAATAATGTATTATTATTTTATGAACTTATTATCGATTTGTTTGATTAACTGCTGCACCCCTAGTTATAAATATCAGAATTGGATTAGATTACATATTTATGGATTTTATGTGAAGAGAGAGTGTGTTATACCATGCAATATTGTCTCTGGTGTTTGATGCTGTAGATCAGCACACCAGTCTATCATTCTGATTACAACACAGTCTCATTATCAATATGATATTGATATTAAATGTTCATGACATCGATGACACAGCTTATTATGAAAATAGTTCCTTATTTCTTTTCTAGTGCATTCTAGCCAAATAATTTGCCAAATAGTTTGAGATGGGGGTCGGCGGCCAAGTACAGTACATACAATTTTGGGGGTCCTTGACATGAAAAAGTTTGAGCACCACTGATATAGCAACATAAGTTTGTCAGTGTTCTAGTTCACTCTTCCCATTTGGAGTATTTCTAGGTGCAGGCTGGTCATCAATTTTAGGCTAATTGTCACCAGAAATGTGATTAAAAGTAATTTGTTCAAAGCCAATAGATTGACAAAGTCATTATAATTACTTCACGGCCGTTGCTTGGTTACAGGTATAATAAGGTAAAAATAAGGTGTTTCAAGGAGCTTCAGTCCTCCATAAATAGCTTGCTGAATAGCAGCTGCACCTCACCATCTAATTGGTGGTTAGGTTTAGTTGGAACAGGTTCCTTTTACAGCAGGAGTCTTCAACCTTTTCAGGCCAAGGACCCCCTAGCTGAGAGAGAGATGAAGCAGGCCTACTCTATATTGCATAAAATTGTGTTTCAGATTAAAGATTTTTTTTTTTACTTAGTCTGCTCTTTTTTCCCTCTACACCTAAAAAAAATGCCAAAAATAGCCGGCGTTGAGAGCTTCTGCTTCTGCTATTTTCGGCTAATGTTCCCTTCAGAAAAGGAATTCTAGGGTTCAAGTGGTTAATGTAAAAAAACGAAATCCTATCACACAAAGATTTGGCGGACCCCCTATAGTAGCTCTGAGGACCCCCTAGGGGTCCCGGACCCCCTGTTGAAGACCCCTGTTTTACTGTATTGTTCTTTCCTATTTTACTTGTCTAGTATGTTCAAATTGTATGAATGTACTGTATGTATATACTATACGTATATGTATATCCTTTTCTGTATGTCTCCGCTACCCCCCACCCCCAAACCCATGGCACTCAGTTTACACACATTTGCACTCAAAAGACCAGCATGAAGCCCTTGAGCTTTTTTTGCGTTTCATCCTTTTGACAGATATGTACAAGTATTATGTGGTCATTACTTGTCAATCAAAACTGTAATCAATCAAGCAAAACATGGTTGTGATACTTTCGTTGAGATATTGTCTGAGTGATGATATCGGGAAATATTAGCTGTCATTAGAATGCCTCTTAGCCAATCGAATAAAGCAATCCTAAATGATTATTAACAACATAATACCTTGGAGTTCTTTGGAAGTTCATACAGGAGGGCTATTGTATTTGATAAAAGAGAAAGTTTGACTGTGTACACTGTTTTTATTATGTTTACTTTATCCTACTTTGTAACATGTCATTAGTCTCCTAGTGTTCTTAATTGCTTGACCACTTACCCTGTTGTTTGATGTTCATGGCACCTTGCACTTTGTAAGTCATTCTGGATAACAAGCATCTGCTAAATGCCTCAATAGTAAATATACAGTAAAGTACAATCCTGCTTTCATGCGTTCAAAACTGCAGCAGGATGCTGTACGATGTCAGTATAATAAACAATAGTCAGTTCTAAACCCTGGTTGCGTCATACAAATCAGTGACGCTACCTCTCCATTCATTGGATAGGTACATAGTCTAAGGCTTTAAAAGTGTGTAGCCACTTCTATACAGAGGTCCTGCAATAGAGGCGTAATGAAGATCAAGACAAAGATTCCGGCTTTGCGTTTTTTACACGGAACCAATGCTGCCTCTGTGTGTGCTTTTACATTGCATGCCAAGGCGGCACAAGAATGACCCCCATTCTGTGGGCGCACTTCTTATACAGTACAGTTAGGCGGAATGGCGGGACAATATTCCCGCCTTGAACAGGCTGTTTAAAAGTCGATTGTGTCTCCTCTCTTCTCTAATACATTCAAATGAATTCACACTCTCCAAGAGCAGCTAACGGAGCTTAAGTTATTCGTACTGGGCCCAACTCTCCCGTTTCTCTCATCGCTACACAAATTCAATTTCAATTTGAAAAACAGATCCACTGTTAGTGCATGTTTGTCGTTGACATTAATCTGATCGTTCCGGGTGTGGGGGGGTGAACTGCATTGAGATTGTGATTATGCCTAGCTGTCTGCTGAATGAAAATCTGATCATCTATTGACACACACACACACACACACACACACACACACACACACACACACACACACACACACACACACACACACACACACACACACACACACACACACACACACACACACACACACACCCCTTACCATTAAAGTTATTTCAACCCCATGAAATGCCAGTAACTAGGCATGCCTAATACTAATTTAAATGGAGACCAAACAGTTGACTGTCAGTGCCACCTGATCTGCCATTGGTGTTTGGCCATTTATCTGCCCAGGGACGGTGATTAGTTTCTCCCTGATATATGGGAAAGTCTGACCTCCACCTCTTACCGCTACATTATACCTGTATGTGTCAAAATATGGCTCATCACATGCTACCCGAGGTCAAATCAGCCTTTTTTCCCACTTTTTCTCAGGCTTCTTTATGACTATAGTACAATGGGTAACCATTTAGATTCAGTGCAAATAAAGATGCTGGAACGGTTAAGAAAATTGTTTGTCAGCATTTTTATTTTAGTTTCTCTGGCAGCGGAAGATGAAGGAAGCCTTGATAGAGATAAACAAGAAGACGAATAAAAAAAAAACAGAAGGATGGTGAAGAGTGAAACATCAGCATTGGTTTTGAGGCACATATTGATCTTGGCAGACTGACACCGCTTCCCATCCTGAGACGAGCTTGATGTCAGCAGTCTCTCATTCCTCCTTAGTCCAAGTCAGCAGAAAAGAGAAAAACAACAACATGGCACTCTACGTGGGCGTACAGTATGCGTTTATTCCTAATGCATTCTACTGAGTCAAGGTCACAGCTATTTCTTGTAACTCACTTTGTTTGGCGTGAAATTGATGAAGAAATAAGTAGATGAATAATGTTTTCCCAAGTTGTAGAATGTACTAGAATGGACTTCACAAGATGGAATTGCAGTCTTTGTAGAGTCCTTGACTATCAGAAGTGCTTGTTGATTGCGTATAACCGTACAAAATACAAATAAAGCAGAAATGCTTTTAAGATCATCCTTAAAGTATGAAGTGTCCTTCAGACTGATCAGTTGCTTGCCACTTGCCCCACTTGCCACGTGCCACTCAGGTGATTACACCTCTCTTTGAGAATGTGTGTTTAAAAAGGCTAGGGTTGATTGGGCCCTCTACGCCATCTTATGAACAGGTGCAGTTTCATGCAAATATACGGAATACTTTATGGATGCGCTGCCGCTGATAAGGATTTTGGGGACCGATACCAATAATGATTGTTTCTTCTCAATTTAATTCATTAATTTACTCTTTTATATTGTATAAATGTGCGGTACATTTTACATTGGGATTAAGAATAAAGAACAGCAACTTTATGCCAGACTGCTGTACATCTTTCATTATTAATAATACAAATTGATGTGAAAAAAAGAGTTAAAAAAAAGTATATTTTTTATAACATTAACTATCAATTTAGAATGGTAACCTGGCAAATTCAAGAGCAATGCCCATTTGCACTTGAAGTCAGTATGGCAATGTCATATTGACGACATCAGGGTACTCCATATATGGGGATTTGCGGATCTATTGATGTTTTTTGGACAACCGGCAGACTTCCCACTTGGCGCATAACTCCCTCAGGTCCTGGGCAGAGTTTGAAGTCGATCGGTCGGGCAGCTCTCAAGATACTCTGGGGACACACTCACACGCACGCAGAGGTTTTGCTTAATTTATAGAAGGATAGAAGCTGACTGCATGTGAAGAAGCTTGTTACATTGTGTATCAGAGCTGGGATCGGGACGCATTTTTGTCTTTCGGCCTGGCGAGAGAGTATGTTTTTCCCCCTGTCCATCCGTCCGTCCGTCCGTCCGTCCGTCTGTGACCAGTTCATCTCCGGCACCGTTGTCTTGATCGCAGCAAAACTGTGCACACACACTCCCTGGATGGCAATTCAGAACCTTTGCCCCAAATTCTTCTCATGGGACTTTTATAGCGCCACCAGGAGGCCGATTTGTGCAAAACATATTTTTGGACAGTACTCCTACAGATTTTGTCCAAAAATCCCGCAAATCGGTACACAGTATCTCTATAGTCATTAAACGAAACGGCTCTTTCAGATTTCTCATATTCCATCCTGATTGGCTAAAAATGGGAGAACTACCGAGGAAGAACTACCATTTGACATTTTTCAAATGAGCCTCATGGTGTCGCTATAACAGGCCGATTCGTATTTTTATCTATATTGCACATATCTGTGTAAAACTTTGTATGCACACTCCCTAAAGGTCAAGGAAAAACCTTTGCCCTGCATTTTTCACATCTGCCTTTTGTAGTGTCACCAGGAGGCCGACTTATGTAAAACACATTATTTTATACTACTCCTTCCAATTGTATCCAAATTTCACGCAAATCAGTACACATGATCTCTATATCACGACGGATGTGTTTGATTTTTTATATTCCATTCTGATTGGCTAAGATTGACATCTAAAGTTTGCATTATTCGCTTGTTTTGAACAAAATTCCGCAAATCATGAACACACCGTCCAATTGCGCTCAAACTTTGCACGCACATTCACACTATGTTGAGGAACAAATGCCACCCTTTTAACATTGGCCTGTTATAGCGCCACCAACAGGTCTAATTTAGCGAAACATGTTTTTAACAAAATCATGAATGCAGTCAGTGTCCGATTGTCGTGCAAGGCCTAAGAAGAAATGGCACCCTTTTCACGTTGGCCTATTATAGCGCCACCAGGAGGCCACAATAGCCTACCTGACCTGGCGGAGACCTGTGCTCCGAGGAGCACTTTTTCTAGTTCTGTCTGACCCCGTCCTATACCGACGGCGTTGTACCCGAGCCCGATTCGAACACGACCATTAATCCTTATTATGCATATTTTTAAAATCTTTTTAGACACTTTGTTACATTGACACGCAAACTTGTTACAATGTTACAGCATGCCTGTTGTGTTTACGCTGATTACACTTTTGTGGGCGACGTTTTATATAGGCTATGGATGGTAGATTGATTGTTACAGATTATACACACACACACAATAACATTTGGTCCTTTTACCAATGATGATTGTCAACGAAGGCTATTCATCTTCATGATGTGGACTCAACTGTTGAATGTTTGTTCTCAATAGTTTGTAAAAAGTTCCCAAAGACAAATTTACTTCGACATCCTCCATGATTCACTATAAAGCTGTGTTTACATCTGAAAGCATATCTCTTCCCTATTCCCATGGGACAAATCTGTGTCGTCGTCAGGACAACACAGAATGTTTAGGAAGTAGCCTAACACCAATCTGGGAACCCATTCGGTAAAAATAAATAAAATGTTTTTACCTCTGGAGGCACCACTTCCTTTTCTGTGTAGAAACAGGAACTCGGTTTGGCTCCTCCCCTTTCTTAGGCCACTTCCCCCTGGGTGCTTCTGTGTTTATTCCTACTAACAACAACAACATTACATGTTTAAGGCAGTGGTGCTGAAAGATTAGCCTAACACAGAGACATAGTAGTAGCCTATCATTCGTCTATCACCTCGTGTCTTAACAGGTTTTGGTCGGGTAGCCCACCTCTACTGTATATCGGTACCCATCATAAAAACATACTGCATGGCAATGCAATTGTGAAATGTCACTTATTGTCAGGGAGCGACATGGACATATGACAGTAGTAATTAGGCGTAGCACATTGAATAAGTTCCTATTCTTGCCAAATAGCTATATTTCCATCATCCATTTAATTATGTCCAAATCGAGTGATTAACATTTCTTAGACCATCGTGCTGCAATATTGTTGTGCACATTTTGGAGTGTGTGGTGTCTCAGTCAGCCAGTGCACTGACCATATGCTCCTTGTGGGCGCGAGCACCAGAGTTCAAATCCAACCCCTATCTTGTCTCGCATGTCTCTCCTCTCTCTGCCCTTGGTTTCCTGTCTCTCTCTACTTTCTCCTAAGAAATAGGAGACACAAATAAATCTTAAAGTAGAAGAAGAAAAGGAAGATTGCTGTGCTTGTTTCAATTAGGGCTTTGAGCAGAACTACAGTGTAGCGCGTGGAGATGCATGGTAATGAGTTACATGTTCCTAGTGGTCGATCAAACTATCAATATGCACAATGGGCTTCACGTTCAGCTCTTGTAAAACAAATCGTCTTTGCCTCTTTATTTGCTAATGAGAGTGGATTTACAGTGGATTTACAGTTATATACATTGTGGAGCCTGGTGCTGTTTGGAGTGGAGAACATGAAGTACATGATGCGTTACAGGTCTAAACCTGCATCAGGACTTAACCACTTAAAACCTTCAATAGTTGGTAAACTTGACCTTTGGCTCTGTACTTGGTCTGCTATTTTGTCCCGCTGCACCAAATCTCTTCGCCGAAAATAGCCTAGGAGCTTGTAGATGGGCTATTCTCTGCGAATGTTTCCACCAGAATATGGATGCTGGGGTTCAAGTGGTTAAACATTTAAACACCACAAACAATCTGCTAGATTTGACATTTTCAAAAAAGGTTTCGAAACATTTTCACTTTTAATGATATGCCCAAAATTGGAATGCCAGGGTTAACCACATGAACCCTAGTGTTCCTATTCTAGGGGCGAGAATTCGCAAAGATTGCGCGTTGAGAGCTTGTAGGTCGGCTATTTTCGGCTAAGAGTGTAGAGGTAAATAATCAGCAGACCTAGCATAGAGCCCTGGGGTACTCCGGTAAACTAAGTATATACAGTAGGGTTACAGCAGACCTAGCATAGAGCCCTGGGGTACTCCGGTAAACTAAGTATATACAGTAGGGTTAGGTGATTAAGATGCACATCATCGTCTCACTCTGATCCTTCCCATGGTGTCACAGCTATAGGGGCTGTTTGAGAATAAACCCAGGTCAGGTGAAATGGCCTGTACTGATAGAACCATGAATATTAGAAGGGGATTGGGTGGTGCCAGAGGTCTTTTGGTGGCCCCCATTTTTAAGCGAACAATACATTCCCTCTATTTGTGTCATTATGATATCATTAGGCAGCTCTTAGATGTTTTGTCTTGATTGGTATTTGATTTTCAAATACAATTTTCAGCTTTTATATCTGCATTTTTTTTTCTTCTGAAGTATACAGGGTTTAAGTGGTTAATGCAAGGCCAAATTATCTGTTCTCCCCTTCTAACCTAAAGAGGCGTAAAGAGGCGAGACATTTAGGTTTGTCTGGCCTCTGTTTCTCTTCCCTTGAGGGTTCCAAGTCAGAGCCTGTCTGGTAGTGTTTGACTCTGTTTTGCGTAGTGTGTGCCCGATCCATCCCCATCTTCTTCATCCAATTTCGCCTGCTGTTGGGATTTTTTTTGTATGTTATATATGTCATGTACTGTATGTTAATATGGGACAATTGAACTAAAATAAATACAGGGGCATTTTTATTTAAAGCACAGTCAACGATTATGCTATTATACTGGATACTGCACATTCAATTGTGTCACACTCGATTCATTTTTCAGATAGTGTGTATGTCTCATTCAGCTAGTCACCTTATCCAAAGGCAGCTGCATACTCTGTTTAACGTTTAATACTTGCCTGTTGAACATTGTTCGCATTGTGGCTTTGGTCTTGTTTCAAACAAAACATAATTTTCACTCTCTGGCTGCGCAACGTTTGCTCTACATTTGTTTTGGATGATCATGGCAGCTGATCATTGCAATGCTGACACTTAGACTGGTGTAGTTTGTTGTGTAGTACATGTACAGTATTTACATTCATGGAATAGAGTATGTTATTTTCATGCAGCATCATATGAATTCAGATGATTAACAGTGAGGGTGTTCATCAAATCACGTTTGTGCCTCCTTAACAAGAATATTAATTCTGATTTGAATACTTCCTTTGAGGTTAAGTGTAGGAAATGCATTTTTAAATGTTCATTTTCTCAATGATGTGATTGTGTGATTGTGTTCTCGACAAGTGTAACACATTATAACACACAATATCAGTCTTGTATATCTTCACTCTAATTTAACTCGGTTCAATAGAACATGATTTGTCCCCCATGCAGGGCCTGCGTCTGTCTCACTGACACTGAGAACTGGAACAGCTTTTACAACCTTTTTACAGATTCAAAATACATTTACAACTTTGAGATTAACTTCCACTCTAGCGCCAAATGGGGATAAATGGATTATTTCCAGGAAATTATTCCTGAGGTAAGCCACACAGTAATCAAGAGAAGATGAATGAAAACATCTGCTAGGGTTCAGGAAATCAGACAAAATACCAAAGTTTCACCCATACTTGGGACACACCCTTAAATGTATCACTATTTTCTCTCTCTTCCCCATTGAATTCCACCACGGGAGCTTGGAGCTTTGCAGCCAAAGGGAGTCAAATTTACTTTTTCTTCTAAATCAAACCCAAACAACTTGTCTCTGAGTAATTCTGAGTAAATCTGAGCAATTCAAAAATGGCTTGCGGTCAGCCGACACCTAACGGGACTCTCCGTGGACTCAATCCACCGTTATCAGGTTTTTAATCTTTATTTATTAATCATCGTCAATGCAAATAAAGCAACAAAACCCTGATTGAAAACGGATATTGTTGCAAGACGAGCTTCCCGACACTTCCCCAGGGACCTGGTTTAATTAAAAAACGCACAACATCAAACATGCCTTTTATATGGCGAGCCTGTATTAAGGGGAAAAGCCTTGCGTAATTTAATTCCTGGATCAATAAGTCATTGAGATTGTGCTAAAACAGATATTTCCCCCTGGAGGCGTACATTAAGACTGTAAAGCTGTGATTTACTGGTGGGGTCCTGTGGTTTGTGTACCAAGAGCACCTCCTTTATCTTTTCTACAATAAATGGATTTACCTCCCACGACTTTACTTCCAAATAAGTAACTCACTCTCTGAGACAAAAAGACATTGGATTTCTCTGTCTTTGTTCTTTGATGCACCTTGTATACATTGTTTTTATCGTACATACAGTACGTATGCATGAGTGTCTTGTGTATTTGCTGTAAGCCACAACATGGATGGAACTACTGTAGTAACAGTACAGTACAGTATATACACAGCGAGGTTAATATCGACTTCATCCAAACAAATTTCTCATGACAAGATCTTTAACCACTGTGTGTGTGTGTGTGTGTGTGTGTGTGTGTGTGTGTGTGTGTGTGTGTGTGTGTGTGTGTGTGTGTGTGTGTGTGTGGGTGTGTGTGTGGGTGGGGGGGGGGGTTGGTTTCACAGAAGATCATACTGTGTGATACATCCCTGTGAATTTATTTGCGTGAGGAGAGGGTTGAAAAGGGGGAAAAAAAAAGAAAATCGCATTTCCTTCAGCAGCTGGTGAAGATTAATCTCCATCCTAGCAAGACCACGGAGGCCGTAAAGTCTCAGAATCAAAGTCTTGCAGGTGCAAAATTGAATGTTAAATGTAAATTGATTTGGAGATCAAACATTTTCTAGCCCCTCTATCATTTTAATCAGGGAAAGCTGGAGCCTCAGCAGCGTAGAGAGGTGCTTGAAATTTCCGGATTGCCAAATGCACCTCCCAACCTTGATTGCGGCTGGTGGAGGAAGGACTCAGCTGCTAGTGTCACACTCTTAGGACGAGTTGGAGAGTCTGATAGTTATGTATTTCTTCACTTTGCAACTTGTGTGATTTCAACCGCATCAGGCCCCCGCCGATGAGGAAACTTGAGTGCACATTATCAGTGTAGGTGATTGAATCAATCAAGCGGTGCAACATTATAGAGTGGCTACACTGACCTTCTTGCACATTCTCCTACTGACCTGAGAAGGATGGCAGCTAGAATGATATCTCACATTTAATAGGTTATTAAGCAAGGCGAATAGATCAAAGATGATCAGTTGCGACAGCATTTGCCACACTTGGCTAGTGTTCCCCTGATATACAGACATAAATACACTTTAGTGGGGGTCTAGGATCAGGACTGTGACATTCAGGTTTTGATGCTTACAGCGATCAGCTTCACGCCGTTGTTTCTTGGAAGGCTGCAGAGTTCCTTTGCTCATCTCATCTTCTGCTGCAGTTCTCTCTCGTCTCCCTTTGCCCTTTCTATCTCTTGCCCTCTGCCGTCTTTCATTCACTTCACCCCTCCCTCTCTCTCTCTTCCCCAACATTTCGCACCTCTCTTCTGTTCTTGGTCAGCTAATTATGAGTGTCTGAATTGAAGAACGGGGTGGCGAAAGTTGAAGGAGTTATGGAGCATGGCCTCTCTTCCATGATCTGCCTGGCTAATTAGCCTGTGTGGCTAGCGTCCCTTTTTTCTTCAGCCCAAGAACAGATTAAACACTTGGGACTGACCTGCCCCAGATTTTATGCTACATTGAACTCTTAACAAATTAGAGGAGGGTCATCCACGGACAGCTTAATTGCGAGAAGCATATGGTATATTAAGTCATAATCAAGATTAAATCACACATTCCCCACTTAGATCTGCTCTTGGCCTCCATAAACCAGTTTTATCCCCTCTCATCACTCCCAACACGAATGCAAATTGTCTGCAGTATTTCTGGTGTGCGAATTGCAACTTTAAGCACAGCGGATAAGCATAAATAAACATGGATGCACGATGTTAAATTAGGGATGCAGTTTAGATCTTAGATCAACGTGCTTGTCAAAGGATGACAAAAGAGGGAGATCACTAATTGCAAAATTGAAAAGAAAAATGGAATCCATGAACAAGTATACAAACTGTCATTAGCCTCCCTTGAGATCTTGCATGAGGCACCAAAACAACAGTAAATGAATTAATCATACATTTTAAATCTCTCTCTTGTGGTTCTTCCAAGTCTGGGCAAATTGTTTTCCCAAAGATGTAAAAAAAAAAAAGAAAAATTCTAAGAGATTGTTGACATAATGAATGGAGGAACGCGTTTCGGTTTCAGGGGAACAACAGATGGAGGCTGAATCAGAGAGACTGTAAACTGTACAAGAAGCAATGATACAAATATATGACGACACAATATGAGGCTTTTGACAGAAACAAATAAACAATTGATTGTATCAACTTCAGTCTGATAATGGCTGGTTCCCATGAGAACGTAGCAATTGTAACTATAACTATATATATATATATATATATATATATATATATATATATATATATATATATATATATAGTTATATATAGTTATATATATATATATATATATATATATAGTTATATACATATATACATACATATGTATACATATATACATACATACTGTGTATATGGTAACTGCTTTCTAAGGCCACACGCACACAGCTTATTACGATTGGTCTTACATCACAATTCAATCGCATCACATTTGTTTGTGTACCTATCATTCAGCAACCCTGTCTGTCTCACAGGCTAAGGGACATTAACAACACACTGTGGTGAGATAACACACAATGGACAGATAACCTCAAATGTGACCCATTCTGTCTACACTTATCGGTGTCACGGCCTGACCTCTTTGGGTTGACCTTTTTTTGTAGCTGGCAGTCAAAAAGTCATCGCTTTCATTCATACTGGCCTTCAAGTGGCCTTCTTATCGTCTTTCTTTTCAGAGCACGGTCACATACAGTGTAGGCCAATCAGTGACTGCTGAGATGGACTTGGTGGAGCTCGACATTTTGTGGCATGTTTAGAATAAAGAATCAAGGTTTTATTTGACACACACTCATACAGCAAACAGCAAAATGTTGGTGCAGCACGTCCGCAAGACTGTGTGACAACTGCAGTTTAATGTACTCAAGATAATACCGGGTTTCAAAGAAATAAACACATAATGCATAATTTATGCCTGACATACGACGGCGTTGTCTATCTATAAGCTCACAAGCTTATACATCTGCAATTTCCGGCACATGACACCACCCTTGTGTGTGATGATGTACAGTATGAATCTCTCACATTTTGCATGCAGCCAGCGAGCTTGCACCACAGAGACACATCTACTCTACATTAACCCGTTCAATCCGGGAAAGCATCTCTGTCGTTTTAGATGTCTTTGGCTATTCAAAAATAGCAGATATACAGATACATGAGCTTGTTGATCTGCTATTTTTGAAAAATCGTGAAAATGTGTGAAAACCTTTGAATATATATAGCGAACCTTTTTTCAAATATGTTGTTCCAGGGACCTCCAGAAGCAAAGATTTGAGTTACAAATGTTCGCTTTAAAAAAAAAAATATATATTATTCAAAGGTTTGCACAAATGTTCACGTTTTTTCAAAAATCTACAAGCTCATAGCGAGATTGAATATATGAGCTTGAATATCTGCTAATTTTGAATAGCCAAAGTATAAAATAAGGGTTTTATTTCAAATATTTCACTCGATGTCTCGCTATGGGAGAGCGCCCTCCGGCGTGATCACACAGAAGTACACCTTCATAAACTTCCAGACAATCCTATTGGCTGGACTGACCTTCCTCTGACTGGAGGTCCCGCCCTCCTCCTATATCAGTCAGTGGATGGGTCATTTTCCCTAATTCAGTTTCTCTTCTCGTTCGCGATCGAGGAAGCACCTTCTCAGTCCACCTTATGAAGTCAGTACGGCGAAAGTCTCAACAGGACAGGATAATATCCCGGACCGCGAGACGCTACTGATGGTAGGTGTTGACTTTCTTTACAAAACCTGTGATAATATCGCAAGTTGCCCTGCTAGGAACTTAATACGTTCCATAGCCAAGCTTATTAAGCTAAAAAGAAAGCATAGTCTGCTTACATAGTAATCGTGATTCGAAGGACAAGTTTAATACACTCTCCCTAGTCTCACCCTGATTACTAGCCACAGCTAGCCCTGAGCTAGCTGTAAAGAACAACACGCCAGTATAATATACTCGGCCCCAGTGTTTGTTTCTTTCAAGCCTAGCAGCAGGTTGCCAGAGGGAGAGCCCTGAGCTCTCCTCAGCCCCACAGACTGCTAGCCACAGTTAGCCACGAGCTAGCTAGGGAAAAACAAACATGTGAGCATAGTCCGCTCAACCCCTGTGTTTTCGTTTTTTCCCTCCTCCCTGTTCTGTTCCCTAGAGCTTAAAACGCTTAACGTGAACGTGGCCTCCACAACTCTGAGGAGCAGGACCGGGTCCAAGAGCCCCGGTCCCGCAGAAAAGAGTGTGGGACGCCACCGGGTAGTAGTATCATAATACTACCGGCTAGCGTAGCATGTCGTCACCGAGAGCTTAACAAGCTCCCACTAGCGACACTTCTTGCAGGCTACCATGCTAACACAGGGTAAACACGACACCTTAACATCGTGTTTTTCTCCGGGGTGACTTCTCACCCACAAGCTAACACCGAGTAAAAACACCAGCGTCGTCCGCTCTTAGTGTGCTTTCTCCGGGTCAGCTCTGCACGCCACCAGCTAGCGCCATAAGACACCAGCTAGTTTTTAGCATGTTGTCACCAGTGAGCTTAATAAACTCCCACTAACAACACGTCTGGCAAGCTATAGCAAACACGACAGCGTCCCTGCTTTACATCGTGGTTTTTCTCCGAGGTGTTTCTTAGCCAAGAGCTAAAACACTGAACAAACACACCAGCGTTTACACTCTTAAATGTGTCTTTTCTCTGACCAGCTTAATACGCTGCCAGCTAGCTTAGTGCGTTGCCATCGGTGAAGCTTAAAACAAGCTCCTACCAGCAACACGTTACACACTGCGTGCTAACACAGAGTAAACACGACAGCATAACCTGCTTCACATCGTGTTTTCTCCCAGAAGGGGTTTTAGCCACAAACTAAACACCGGGCAAACACCAGCGTAGTACGCTCCTACTGTATTCCTTCAGAGACAGTCCTGTACGCCGCCAGCTAGCATAATACGCTACCGGCTTGCTTAGCACGTTGCCATCGGTGAGCTTAAAGCTCCCACTAGCAACACGTTTTGCACACGACGTGCTATCACTGAGTAAAACATGACAGCATCACTGCTTCACATCGTGTTTTCGTCTCTAAAGTGGCCTCGTAGCCACGAGCTAAAACCGAGCAAACACACTAGCGTTAAACGCTCCTAGTGTTTCTCTTTCAGCTCTGCAAGCCACCAGCTAGCATCATAAACTACCAGCTGGGCAGGCTACAGTTAGCTACACGCTAAAACCGACATCGTGTTGTTTCTCTGGGACAATAAAAGCTTAGAAAGTTTTTCTCCCATACACGACTCCCCTGTTTACAGACCTTGCCACAAACAAGCTCCACGCGTGTTGTGAACAATGACCGCTGCAGTCCAGCAACGAAGGGACCCCTGTCCCTCGAAAGAGTGCGGGGTCTGCGGGAATAGAATGTCGGGTCACGACGAACACAACTCATGTGTTATTTGCCTGGGACCAACCCACGCAGCCCGAGGGCCGTGTGAGGAAGGTCCGTTCCGCATAAGTATGTGGACTAACCGAACCTAGGTTCGTCAGAAAAGCGGGCCAAACATTTCCAGTCCCTTCTACACCAAGTTAGGAAGAGGACATGGACGAGGCCCAAAAGTTACTCCGGGGTACAGATTATGTCCCCTATAACCAGGTCATTGAGCAGGCGACTGGCCAGTAAAACGAGCCTCTCCCCACGACTCATACTCGACCTCGAGTTGCCAGCGGCGTAGCCTATAGCCACGAGCCGCGGCCAGTATGAGAGAACGGTTTTAATACCTACTCCTGTTGGCAACCAGCACTGGGACAACAGTTGACGTGTCCTGGGCTGAGCCCTACTCTTCCGCTACCCGTGGAAGAAGGGGTGGCCACACACCTCACGTCAGAAGCCACGGCTCTGACACGAGAGCCCAAATCCATTGCGAAGCACGCATCGCCTAAATGGCAGGCGTTCTCGCTTGCAGCTTACAGGCCAGGAGGAGCACCCTAGCCAGCCAGAGGCAGGCCTCGGGTAGCTACTCTACAAGAGTGAAATACAGAAAGGAGAGGGACATGGCTGGGACTATGTCAGGAGGAGACGGTGGACACCGCCTCCCCCTCTCTCTCTGGTGGTCCTGGAGTTCGGATGGCCGGGTGGGCGAGGCGAACACGCTCCGCCGCCCAATGGAAGAGAGAATAACTTTACACACTATACATTATGTGGATAATGTTGTGTGAATATAAACATGAGTTACGACTGTAACCCCGGTTCGATGATACTATGACCACGATGTCTCCTTGGCAAGACATCAGAGTGGTTATTGGAAATTGAACCCTCTCTACCTGTTTCTCCAATATAATTCAAACCGTTACAGCCTGAATTTCAGGGGCACGGCAAAAAGAAATGAAACAGGACAAAACCAGAACATAAGGGACACACGCTCGCTACCGCAGAGGTCTCACAGACACTTCAGGGTAGCGGGGCGAATACTCGCCATGAAGAGATGGCGATTACGCCCTGTCCCCAAGGGAACGGCTCACGGTCGACTCTGTTCAACCACTATATGGCGCCATGGCACCACAATCGAGCCTAACCAGTGTTGTAGGAACCCCACTGTATGATATCGGAATGGATAAGGTGCAACACACCACAGTAGGTGCTGCACTCTATATCCAGGGATGTATACTACAGTTCGCCTCGAGACCTCCCCAAGCTAGTGGAAGCGATCTTCTCATAAGCAGGGGACAGGCGGGCGACTTTCTACAGGAAGATAATTCTCCCTGTTAGGAAAACGAACTGTACAGGAAATACCAAGAGACCAAGCTAACAGCGGGCTCTATTCGTGCTATTCCTGGTCAAAAAGAAGGGGGGGGGGCTGCGTCCGATACTGGACCTAAGAGCCCTCAATCAGTATCTAAAGGTGTTCAAATTCAGGATATTATCAAATCCGTTCTCTCCGCATGGTGCGTCAGAGAGACTGGTTCACATCGATAGACCTAAAAGACGCCTAATTCTATGCTCCTTTTTTACCCACCACACAGAAATCTCTGTTGTTAGGGTTCTGAGGTTAAATTACGAATACACGGTGCTACCGTTTGTAACGTCCTCAGCCCCAGAGTATTTGTCGAATTCACGCAGGTTGCGATTGGCCCTCTGAGGAGAGAAGGCACTCGCATAACGTCTTACATAGAATGATGGGCTGCTACAAGCCGACTCAAAAATCAGCGGCAAAGCAGCATACTCGGAAAGTGGTGTCTCACCTACTGAAATCAAGTTTTCAGGATCAACTGCGTGTTGGTGCCTGCACAAACAGCGAATTTCATAGGCAGGACTCTGAACTCATTATTGTTCAAAGCCAGTCCGCCACTGAAAAGGATCAGTCCTTTTTGTCCTGCCTGGCACAATTTTGCACGGGCCGGAGGGTCTCCTTCAAAATGTGCATGAGAATATCAGGTATGAGGGCCTCAGCCGTATCGCTAAGACAGGCTGGGCAGTTGCGGTCGTGTGTTGGTCACAGAGAAATGTGTGTCAGCGCTGTGTCGCTGGAGGAATCTGTGATTCATCTCAGACGACTGGTCTCTGCGCCTGTCCCTGTTAGCTCCCACACTCGTGAGAGTGAGGGACCAGGGGCTGATGGTGATACTGGTGGCCCCAGAAGGGGTCACTGGGTATCAGTCAAACCTCTCCTGTACGACCGCTCATGGCTGCTTCCGTTACGCAGAAACATGCTAACGCTAGCAGGGGGCGAGTTATTTTGTCCCTGACCAGTACATCTGACTCTCTGGGCTCAGCCCATGAGGGGATGAATCTGAGTGCCGTGGGGTCACCCCAGAATGGTTTGAGACATGATGCGAGACGTCTCGCACTGTGCCGTTCCATACCAAAGTCCATTGAGTCCTTCTACAGCAGTGGTTCTCAACCTTTTTACAACAAGTACCACCTCAGATTTTATCTGTGATTCCAAGTACCACTGCCGCCAAACGTGCACGCGCGCGCAGCGCGCGCGATTTTTTTTGCGGTTATTAGCGGTTATTGATGCTTTTTGGGCGGGTTTAGGATGGATCTAGGGCAGTGGTTTTCAACCTTTATCATGCCAAGGACCCCTAAATTGATAAACATTCGGCCGTGGACCCCCATTTGAAAATGTTTTGTGCCAGGGACCCCCAGAAGCAAAGATATCAGTTCATTTTCGCTTTAAAAAAAAAAAAAATATTCAAAGATATGCAACACTTTTTCAAGGTTTTTCCAAAAATAGCAGATCTACAAGCTCATAGCGCGGTGCCGTGCCTGCTGTTTTTGAATAGCCAAAGCTAAGTGGTTAAAAATGATTGTGACGCTATTAACTCATGTCCAACTTGACCATACTGTACAATACCAAGTACATTTTCAAAAAGCCAAAGTTTAAATGGGGCTGAAGCGGTTTATGTATGTTTTGTCATAATAATTAAAATCCACAAAGTTACTAGTAGTAACTAAAGTTTTCAAATAATTGAGGTGGAGTAAAAGTATAATATTTGCCTCTGAGATGTATTGGAATAGAAATAAAAATATTGCAAATTGGAAATACTCCAGTCAAGTAAAATTACCTTAAAATTATACTCAAGTACAGTATTTGAGTACATGTACTTAGTTACTTTCCACCACTGTCAGCATTAGATAAGATGAATTACTCACCTTCTGAAAAGATGAAAGAAAACACACTTTTGTTCCATAGCCCCACATTGTCTTGGTTTCAGAAATCATGGTTGTAAATATGAACTTTTGCCACAAAGTCTTTATATTCCATAATGTCCCATGACCCACGTCCATGTTATTTACATTTTGACGATGCACGTTAGTCAAGTGGAGCTGTGTTCCGTGAGCAGAAAGCTGTCAAGTGGCCTCCAGAAAATAAATCTGGTTTCCTTTCAAAACGATGTGCATTTCAGAATAAGAGGTTTTTTAAAACTCTATCCTTGTAATGTTACAATGCAACACACGTTTTATTTTGAAATCATACTACTGGAAGTAGAAGTACCCAGGTAGCCTAGTTGAAACTACTTAACTTCACGCGAAAGCAGCTGTTTATGCGGAACGGGGGGAGAAGAAAAAAAGTCAGACAAACAGTGGGGGGAAATCACGGATCTGTGAGAGTGTCCCGTCGTACACACACATTAATGAATGGTTGTGACGCCCTGTATGTTAATCTGACGTTAGTAGATTATGTTTTATTCTTGAACATGGCCATGGGTCTGTGGCAGGTTATTTAATATGGGATTTTCACAGCTGCCTTTGACTTTTTCTTAACGGAACGGCGTTCCGCCACCGAATCTTTTACCGGAACGCCGTTCCGGACCGTGCCGGCCCACTTTCACCCCTGCCCTTCACCGTGTTTGTTTTGATCGTGGCTACCAGTACCGGCGCATTCAAAGTAACAGCCAGGAAATGCGCTGTTCCCACGCTGACAAAATACAGCACTGAGCGCACTGGCCAATACAAACTAATAGGCGAGTGTGCTCCGGTGCGTAATTTCCGAACGCACCCAAAAGTGTTCAACAAAACCTTTTTTAAATTAAATTTGAGTGATATTATGGTAATGTTATTTCCATTCAAAGTAGTATTTCGATAGTTTTATTATGTTTTCATATATATAAATTTTTTTTTTCTTTTTTTTTTCCCCCCACTTTTTTCATTTTTGGGAAGATTCTTCCGCGTACCACCAGGGGGGGGCTCAAGTACCACCGGTGGTACGCGTACCACAGGTTGAGAACCACTGTTCTACAGGACCTGATGGATAGGGGCAGAGCTTTTTCCTCAATAAAGTCTGCTTGGCGGCTATCTCAGCCTGCCATATTACTTGGGGCCGAGACGGTGGGTCAGCACCGCCTGGTTTGTCGGTTCATGGAAGGGACAGAACGTCTCTTCCCGAGTCAAAAGTCCCCGGTCTCGCCCTGGGATTTGAGCCGGGTGTTGGACTCCTGTCCAACACTTTTCGAGCCTCTGTGTCAGATTGACAGAACAACTGTCAATCAAGACTATGTTACTGATGGCTTCGGTGACTACTGTAGAGCTCAGTGATCTTCATGCACTGTCAAGTACACGCTGAGTGTACGCAGTTCAAGGAAGGGGCTACAAGGGTGGTTGTCAGACCCAAACCTGGGTGTGGGCCAGAGAACCCCTTGGTACCAAGTGTCCTTGTGACCTTGGGTGCGTTGCACCCGCCTATTTTTCGCCTCTTAGGAGGATGAAAGGTTACATTGCCTTTGTCCGGTTCGGGCTTTGGAAATGTGCATTGGCAGATCTAAAGGCTTTGAGAAAGTCAGATCAGCTATTTGTGTCATGGGCTCCACGGATAGTGGGCTAGCCCATTGCATAACAGACACTTTCCCACTGGATTGTAGAGGCTATTCAGTAGCCAATTCCAGTGGTGGGATGCTGCCCCAGTAAAACGGAGGGCACATTCTACGAGGGAAATAGAGACATCATGGGCCCTCTTCGGGGGGGTCTCCATCTGAGATGTCTGCAGTGTGGCATGTTGGGTTTAGGCCTTGACATTTGCCAGGTTCTACAGTTTGGACGTAACTGCAGCCCCTGTGGCGCATACAGTACGGTCCTTAGTGTAGCCTCCAGACACGGGGATCAAGTCCCTAGGCTGGTTGCTCTGGACTTCGAGATAACAATCAGGGAGTGTACTATATCTCCCATAGCGAGACATCGAGTGAAATATTTGAAATAAAACTATAGGTTACTGACGTAACCCCGGTTTTATGATAATATAAGCGAGATGTCTCGAAAGACACCCTTCTTGTTTACGAACGAGAAGAGAAAGGTTATCTTGAATTAGGGAAAATGACCCATCCACTGACTGATATAGGAGGAGGGCGGGACCTCCAGTCAGAGGAAGGTCAGTCCAGCCAATAGGATTGTCTGGAAGTTTATGAAGGTGTACTTCTGTGTGATCACGCCGGAGGGCGCTCTCCCATAGCGAGACATCTCGCTTATATTATCATAAAACCGGGGTTACGTCAGTAACCTATAGTTATAGTTAAAATCTAAAATGACACGGATGCGTTCCCGGATTGAATGGATTAAATAAATACATCTTGGTATGTTGTCGATGTGACATCATAGATGACTGATGTCACAGACTGGCCAAATGAAGTCAGAGATCCAGACTTTAACACGCCCGTTCACATGTGGATCCTGAGATCCACATGATTCAATACGACAGTACAATTACATTTTCATGGGAGAACATATCGGTTTTACAGACAAGATGTGAGAAAAACATGTCTGATAAGAATGTATTGTTGCTGTTGGGCAGAAACCTCTTATCTCCATATTCTAACTTTTTGTGTTTTTTCGTAAATTAACGCCCTACTTGATCATACTACAGTGTCACACAAAAACATCAAAAGTAGCAGATCCACAAGCTCGAAGGTTTTGCGCTTGTAGATCTGCTACTTCTGCTATTTTTTAAATTGAATCCTGAAAATGGCATATAGACATATATGAGGTTTTCACCCGACAGAGACGATAATAATATATCTCTCTACCTTGTGGGTGGAGGTATTTAGAAAGGGGAACGGGTTATTAATTATTATGGGGAGTCCGACGTGACGTAGGCAATAACTTTTTGAATTACATGTTTTCTGAAATAGCCAGCCCACCAAAAATGACTTGGTTGTCAAGAGTTTTCACGGCTCTCTGTAGTTTAGTTTAGTTTAGTTTAGTTTAGTTTAGTTGATTTGCATACATGTGCATACACACAACTGCCAATAACTTATAAACAGCAGAGTGGTTAAGATGTGCGGCAATGATTGTTTCTTGAACGAGCTAAGGCTGGAACAGTCTCTAATATGAAGCTGTTCCAAAAGTGAGGTCCTCTGAATTTGGTGCAGAATTAAGCAGTTGTTATCCTGAAAAAAGTGGGATGAAGATCACTGGCTGACCTAGTGCTATAATTGAGAATTCATTATTAAACTGAAATACATTTTGAAAACAGGCTGGGAGTAGTTTGTGAATTGATTGAAACTAGAAAATGCATATTTGGTAATTGTTTAAATCAAAAATGGGAAGGATTCTAAGAGACTTAAACAAAGGAGTGGAACTGGTGAATTTGTTAGAAAAAGTAATCATTTTGATGAAACGTTTTTGTAGCAGAAAAATACAATTGAGATTGGTTTTGAAAGTGCTTGCCCAAACAATGTATGAAATGTATGGATAAATCATTGTGTAATATAAATGAATGAGGATTTTTCTTGCCACAAGGTGCCGTATTCTTCTGATGACGAATGAAACGAATGAAATAAGTGCTATATGATTTTTCGAAGTGAGTTTTTCATCTATGAGTATTCCATGAACCATTTTTAGGAAATTATTATCTAATTTCGGTCTGTGCGTCGGTCTGTGCGTCTGTGTTTTTGTCCGGAGCTAATCTCCCAAATCGCTGGACCAGTCAAACACACATTTATTGTGTGCACTCCCACTAGACCAACGGTGCACCATTGGTCTAGTTCTATAAAGTTCAAATTTGTCTGTCTGTTAGTGAGTGTCTGGACAAATATGCATAGCTTGCAGATCTGTTCGGTTTAACAGATTCGGTTTATTGGATTTTCACAAATTAACATTTTTACAATGAGTCACAAGTCAAGGCAGATTTATTTTTACCAAGGCTGTACAAACTGTACATACGACTATAATATGATTGCAGACCAATTTACTTTTGGGTGCGTAATCTTCAGGTCAACAGTTACGCTCTTTTTCAGTTCAGTGTTCAGCTGTCTCAAAACCGTGTCTGCATCCACAAATACATGGTCTATCGACATCTTGCCACGGGTCTTCCATATTAAAAAAGTTTCTTCTGCGCAATCAATGTTGGCATCCTTCGGCAAGCCACACTATCATGCCACAGAGTATAGCCTAGATGAGGCTTTAGGTTTTCTGATGGATAATCGTAACTGGGACCTGCTGTAACAGGTGGCTGTGATTATGCTCGTTCAAAAGTGTGTGTGGGTGTGTTCTGTTCTGTGCCTTTCCCCCTCTTTCTGACTCTGGGGAGAAGAGAGAAGCTAAAGCTGCAGTCATGGACTTTGTGGTGATCAGTCTGTTTTGCATACTCTGCATTATTGGCCAATGTATCGTTGCTGTCAGGCAGAAACCTTGTATATCCATATTTGAATGGGTTGTTTTTGTAAATCAATGCCCTACTTCCTCATACAAGAGTATCATGCAAAAGTAGGGAAATAGCCGAATAAGCTCACAACGCGTTGCATCTTGCAGCTTTTAGATGTGCTATTTTTAGCGGTGCCAACCGCTCTACGTTTGACTCTGTCTGTCCGTGGGTCCGTGGGTCCGTGGGTCCGTGGGTCCGTTTGTGTGAGCACGGGATGAGCACGGCAAAGAAGCAAACAGCTATAACTTCAGTTTGCAGCATGCCACCAAGTCCAAATTTGGTATGTGGACTTAGACCACCAATAGGGACGAGCATGAATTGATGACGTTATCAAAGAGGGGTCCAGGGACCCCCAGCGCCCGTATGAGCACGGGATGAGCACGGGATTTTAAACAGCTATAACTCCAGTTTGCAGCATGCCACCAAGTCCACATTTGGTATGTGAACTTAGACCACCAATAGGCACGAGCATGAATTCATGAAGTTATCAAAGAGGGGTCCAGGGACCCCCAGTGCCGTATGAGCACGGGATGAGCACGGGATTTTAAACAGCTTTAACTCCAGTTGGCAGCATGCTACGGAGTACAAATTTTGTACATGGACTAAAGCCAGCAATAGGGACTAACTGTCATTACTTAAGCCCCGCCCCCTCTGTCTGCCCATTGGCTGGGCTTTAAACAGCCATCATTCCAGTTTGCAGCATGCTACCAAGTACAAATTTGGTAAGTGGACTCAGACCACCAATAGGGACGAACTGAAATGAGTTAAGGCCCGCCCCAAAGGCACCACTTCCTTCACACAGGGTGTGATTTTTTTGATTTCTTTGAAAATCAGTGAAAGTGGTAAAGTGTGTCTGGTAGATTTGGTAAATGTTGAACTAATGAAAAGTACTAATGAGCTTTTGACTAAATAATACATTCAAACCATTGGAACACAGGTTCTTTTTTTACATTTCCTGAAAAGCAACCGTTCTGGACATACAAGGTTTGTACCCGACAGTGTGACGATATAATCATATACCTCACAGAGACAAATTCCTAGTACCGTCATGAGGGGATGCTAGCGGAGTAGCAGGAACACATGGAAGATGGACTCAGATAGAGACGTCAGACTGTAGGCTGAGCAGGTGCAATTCAATTGATCCAGTTCATCACAGGCAAGCAAATCCAAATGAGAAGCATGCAGAAATCCAAAGCCCAACTAAAAAAAGTGCTCCACGGAGCTCCACGGAGCACAGGTCTCCGCCAGGCCAGGTAGGTTATCGTGGGCCAGCCATGTTCGGAATTTGAGTCATTTTGTTCAAAGTGAACCACTCTCTTCACACCGATCAGTTCAGTTATAGGTAAAAATCAGACGGATCCGTCTCGATCACATGACTATAATGATAATATTTCACGGCTTTGGCCTGGCGGAGACCACGAGAAGGTGTGCAAATCCCCGCCAGGAGGCATGCCCTATTAATAATAGTGATGCATGTAGTGAAATTACTAGGCTGCCTAGAGCAATGTAACTGTAGTGCAGCATGTGATTACCAGTTGTACATCGTCCCTACTGTCTTCCTACTGTCTCTCTGTCATACACATTCATTGTCCTATACCGCTCTCCACCTTTCTGTCAGGTTGCTGTCATTCAAATTTCTATGTCGTCTGATTGTTAATGCCATGTGTCAATTAACAAATGTCAATGTCACCAGTCAATCAAAAGTAGTGATTTGAAATGTGTTGGGTTTTCTCTGGCCTAGAGTCGCCCTTCTGGCGAGGATGTAAGTGCTGCAATTCATTGATATTAGGGCTACACAAGTTGACAGTCAATTGTGCCTGAAACTAAACAGTAGTGGCATGTAGGATGAGATGTACACAGCTATGAAAGGTGGCAGCCCATGCCAGCACAGTTACAGGAATAAAACCTCAGACCTGTGTATGCGTGTGTGACAGTCATCATGAGACATGGCATATTTAACATTACATTCAGCAGGGATGTCCCAATGAAATCACACCCAAAATCTAATTTTCAACTCCAGTATGCTCGTTCGGCAACTGTACAGTACATGTCTGGGATTTCAAGGTGGGCTGCATTAGGCTATATTAGTTTTGGTGCGTGCGTTGGCAAACTTAGGCACTCTAAACCAGGGGCTAGCCAACATTCTGGCTGAGTGGGGGGAGGGGAGGCATAATTAAAGATATCCGCCTTGTGGACATAATTACAGCCAAAAGGTCAAAAACACAGGTCAGGTAGACAGAAACTGGTTCCAGGTGGGACTCGGGTAACCGAAACATGGACTATGAATACAGAGGCTGAGACAGAATGAATGAGCTCAGGTGACTGCAGGGCTGATGAGAGCAGTGGGAATAGGCGTAGGAGGGAAAGTGTGAAGGCATCTGGTGGATAAGTGGAGAATAGCAGGTCTGGGGAGTAGAAGGTAGGCATGTAACGATTCACTCAACTCACGATACGATTCGAATCACGATTCGAGGGTCACGATACGATTCTTCACGATTTTTTTACGATTTTTTTAGCACATTTATTTTCCAGACAAATTACTGAAAACCTTGATTATTATTTTTTTTTAATCATGTATTTTTTAAAAACTATATTTTCTCTTATCCTCTTTTTAATACATGAAATTAAATAAAGCCTATCTATTCACGAGGTACATGCATTAACTGTCACATTAAGACATATACTTTTTTATTTGTAAAATAATAACTTTAAATATATAAGTCCTATGAAATAAATGTATTTAAACATATATCCCAGATAAAATAAATTATAAAGAAAACATTCTAATAAACAAACTAAGGCTTAGCCTTGGGATTTACAAGTTATTTTTTATCTATGCTACATTCTCAGCATTCTGTATAAAACAACACATTTATGTACAGTAATAAGGGAAAATGTTTTATACTGCTCCAAATGAGATTAGATAAGAATTAATTGATTAATATCAATGAAATTCGCTATATATCTGAAAGACAGTGTTGAAAGGAGTTAGGCGTTGTCAACGGTCTGATACAATTGTTAAATTATTAAATTAGATTATTATTCATTGTACTCTGCAGCCGCACCGAGGAGCTCCAGAATTAGCCGTTTTCATTAAGCCTTATCAGTTGTATGTTTCCTACAGAGTTTAAATCAGACAGCTAACAACGTCGTCAGACGGGGGAGGGGGTAAACGGAATAGTTTGGGCAATTCATCAATCAAATAAACATGTTTACATGCGACGCACATTTCCCTGTTTATGCAGTGCGATCGCCTAGTTGTTTAGATTTCATAGCCTGAGAGGACGTGAACCCACTTTGCCGTTCCATAGCCTGCTGTTCAGTGAGTGAAGAAGAGACGAACGCACTGCAGGCAGCTATGGTGGCACTGAGGGGACAAAATAGTAGGCGGAGAACAAGGTAGGGAGTCTGACTCGATTGCGCCCTCTGCTGGTTGCATCGCGATGTCATATTTTATTGCATCGATTTAAATCGTCACCACTTTGAATCGATTTAAATCGATATACGATAAATCGTTACATGCCTAGTAGAAGGCAATGTAGCTGGAGAGACAGGGAGACAGATGTGGCTGGAGAGAAAAGACAGACAGACAGACAAATGTGGCTGTAGAGGAGAGAGACATAGACAGATTTGGCTGGAGAGGAGAGACAGAATGAGAGACAGATGTGGCTGTAGAGGAAAGACATGGGAGACAGATGTGGCTGGAGAGGAGATACAGACAGACTGGCTGGAGAGAAGAGACATACATAGACAGATGTGGCTAGCTGGAGAGGAGAGACAGAGACAGATGTGGCTGGAGAGCAGAGACAGAGGGACAGGTGTGGCTGGAGGGCAGAGACAGACATAGACAGATGTGGCTGGCTGGAGAGAAGAGACAGAGACAGATGTGTCTGGAGAGTAGAGACAGAGAGACATGTATGGCTGGAGAGCAGAGACAGAGGGACAGGTGTGGCTGGAGGGCAGAGACAGACAGACAGATGTGGCTGGAGAGTAGAGACAGATGTGGCTGAAGAGCAGAGACAGACAGATGTGGCGGAGAGCAGAGACAGAGAGACAGATGTGGCTGGAGAGCAGAGACAGAGAGACAGGTATGGCTGTAGAGGAGAGACAGACAGACAGACAGACAGACAGACAGACAGAGAGACATTCAGTATGTGGCTGCAGAAGAGACACAGAGTAAACATACCTGGCAATAAATATAACTCTTGATTCTGAGATGCAACTAGACTGCTACGCCCCAGTATGCAGTCTAGCTAATCTGCAATAACAGCATGTAGCATACCTGAGAGCTTCCCTCTCGAGTGCCTTGACGGCTGTCTTGTCAACTCTCCTATTTTGTCATGAAGGAGCTCCAAGCTGAACTCAGACACACCTTACATGATGCTTTGGGCTGAGTCAACCCCTCTCCCCTCTCATGCCCATGTCCAACTGCATCCCCACCTCTGGCTTTGATGTGCACCCGGCTAACTACATGCTGCAGGGTAGCTCCGTCTGACGCATGGTAGGTCGTAGTATCTTCCCTGGCCACAGCTTCCAAATTACACATTTCATGCATTTTTCCACATTACATTTGGCTGCCGATTGGAGAGGATGCACAGGGCCTAATTAGCTCTCCAAATATCACAGCTTCTGCTGTACGACTCGTATGAATATTAAAGGTGAGACAGGATAGGGAGATGAGGTTGTATCTCCTGTAACCTGGAAGGAGTTGTGTGTGTGTGTGTGTGTGTGTGTGTGTGTGTGTGTGTGTGAGTGTGTGAGTGTGTGAGTGTGTTTGCGTGCATAATGGTAATTATGTCTGTATTGGTGCAAGGAGTATGTAAACTGTATATTTGTACATGGGTTCTACCTGTGCAGGTGTGTGTAGAGGCTGGAGAATGGTGTCTTTTGTTTGTTTTTGTTTGCTTTGGGGTGCAGCGGGGGGGCGACTCCTTAGAGAATAGTCACCCTCACCGCTGCCAGTAAAACATGACACTCCCCTTCTCTGCACTCCTATCTCACCAATAACAATTAGGCCAATAATTGTTTGGCTAATTATGATGAAGTGTTTGGCTTGGCACTAGCAAGGCACTCTCACTCTGTAAGTGTGCATCTTCATTTCTTCTCACGGCGAGATACTACGAGAGGCATTCCGTCGTCCGATAAGGGTGGCGCACTGAAGCGCGCGCACGTCTGCTTATCGTGTATGACGCAGGCGAACAACGCAGAGGCAAATTGACGAGCTCACATACACACCCAACTCGCGCTCGCTCGCACGCTGGCGTGCGCACACATTATGTTCTGTCCTGACCTCAATTTGTAACCAAAGCTCTGATTTTGATTTGCCTGCGGGCTGGTGCTTATCAAACCTAGCTGAACCAGAGGAGCGATAGCCCCGAATGGACAAAGACAGGAGAAGGGCACTTTGAGAGGCACAGATGCAAATTCCATCCCACTTCCAGAGAAAGCCTCCTGGCTAGACGCCCTGTCAGGTACTCTCTTAGAAAACTCGATTGACACCTGCACAGTCCCTGTCAAAAGGTGAGCAGAATAAATAGAATGTTTTACACTCGCCGACTGCACTGCTGTACATTTCTTCTATTACTCCCTGTTAACCATTACATCCGTATATTACAGCTGGAACAAAGGAGAAGGGGCAATTTGAATTGGTTGCCCTGCTATGATGTATAGGCACACTGGGATGCATTGACATTCAACTTCCAACCTCAACAGGGGACAGAGGGGGCATACTATAAACTACCTCACCTAGGTGCTGGCCCATGGCTCCAGCCTTGGCAGTACCCCCTGCTGTTTCATTTTGAGTTTTACTTGGTTCCATCCCTCTCTCCCATCATGTATACCTCACCCTCCTCCCTCCGCACGCACTCCTCTCCCGTGGTGGAACCACCAGGTCCTTGTTGCTAGGCAACCACTGTCTTAAGATCTTCCCAGTAGAGTTTTGAAGGTAATAAAACAATGCCTGAAGACAAACAGCAACTGGAACCGGAAAAAACCTCAGAGAGCCAGAGAGATATATAGAGAGAAAGAGATTGGGGGTGGGGTGGTGTGGTAAAGATAATCATACCTACCGTAGTTCCTTGTTCGGCTCTCTTTTGATGTCCAATTAAAAATACAAATGTTATTAATAGCAAAAGAAAACCCAGTTCACACGGAGTCGGACTAAGCTGGGGATAGAGGATTGGAAGTGATATTATAAATACACATCTGACGGCGGAGTCTCTGAGCAGAGAAAACAGCTGTCTTTTTCAAGGTTGCTGAGCCTCAAGGTTATGCAAACATATGGTAATGCATTATTTCAATCTCCGCCTATTGACACGCAGCCATATTTGCCCTGGCTTCGTGGTTCGCAATACTGCATGTGAATTTTGATTGACATCTGTCAGCAGCAGTCAACGCTCCCAGGTGCCGTTGCGGGCGATGGACCAACTCTCTGATCCTCTGATTTACGAGCTATCCAGCTGACACACCCTGTGGAATGCCTCCGCCTTCCATGCTTGGTGGCACTTTCATTTATTACAGGTTTCGGCCTTTGTTCTGACAAATGTGAATAAACAACACACACACACACACACACACACACACACACACACACACACACACACACACACACACACACACACACACACACGCATTATACACATGCACATACATAAATGCATAAATACATAAATGCCCATACAGTACATCTACACACACACACACACACACACACACACACACACACACACACACACACACACACACACACACACACACACACACACACACACACACACACACACACACACACACACACACACGCAACCCTTCCTTGGGACCAGAATTGTCAATCACACTTGATTGCAAAATAAATGTTTTCTCGTTTCCGTGTTCTACACAGAGAAATGAACGCCATTGCAAACAAACACTTGGAGAGATGGCATACGGATCCTCAGGCGTTCTGAATTATGACTAGGCACTGGGGAGATGAAAACTTTTGTTTTATTTCATTTGTTGTCGTCCCCCACCCCCCCTGCTCCCAGCCTTTGTAAGAGATGGAACATCAAAGGCGGGCTTTTACTAATACAAGTAATAAACTACTCCCACAAGGCTTTGCCTGAACTCAGTTCCATTTCCCCCTGTGCACGCTTTATGACTGACACAAGAGTGCACATGGAACGACTTTTTCTCTCCATAACCCCCGATTTTTTAACACAGAACAATAAAGTTGTCACTGAAGCCAAAACCCTGCACACGGTTAAGGTGGAAGAAAATAAATAAGTAAGCGGGTTCCCAGGCCACACAAGACTAGACAACAATCTAGTGAAATTGGCTTCACCCAGTGGCGACGGGGGCGCGCCACTTCCAAATCAATCTTCAGACGTTCAAGCATTCAAAACAGGCCCCCCCCCCCGATGTCTCCCCATGTTTGTTTCAGTATGTGTTCATCAGGCCTGAGTTATGCGTAGTTGCACGCAGGTGTCTCATACCGATAATAGCCGGTGTACAAGCTCTCAGCGCGTGAGCTTGTAGATCGGCTATACTGTATATGCTGCGTGACACCGCCGTCCGCCCAAGTATAAATCAGCCATTACAGTTCCAATCTGCTAGTGTTGAGATTGTTCCTAAATTGTTGTGTCCCCCAACACACAAACACACACACCACCCCCTGCCCTAATCAAAATGCAAATGCCTGTCTCCCTTTTGTGGCATTAGTGTGTCTTGCAGGGTGAATCTTGGGGCTTTAAATTGAAAGAAGATGAATGTGGGGTCTGTTCTATTTTTTCCCCTCTTTTTTTCCCCATGCCCGCACAAGGAGGCAATGCTGAAATTAAAAACATTGGACGGATGAAAAGCACGGGGAAGAAAGGATGAAACGATAGCAGCTGTCCAAAGGAGCATATCACTTTAGGACTTAAGCTGTAATAGCATAGACATCGCCCCCCCACACACACACGTAACAAACAGGACAGTGACAAAGAGACTACTTGGCATGTAGTTGTCAATCACAAGCCATTCTGCAGAGCATGACAGCCGTGTCCTTTGACCATCACTGTCAAGCATAGGTGTGAATTTCTTTGCACAGTGCAATGGTGATTTATTGTTCGTTTGTGGAACGTTGCACGTGTGTGATTGATTGCATGTGTTGTACTGTGTTAAGTATGTGTACACTGTGTGTGTGTGTGTGTGTGTGTGTGTGTGTGTGTGTGTGTGTGTGTGTGTGTGTACGGTGCATAGTGTTTTCGAGGTTAAGGCCTTGATTTTGTCTGAAGCGGTTTACTGTGTAGGAATGGGCAGATTTATGAGTGGAGGACAGATATGGATCACAAGTGTGTGTGTGTGTGTGTGTGTGTGTGTGAGAGAGAGAGCGGGAGGGTGTTGGTAAACAAGTGGATTGAACAAATAAAGCATGTGCATGTTTGTCATGCATACATGACAGGAACCAAACCCCCTTGAATGAGGTAATCGGTGCACGTAACAAAACATCTTTTACGCAAGGTCTATGGCACAAGTGCCTTGGGGGGTTGCTAGTTGCTAGTTAAACAATAATGAGTGCACAAATTAAAGGGAAGGTGCAAAGGGTTGTATTTAGTCTATGATATTGTCATGGGTGTGTTTTGGGCACAACACAAACAAGACCAATAAGAGTGTCTTCTCCCATTCCCTTTAAGAGACAGGTATGCCTAAGCATTGCACATTGCTATTTAAATGACACATTTGACAAGTTGGAGGAGACACAAACAGTTTTCTGCTGAGGAAACGGATCAGCTCCTGCATGCGTCTGTGTCTGCTGGCATCACCAGAACGGCAGCACAATGCCAAAAGCGATATAATGATGTCTGGAGACGGGGGGGACGGGGGGGACGGGGGGGGAAACAAAAGCTCTGCTCACTGAGACATCAAGACGTAGACGAGATGTGGACCACCCTCAGTGGCCCTGCTGCTGCTCAGCCTATATTTTGGGCATGTAGTTCAGACTCACACCTTCTCCTGTAATTTCTCATCTATGTTCAAGAGACATTTGTGGCTTGACATATCAACAATAATCACATGCTCAGCCTCTTAGTTAGGTTCTTTATTTAAACCACCTATTAAGCATATGAGGGGGATTCTCCATGCTCCAGGTGCGTCAGAGGCCCGAAATGACTGCTGATGTCCTGCTATGACGTTGCACAAAGAAAAGTGTAGGCTGTTTTATTGAAATAAACTCTCAAAAGACCTCTAAAATCTATTTTTCTCTGCACTCACTCAACACGTCACACAGTCTCTGAGCGGAAGATGCCCAGCAGGCATTGGCTATTTTTTTTACCGTTTTCTTTTTAGTCATATTCTTATTAATACAGAATATGTAAAAGCTAAATCAACTGCTTAAAAAAAGTGTTGATCTTCCGTTTCTGACCATGAAAATGATGAAACTCAATAATGAGTCTCTCAGCTACTGTATGTCATCTGCCATGTTGAATATGAGTGATGCATTGAATTTGGATGGAATTTAATTGCACGGGTTGCGAGCCTGCCTACAATACAGTATAAACAGTAGGTGAATCTTATTATACTACTGCGCTGGGTCACTGCACCAGACGTTAGGCAAGGTCACACAGCTGGTCTTAGGCACAACAATAGATTTCTGACTTTAATCTTTCTCCTTCACACAGCAATGCGCCAACAATTTGCCGGACCACACTTAATTTTAAGACTAACACTTCATGCACCCATTGTTTTTAATGACTGTAGACACAGTGGGGGGATCAAGCAAGCACATCCAAACCTGTTGACGGCGCGCGATTCAGAACATAGTTCTATTTTCAAACATTAATGCGTGGCACAGACCACCAATATAAAATGTGTGTATCATCCAGGCATTGACAAGTTTAAACTTGTATTGCAGTATGTAGCTATCTATGTACAATAAACAGTTTGTGTTTTCCTTTGTTTGACCGTTGTACATTCTCTTTTGAGAAACACTGTCGATTTTGTTATCAAATAGACAGTGGTGGAAAGTAACTAAGTACATTTACTCAAGCACTGTACTTAAGTAAAATGTTTAGGTATTTGTACTTGAATTTCCAACACTTTTACCTCTACTCCACTACAGTACATCTCAGAGGCAAATGTTGATACAGTAACCACTTCATTAACAATACATTTCGGCCATTTGAAAATAGCCGATCTACAAGCTCGTAGCAGAGCTTGTAGATCTGCCATTTTCAAAAGATGTTTATACATTTGAAAACTTGAAATGGGACATTCTGCATAATGAGTACTTTTACTTTTGGTACTTAAAGTACATTTTGATGCCAATACTTTAGTACTTTTACTCAAACACATTCTGAGTATTTATATATTGCAGTATTGATACTTTTTCTTAAGTAAAACATTTGAGTGCTTTTTCCACCACTGCAAATACATCTGCAAAAAGGTCTGCACAGTTCCTGAAAATAGGTTTATCTATGAAACTACCATGGTCCCGTCTTCCTACTGTATGCACATTGGTGATGATGTCAGTGCTTTAAATGGCAAAACTATGTATGAGGCACTGTACAAATTACCCTGTTCTATTATGACAGCAAGTTCAAAGCTCAGTCAATAGCTCTGTTTTGTCGGTCGGACTGTAGACGGAACAGAGAGGAGAAAGGGAGTACACACCGAAGCGAACAGAACCGCGTGTGTACCTCCCTCATTCCATTGGGTTTGGTGCAGTGCAGTTCAAATTATTAATTGCGGTGCAATTATAAAGAACAAGTGGCCTCACATGATGCTGTCAGGGCCGTACGTCTTGTTACTTTTTCCTTTCCATTAGTTTCACCGATAACTTTTTTACAATTACAGTTTAACTAGGTTTGTACTCTTTCTTTTCTTTTTCTTAATTAATGAATTAACACATTCTGCATGCAAATTCACTGACAACAAACAATGTAATGATCATTTGGTGACAGTGGATAACCAAGCTTCAAGTCTGAGTTATCTGACATTGTGTCTTAGTCACCATGTGTACATGCAGGCTCTAATAAGATTATGTGCTCAGCCTGATTAGAAAGCAATCGGAGAGTCAACTATTTACATGCTTAAGGATGCATGAGGCACTTATTTTATCATCAGAATGCTAAATGGTGCATTTATATAGCGCCTTTCTCCAAAGCGCTTTGCAATGTGCTTTATTACATTCACCCATTCATGCGCTGGTGGCGAAGGAAACCATGCAAGGTAGCATCATGCTCATGGGGAGCAGTTTGAGTGTCGAGGACACTTTGACAAGCAGCCAGGAAGAGCCAGAAAACGAACTGTGAATCTTCGGATTCCAAGACGGCTGCTCTACCTCCTGAGCCACTGCCGCCCCAGAATCATCTCACATTGAATTCATGCAGTGGTCAATAGCATAATTCTGACACTCTGAAAGACAATGAAAGCTTCATTGACGTGAGTCATGCAAGTCTGCATGTTCACATCGTCTGTTTTATTCAAAAACAAGGGAAAACAAACACAGTAACACATTACTGCAGTACAAGTTTGAAATAAAAAGAGGTTGTCATTCTGCGTTGCGCCAACTTATTTTTGGAGGGTCTGTACTGTGTGTGTGTGTGTGTGTGTGTGTGTGTGTGTGTGTGTGTGTGTGTGTGTGTGTGTGTGTTGACGCTCCAAAATAGAACTGAGCTCTGAAACACATGTCAACATGTTTTGACGCACCCACTTGACGCCTCCAGTGTGGCTACAGCCGTTGTAAAAGCCGTTGTTTGATGACGCGCACATCTGACGCTTTCAGGGTGTCGGGCCTTTGGTGTGCAAACTATATTTAGTGCATCTGGGAACAACATAACATTTTGATGCTTTAGAAAATGTAGACCTGTGTGCAATAAGACACTTTAATTGATAGCTAAATTAGTGCTTGAAATAGTTGTAGTGCTTGAAATAGTTGTAGTATTGTTGTTATTGGATTAGCATCACACCAATCTGGGAACCCATCGCCAAATGAAAAGGAAAAACAGTGCTTGAAATAGTTGTAGTATTGTTATTATTGCATTAGCATCACACCAATCTGGGAACCCATTGCCAAATGAAAAGGAAAAACAGCGCCCTCTGCTGTATTTTCTCTCACTTGGCTCTGGGAGGAAGTCGACGTAGCACACGTACGCAAGGAAACCGGGGTTTTGGTCTGCCTTAAGCCTTTCACTTCCGGTGGTGCGACTATGTTTTCATTCCCACTAACAACATTTCTACACGGAACACTAACACCACTTCTTCCAGAGAACATGGATCGTTTTGGTTATAAGCCCACTTGTTTCTATGATGAAAGAGCAAGTTAAAATGTGAATATCTTTCCGTGGTTTTGTCTGCTCCGAGGACGCTATTGTTAAATGAGTTTCGGTTTGTTTCTAGTGGGGAAGGATCGGCGGACACGTAAATCCCGCCCACTACATTTGATTGGGTAAAGCGCGGCCTGCTTCCTGATCTGAAGGCACGCCCACTTGTAGGCCAGTGCGTACACGATATGACGAACAGATTCTGCTCGCCGCTTGAATCTGTCGGGGACAGATTCGGCGAGCAGAATCTGTTCTTGAGAGATTAGCATCACACTAACTTGTTACCAATTACCATTTTGACATCCTGTATTGTCTAGGCAGTGTTTTTCAACCGGTGTTGGGAAACACTGGTCTAGGGACAATATACACAAATCTACATAATCGTATCACCAGAGGACTATGGTGCAATACAAACACTGAGTAAATGCATTGAACAATTCAACAATCGGATGTGCCATAATTTTCTTTAATTAAACAAAGACAACACTGAAGTAATTGTTTTTGGAGCCAAGGAAGACAGATTAAAAGTCAGTGCCAAGCTCCAATGTAATGTTAAAAACCTCTGCCCAAGTCAAAAACCTTGGTGGGTGAAGTCAAACCGGAATTTAAACAGCCACATTAACACAATCACAAAGTCAGCCTACTATCACCCCAAAAATATAGCACGGGTTAAAGGACTTATGTCTCAGCAGATCTAGAAAAACTTTCATGCGTTCGTCTTTACAGGTCTCCCTTTAAAAAATCTATCAGACGACTGCAGTTGATTCAGAACGCTGCTGCTCGAGTCCTTACTAATACCAAGACAGTGGAGCATATCACTCCAGTATCAAAACATCAAAAACAAATAAACATATCTGGAATAAACTCCCCGAAAACTGCAAGTCTTACTTTTAAAACACAAATAAAGACCTTTCTGTTTGCCGCGGCCTTTGATTGAGTTACTTTTCTTTTTTTTCTTTTTCTTTCTCTTCTGCACTGTAATTGTATCTGTTATTTTTTACTTATTTTGTTTTATGCATCTAATGTCATTGTATAATTGTGTTTCCTTTGCTTGATGTTCTGTGTAAAGCAAATTGAATTGCCTTGTTGTTGAAATGTGCTATACAAATAAAATGGCCTTGCCTTGCCTAGGACTGAATACCATGAATTAGAGTATGCACACTGAAGCCTAATCTGAATATGAAGGTGACCGTGGGTTTCTCACGTCTCAAGATGGAGCTAATATTCTCCTTTTGAGAATCTTATCTAAAGGCTGATCTGGCCCTTTCAACCAACATGAATTTTGAGTATGCCCGGAGCTAGCAGGGTTATCCTATTAAGTGTTCCATAATGTGCTTTTTCTGTTTCATGTGAAAAAGGGGTCAAATTAGTTCCGTGAATAGAATTATTTGTCTCTACGTATAATTCACCCAGACAGAGAGCATGTAGTGCACGTTTGCATTTTCAAAGATGGCATTGTTTGCTTTTGGACGTCAACACGCCACCTCCCATTCACATCCCCATGCCGTGTCTGCATATCTGTTGTTGTCTGAGACCGGGGCGATGACATTTGGTTGGGGTGGGGGCCGGGGGGGCGCTAGTGCGCCTGTCCCGTCAACAAGCCACAACCTCACAACAAATCACCACCACATCACCGGCATCACGCTGACTGACAGCTGGATAAGTCTTGTTGCCAGATTGCTAGTGATGCATGAGCAATCCACCGCTTCGTACTGTCATACATGCTGATACTGGGGGGTAGGTGGCTGGATGGGTAGTAGCTGCACACGGATATTGATGTTGTTTGGATTTGTCGGATGAGGCGCGGCGCACATTTGTGTGTGTGTGTGTGAGTGCAGAGATAGGAGTAGCAATAATTGTCATGCCACTAGGGGTGTGGGTGTGGGTGTGTGTGTGCGCGTGTGTGTGTAGCCATGGCCTTTTAACCATGCAATCAAATAAGCCATTGGTTCTCAAAGTGGGGTCCGGGGACCCCCAGGGGTACTTGAGGGGGTTCCAGGGGGTCCCCAGCTAAATGATGGATAGGAACTAAATGGACCCTCATGGGTCTAACTCTGAGAGTGTACAAATGGAACCAAATGGACCCTAACGGGTCCATTTGGTTCCATTTATACACACTCAGAGTTAAAATAACATTGATTTTACAATATGAATTGGGGTCCCAGAGATAGAAACGCCATTACATGGGGGTCTGTAGCCCTAATGCATGTGAAACTGGGGGTCCTTGAAATTAAAATGGTTGAGAATCACTGCTAGAGCCATAAAAATCTTCTCTTATGGGGGTCCCTGGCTTATCTTTTCAGATGGGGGTCCGCGGGCGAATAAGTGACATGAAAAAGTTTGAGAACCACTGAAATAAGCAACCTCAGTTAATTCATAGTGCAGAACTAGAAGTGAAACGGGTATGCAGCATGGTATAAAAGTATAACAATTCATAAAGAGTGAACCTCTTGGATAAAATCTAACTTTTTACATTGCTACTCAGGGCACTCGTGACTTTAAAAAGGCCTTGCTCTGTTCATTTGATGTCCTCCATCGACGACCTGTGAACTTGACCTCCATTTCCATTCCCTCAGTCCATCGGCGGCTTTTGAATTTGAAATAAGATGATTAGAAGAGTCTTTGACTGGCCTAATGGAGGACCCTTTAAAAATGAAGAACATCAATTACAGAGCCGGCCCCTCTTTATCCCGCAGCTACGCTCGCTCCACTGAAAGGTCTTTTTTTCTTTCCCCATTTTCAGAATCCGAAAAATCTTTGTTCTCGTTTGCCCTCTCTCCATCTCTCTGATGGTTCGTTAAGACTTGCTGTGGGTGCCCTCATTTGACCTTGAGTAATGTAACTGCCCTTCACATTTACATCACAACAGGGAGCCCCTGAAATCAGCTGCTATAGGTATTAACCCGTTAAGACCTAACCTCGCATCACCAGACTTTCCACCGCGGAGGAAAGCCTGGTATTCGTTCCAAAATGGCCCGTGTGATGCGGTTTAGAAAAAAAGAAAAAAAGTATCGTGGTTCCGGTGATTTGTTCCAGTTGCCGTCGTATTGTTTTTCTTGTAGATCGGCTATTTTTGAAGTATAAAAGGTTTGAAGTGGTTAAACGGATTTTCATGCTACATTAAGAAATGTTCCTGGGGGCCCCCTGGAACCTCCCCAGACCTCACTTTGAGAACCACTGTATTAAATACATTCTTGACTACATGAACCCTACAATAGGCAAACGTTCGTAAAAAAAAAAAAAGAACAGATCTACAAACGTGTTGCGATGTGTTGAGCTTGTATAGTTGTTATTTTTGGCTTAGAGATTTGAGGGAACAAGAGGAGGGGGCCAAGTATAGAGCCCTGGGGGACCCCGGTCAACAAAGTATATTGGTTTTTAAGTGATTAAACACATTCTTAATTCAGCACAGAAGCATGCATAGCATTTTCTGAAGCGCCATTGATTTTGTCTGGCTCAGTTAGTTCAAGGGTTCACATCACACCAAGGTTATTATTATGTCGTTTTTTTTTTCATTTGTCATTACTTTAATTATTCTGACCTTTTGTTTTCAGTTTCAGTTTAGTTCTAATTATTAGTGGGTTTGCTAGTTTAGTTCAAAACCACCGCTCATCTGCCAGTAGACTTGGGTGAGGTGCTGGGGTCAAAATGAAGCCAGATGAACAATTAAAGGTAGCCTCCGCACACTCAAAACTGTGAAAAATTGGATTGTTTATGTTTTTTATAGATGGCAAGCTTTCGGTCATATGCCTGAAGAAGGTCTTATATACTGTAGAAGCTTGCTATGTACAAGCTCAGTATTTGACAGATTAAAAAACATATTGTGTAATAAACACCAACATACCATTAAAAACGTTATTTACAGTTTAAACTGGCACCGGTAAAAACTATTGAAAGATAGGTTTCTGTACGTTCTGTGTACTGTATGAAATGAAAAACTAAGGACATTTTCTCTATTTAATTGCAGTTGTTTGCTGCTAACACTAATTCCCTCTTGATTCTTCTAGTTGTTTTTTTAAACACAGGCTTTCAGTTGGTTATTGTTTTTTTTTTTTGTGAAGCCTAGCTTCTTTTTTTTTTCTTTCTATTTTTGATTTCAGTTAACTACTAGTTTCATTATTTTATATTTTTTGTTAACTATAATAACCTCACATCACACCTTGGGAATCAGGCCCACACACCATGGTGAAGCATATCAGTATGAAACTATTTCCCTGAGTTCCACTCATCTTTTTTTCCCTTTTTCTTCTCGTTTTTCTTGGATGGTCAGGCTGCAATATTTTGGGTACAAAATACTGGATCAAAGGCTTGGAAAGAGGAGGGATCCTGGCATATTTGCAGGCCGCATGGCTGTGCCTCCTACCCTCCTGTCCTGTCATTGAGTTACAACAGGAGGGTCATTAGGGGGAGAAACATATGCCATTCAGCATGCAAGGTCTGCTGTCCAATTAGTGGTCAGGAGGAGGCACTCAACTGAAGCCAAGCATGAAAAAAACACACACGCACAGACATGAAACTTCTTGATTAATTTGCTTCATATTTATCACACTTTAACCCTTCATGTTTGCACATCAACAGGTACAGATAACCTTTAGAATACGCACATACCTGCGAACTGATTCCCCAAGGTCAGTAGTCTTGCGGGTTGTTTTGCTGGCAACAACACTGAGCACAAAAGAAAGTGAGTGCTTGGCTTATGGCAAACAAAGCACAATATTTTTCTCACATGTCAATAGACTATGTACTTGAAGGATTGCTGAGTTTCATGAATGTTTAAGTTCCTGTCAAGTCACCATATTCCCCTCACAAAAGAAAGAATATAAAATACATATATTTAAAAGATTGTATATATTTAATATCTTCACATTTCGCCCGTCACAACACTTCAAGGGTAATGATTTCCAGTTGAGGTAGTCACAACTGTCTTTGATATTCAACCAGTCATTTTGACATACCATTCACAAACAAACTGTTGTGCAGCACATAAACAATAAATACTCTTGTTTTATAGTTCTGTCCCTAGTGGCAACAGGTCAACCGATCAGGCGCACAGAAAAGTTGTGCATTTGTGCAATGAAATGAACCTACAGTATGCTGAATGCTGTTGAACCTTGTGTGTGAAATGGGTTAAACCTGCACATTTGGTGATGTGTACAGTATATGGAGTGTTTCATTCCAAAATGAGATGTCTACTGTTGTGACTCTTACTAGGTTGGCCAAGTTATTAATGAGACCCTCTGGCGTCTGGCATTTTGTTTTAAAATACAAAATGAACCTCCTTTTTCGTCTGGGCCGGTATGGCCGAGTTTAAGGGATTTACCGAAAGGTCACAAGTTAAATCCCCATAAAAACGAAGATGTCCTATCAATGAGTAATCTCTCAAGACAGATTCTGCTAACAGCAGAATCTGTCAGCACCACTGCCCTAAACATGTATTGTTATTAGTAGGAATAAACACAGAAGCACGTGGGAGTATGTGGACTAAGAAAGGGGAGGAGACAAACCGAGTTCCTGTTTCTACACAAAAAAAGAGGTGGTGCCCCTAGATGGAAAAACAAAGGAGAAAAGAACAGTATTTCCCCCCTTTTTTTCTCCAATCAATGTGTACTTGCGCAGAGGATCAGTTAAAGGACAACTTTGTTTTTTTTACAACCAAGGTTTATATTTTAGCTTGTAATTAAAGTAAATAAAAGATGAGTGTTCTTTTTTTTTCATTTACTGTTTTCTATAGTTTTAGCCATTTTAGCAATATTTTTTACAGTGGGCGGGGGCATTCTGTCCGGTGGCTAAATATGCCTTTTTTACACAATAAAAAAGGTCCTGTGGTCTTTGATGGCCAGATGTGAGTTATTGGGGGCTAGAAGAGCTACTGTAAATAATAATAAAGAAAACGCCGGGTTATTGTGTAAAAAAATACATATTTAGCCACCGGACAGAATGCCCCCGCCCACTGTAAAAAAAGATTGCGAAAATTGCTAAAACTATAGAAAGCAGTAAATTAAAATGTTTTAACTCATTTTTTATTTACTTTAATTACAATCTAAAACATAAACCTTGGTTGTAAAAGAACAAAGTTGTCCTTTAAAGCTACAATCTGGGAATTATTTGTATGAATAAAATGTTATTTTATCCAATCTGTATGGTAGATTGTTTAATACAATATAAATAGCACATCATTGGTTGGAGGTGGTCTCCCTATTCATCCACTGAGGAATGTTGATCCCTGGTGTCGGGTAGCGAACCTACTGGTTGACAATGTCAAAAATGTATTTCAAGCAAGCTTCATAGATGACCATAGGTTTGTCATCTTGGCTGTAGTTCGGACATTGTTACAATTGCCTCTCTCTGTCAGGAGAGGGAGACAACAGACTTGACACTTATGGATTGTAGCTTTAAGTGCCTAAATGTGATGTGAGATATGCTACTTGTTGTTGTCACAGAAGTAAAACTCAATGTGGAATCTTATTAGATATGTCAATTGTGTTAACATCGAAACTAAAAGCTGTACAGAGAATACTATCACCAGTTTCTTCTCAATTCTGAGCAATGAAACATCAGGCACCATGTTTCTTGGGAGTGTGTGTGTGTGGGGGGGGGGGGTTGTCTCGGAGCACCACAGTTTACTTTGGGCGACGATGACCTCGGAGAAGCCAAGGACTAGCGGTCCAACAACGCGAGAAAGATGGATTCTGCTGCCTGGAATGGGCCTGGATTATCTCTGCAGCGCAGAAGCCGAAAGAAAGGGAGCCGCCGAACATCTCTGGGCGGTGAAAAATGAGGGAGCGAGATACTATTTCTCCTTTAATTCACAAGGGGTGGCCTGGCTCTGCCTGCGATAAGACACAAGTGATCAACATCCTTTGAGTTGGCCGTGACTCGGCCCCTTGGTGCACACCCCTCCCCCATACCACCACCCCACCCCCCCACTGATATGTAGGACATATTTAGCTTTTTTAACAGGTACAGTGTAGGTGAAGGGAACGGGAAAGAGAGGTGCAGGGATACGGAGAGGGATCTCTGGGCTGACAGAGCTACCACACACTGCAAGGCCCAGATCTGGATTTATGATCGCGACCGGTGGGAAGTACTCCATTGGGCCTGGAGGACTGTTAAGGAATTCTTAGACCCCTTTTTACTCATTTCTTGTCTCGTTTTCACATTGTCTGCATTTTGTCCAAGGACAAAGTTTTACTTCCCCCCGAAGCATAGCTATTTTTTGGAGTCTCAAAGTTCCTCTCGAGTCATTATTCAAGAGCCAGCATTGGGTTGTGTTACTGTAGCTTTCAGCCTGAAAATGTATGTCTGCCTCCATAGTTTTTGCTCTGTTTTGGGCTATTTTCACACATGATCTGTTTCCGTACATTCAAGTGAACTTAGACCGCACAGTCAGCATATTTTGTGTGAATCTGAATATTCCAAACAAATGCAGACCCCTGTGAAAAGAATTAGGTTTGCTTCATTTGTGCATTACCAGCTCTGAGTCCTCCCAACTCATTTAAGTTTGCCGTGGAATCGATGCATTGATCAAGTGAATGCACAAGTGACATCAACAGTAAATATCTCTCAGTAAAATTATTTCATTAAATGCTTGTTTGCTTTATTTTGCCTTCTTTCAAGTCAACGAGCAAAGCACTTTGCAATTTCCAAACACCTCTGTGCTGGAGATAAATTGTCATATTATTTCACTCAGACAAGCCAATCTTTGAAAGTGTGACCATCATTACCCATTAGATACAGACCATGAAAAAGCTTGATCAAGTTCTATGATGGGGCAATCCATTTAATCCCTGTGATGTTGATTTCATTTCATAAAAAACATTCCCATTAAGAAATAGAAATGGCTGCCCATCACTGGCATAACAAGAGTGAGCCTCTGCGACAGGCTCATGAACAAAAGTATCTCATGAGAGAGGATATTAGACAGAAAACATCTGAGTCGCCGTTAAATACACACAAACATACAAATGAATAGAAAACTGAGATTTTCTCTTTTTCCTCCCTTATTGGTTTGCTTATATGGGAGCGAGCATGGATTGTTTTTAATGAGAAAAGAATCCCGAGTAAGTTGTGCAGAAGTGAGGCTGTGGCGGGGGAAAAAAAGCACATTCGCCAACATATTTTCAAATGCCAACATCAAAGTGGTGGAAAACCCCAAAACAATTAACAGAGAAAATGTAGTTCTCTTATCTGAACTCTGCATCTTGCAGGTGATACAAGTTGTAATGGAAGTCCCCATTCCTGTCGTACACTCTCCCCTGAGCCGGAGCTGGCCAGGCGTTATCTCACCTTGGTCAGGACAAATGTGAGTGATTGCTGTCTGGTCTATTTCAGGAGCTGGGCAGGTTGACACAGACACTAGCTTCCACGGTGCCAAACTTCCATCTATCTGCTCCACTCTGGGCCCCTCTCCCCACACACGCCCACAAGTTGTCACAACCAATGAAAGCCCCAGTCTCTCAGAGCCCCCGAGCCCTGATTAAATCTCCACCTCTGAAATGCCAGAGTTTGTGCTGGCGTCTATTCAATATGAGCTGTTAATTACATTCCGCTAATTTATTCATCTCAAAAATGATAATTGTTCACCTTGACATAATTCAACTACAGTATGTGATCCATTACCTTGGATTGATCTAATTGCACCAGCCAAGGCAGAGGGGGGAAAGCTCATTTCCAAACCAAAATAAAAAAACAAGTGCACAGATGAGTACTTTTTATACAGTTTGATCCCTATGCCCTAATTAAAGCAAGGCCTCCAAAAGAAACAACTAATTGCAAGTGCTTGCAGTTGTTTTTCCTATTTCCTACTTATGTTCCAACCTGTAGTGTAGGCCTATGCAAATCTCAGGTGATTGGCACAGTTCACACACTGGTTAGTTGCTCCCTCAAGCCAGATTTGTATTTAGTTGCGCATTGTGTCTTGCACTGAAAAGAACAGATCTACAGGCTCACAACACGTCACAGCGCAAGTTCATCAGTGGACCCTGATGAAGGCTGTTTGAGCTGAAACGTGTTGCCAGCCATGCCACGATAAAGGCTTAATTTCTTTCAACTGAACGGTGTGATCTTTTTTATGTTCCCCTTCAGTACTTGTTTTGTTTACCTTGTTTTCTAAAAAGGAAAGGAACTTAAACCTGGCTACGCAACCCAAAACACGTAGCGGTAAATGTAATGATGGCTGCTCAGGTGGTCATATTGAGCGCTCGGGGTGGGGAAGCAGTTAGTGTCTTGCTCACAGGCACCTTGACACATATCCGGGGCCTGCAATCGAACCTGGGACTTTCTGTTTCCCAGGCGGCCTCAACCCATTCAGCTATACTACCTACAGTAGTAGTGTAGTTGTGAACACTGGGCATTGACTGATCCCATGATAACTTGGATTAATTGGGTTGTGGCAGTTGTTCAGATCATTTAGACATCTTGCGTCAATGTGGCTATTCTAATAACCCATTTATTAGAATAGTCACAGGTTATTAGAAGATGTCATGAAATCCATTTGTTTTGGCTGTTGTTTCTATGCAAATGAGATGAAATGGATTCAAAACTTGATAGCATTAATTAATTAAGATTAGTAAGCAAACGTTGCATTAGGTTTAATATAACTGGAAGTATTGTGTGCAAGGCCAATTATTACAAAATCCAATAATAAAATTACAAAATTCAATAATAAAATAAATTGTTCTTGCTTTTGAAGTTAATTGTTCCAGTCAGTCAGTCAGTAATGTTGGTGCCGCCTGGATAGCAGTGGTGGAAAAAGTTGGTTCATGAAGGTGGTTCTTCTCCCCCTCGACAGTGTTGCCAAGTCTGCTTATTATAAGCAATGTTGGGCTTGTTTTTCTTTAAAGTTGCTTGTAAATATTGGTGGTTGCGGTTTGGTGCAGATCTACAAGCTCACAATGTGTCAAATCTCGACACGTTGTGAGCTTGCAGGTCACTGTTTTCAAATATCCAATGTAGGCTAGTGTGTATACAACATTCTTTTGTGATTGTTTTCGCAGACCTGATTGCTTTTTTCTCTCGCAAAATCTGGCCCATGAAGCCCTGCTTGGGCTTCCATAGCAGTTGGGCAAGAGGCAAGCTAGGGCTGTTGGCCACTGTGGCCGGCAAGCTTCAGACGAGCTCCTTGATCGAGTCTGTCACTCTCGGTATGTCGTCGTAGAGGTCATTGTTCTGCACGTGGTCCTGCCACGATACTTAGCCCATGCATGCGTCGTAAGCTGCTGTTTTCACAGGTTTCACCGGCACGTACTAGCTATTTTAAATTACACCAAGAACAACCACCCCCAAAAAAAATCCTTCGTCTTTGGTAGGATTTGAACTCGCCCACCTTTCATGTCTCCCACTTGCAAGGCCAAAACACCTTGTGGAAGTCGACGAAGGTCATTACCACAGGGAGGTTCTTATTTTTTAACCCCCCTCCCACCTCCCATGTTTCTCATTCCCCTATTCCACACCACTTAAACACAGGGGAAAAGGCCACATCTACGATAATAACACTATGGCATTTTGAAATATCAATATTAACCAGTTAGGAACACCGCCGTCATACTGTGACTTCTTCTGGGGGGATGTGTGCATGCATCTCAGCAGATTTGCCTCATAATGAAGCCCCCCCCCCCCCTGTTCCTCCTGAGTAGTTCTCATTGTCCGGGATGACGGTGCATCTGCTATGGCGTGCTTCCTACCATCTCCCAGAACGGTCCTGACATTTTGCTCTCCTTTATTTGTTTTGCAATCTTTGCATTCCCTTTGAAGGTCACCGCTGAATTACTTTAAAGCATGCAAATCACCATGTCTGTGGTCTACCTTAATGTTTATTGAGTGGGACAGCATGAGAACCAATGCGACAAAAAAAAGGAAAAAGAAGCATGGGGGAACGTGTTTCAGAGAAGCACAAAGATGATTCAAACTAGGGCTGAGCAATAATAGATATTATTTCGATATCACGATGAGTCTAAAGATCGTCTGGGATATTTTAACAGGGACGTACACAGATAGACTCTAGGTGGTGCTAGAGCACCTGCCCTTTGCCCTCTTGACCAGAAGTGCCTTTTTGGAAAAAAAGAAAAAAAAGTTGTTTTTTTTCAGTTTACAGGAGGGGTCTTCAACAGGGGGTCCTCGGAGTTACTACAGGGGGTCCGCCAAATCTTTATGTGATTTTTCTTTTTACCATAACCACCCGAAACGTAGCATCCCTTTTTTTGAGGAGAACTTTTGCCAAAAATAGCAGATCTACAAGCCCACAACGCCTCGCGCTGCGAGGCGTTGTGGGCTTGTAGATCGGCTATTTTTGGCAAAGAGGTATAGGTGTAGAGGGGAAAAAAGAGCAGACCAAGTAAAAAAAAAAGTATAATTTACTTGAGCACCTGCCCCTCAAAATGTCTGTGCACGCCACTGTATTTTAATATCATGTTTTGGCATACGTGTTGTCTTTTCCTGGTTTCACTTGTACCTTATTTTATACTCTTTTTTTCTCTTTTCTTTTTTTTTAGTAAAGTTTATTCAAAGAGTAGAAACATGTACACATGACATTGTATTCAAGTTACAAAAGTAAAACAACTTTTTGGTTTTATATTTTCTCCCTTCTGGGGATGGAGCGGCAGTGGCTCAGGGGTATAGGTAGAGTGGCTGGTAGAGCAGCCCAATGGCAACCGCAATGTTCCTAGTTCGATCCCGGGCTCCCCCAGAGTTAGTGTCGAAGTGTCCTTGAGCAAGACGCTGTACCCCTAATTGCTCCCGATGAGCAGGTTGGTGCCTTGCATGGTTTCCTCTGCCATTGATGTGTGAACATGGGTGAATGTAATGCAATAGACACCATGTGTTTGTATTGGAACAGCTGGAAAGGCTGAAGTAAAAGTACCTAACAATTGTACTTAAGTACAGTACTTGAGTAAATGTAATGCAATAGACACCATTTGTTTGTATTGGAACACCTGGAAAGTCTAAAGTAAAAGTACCTAACAATTGTACTTAAGTACAGTACTTGAGTAAATGTACTTACAGTACTGTAGCTACTTTCTACTTTACTTTACTAGTGATGTGTTATTTTGGGGAAATAACTCATCACTTTCATGCAATGTAAATGTCCTTTGTCACTTTCTACCACTGACAATCATACATATTGATGAGCAAAACGTTTGAGTGGAGTGTTCCTTTAATGTATTCACTGGCCTGAAAATACAGTACCAAATGGGGTTTGAAGTGGGATAACTCCAAATCCAAAATGTGATCACAACGATTCAAGTCCTATTTAGCTTTTTAAGTTGAAATGGAGTGTCTAAGTTAAAGCATGTTGAAGTAACATGACTGCAAACGGGTGAAAGAACAAAAGCTTGAACATGCCATAGACTTTGCAGTGGGCACTTAAAGTTAAATATTTCAAAAACTACAAATTATTTCAATGTAAAAATCTCAGTCATGCATGTCCACGGGTGGAATTTTTAAATTGTGAATCGAGTTTCTAGGTGAAAGTATGAAGGAATAGTGAGGTACCAAACTTTTCAGATGTATGTTTTAAAAGTTTAATATCTCAAAAAGTAAAATGTTCAAGCATGTTTGTCCACAGTAAGCTGATTTTTTCTAATTGTGATGGGAGTTTCTAGATGAAAGTATGAAGGAGTTATGAGGGGCCCCATTTTTCCATTGACTTGTTTATGTAGGACTAGTTGGTTGCCAAAGTTTGTGGAGAATAAATAATAATAGTGAGAGGAGAACAATGGTGGCTCGTTGTTGTTGCTGCTGCTGCTGCTGCAACGAGCCCACAATGATACAGTATCTAAGGGAAGGACATGTGTTCAAACAAAATGAGCGTGTATGGCCGTAAGGCAATAAATAGGTCTTGGTAAGAAGTCTTTTGTGGTTGTTTGTGTGTGCTGTTTGTTCACTTACCCATATTTTCGTATGCAGCAAAAACAAGGCCCGGCCAGGCAAACACCAAGGAGACCCATTATAAATGAAAGTATTTGAAGTCAGTGAAAACAGGATCCGGTGTCACAATCTTTACCCATGTGCAAAAGTATGAACTACTTGAACTGCTTTGATGAAGGGAGACGAGCTGAGCGACAAAACCGTTTTTTTGTCACCTTCTCTACCTATTGAATACTGTATACAATACATAACTCAGGAATAACTATCGAATGAATGAATCTGTTTTGTGCAAGAACACCCAACGTACTGTAACTGAGGGCATATTTGTAGTCAGCGAGAATAGAATTCTCTGTCACTGTGCACACATTTTGTACATACAATAATAGTCCACAAGTACAAGGAAGTGAACCTGTTGCCAACTCTCGTGCTTTTTGTGTGAGACGTGCGCTTTCAGGCTCAGTTTCACACTCCCAAAAAAGAAGTGTGAGAACCGCGACTAAACAAAAGCGCTCCCTGATAATAATATTACAGAGAGATGAAGATAATTAAATAAATAATTGAACCACTCAGATTTATGTTTGTGTGTAGCAGGTTTACTGTAGTTATATGGGGTCAATCATGGGGTGTCAAATATTAATAATAATAAAATATAGTATAGCACAAATGACATGTAATGCAGCTCAAAGTGCTTTACAGAGCCCCAGAACACAATTACAGAACACAAGTACAACTAATTTAACAATAAAGCAAAAAATAAAAGCAAAAGTATAAAACAGCATAAAATAAAAGCAAAAAAAGGCAGTGAATCAGGCATAAACAGTGAGGACATAACAACACAGATTTAAAAATCAACTAAAAGCAAGAGTGAAGAAATAGGTCTTAAGCTGTGCTTTAAAGCTAAATGAGGTCATGTAGCCATGCCACAATGATTTATCTATTGCTATAAAATATTTGGATATATAGATACTAAGATCCAGCCATCCACCCACCCACACTGTGTGTGTGTGTGTGTGTGTGTGTGTGTGTGTGTGTGTGTGTGTGTGTGTGTGTGTGTGTGTGTGTGTGTGTGTGTGTGTGTGTGTGTGTGTGTGTGTGTGTGTGTGAGAGACATATATGTATGTAATTTGTGTGTATGTGGAAATTTCACTCCAGCCAACATGGGCATCATCTTCAATTCAGCAGTGCTGGGAGTTCTGCTCAAGTCTACCCAATCATCTCCCCTTCTGATGACAATTTGAACCCAGTCGGCATCCAATTTCTGATCTGACTTAATATATGTAAATCGGAGCCATATTTGAAATGATGCGCAAATGGAAAATGTCCTGCGAAGTGATATCCCGCAATGGTCTGTCTACGAGCGGGGGCCAGCGCGCTTCTGCAATTTGGCAGAACATCCAGGTGATACTAGTGTACAGGCATGATATTAAGCAATCCCTTTTGATAAACTGTGTTGTCAGCACGCCTAAAAAAAGACTGTGTCAGAGCAGATGTCGATTTGTCGAATTACAGTAAAAGGCATACAGTGTTTACTGTGAACATGCATTTTCTCAGGCCCTTCAGATATACAGCCTGTAGCACGCGTGTCTCTAGAGTGCATGAAGTTCTAACTCAAACAGTCTGTGAGAGAGCGAGCGAGAGAGACGACCCTTGTGGATCCAAAGAGCCTGTCATTGTTTCATATATTCTCCACATCCATCCTGTTAGTAATATGCCCCTGACTCGGCAGCCTGCGTTTGAATATTTCATTCAAGACAGATGGAATCCTAATCTTAGCTCCGAGCTGTGGCGTTTTGTCACCGATCCATTTTCCAATCAGGCAGCCCCATCTACTCCGCCATTTTTCTTCACTCACTCTTCTCTTTTTGTCCTCCCTCGGGCTGTGCCACCCATCTCTCACTCATTCACTTTTCTCTTCGCCCCTCTTTGTTTCTTACCGTTATTACCTTTTCCAAAGTGCGTCTGTTTAGTTGGGGTTCCTGAATATTTAATCTTCACTTCAAGTGACTGTATTAATATTATTGAACTTGAATAAAGGCAGTACCTGAACCTCACTTAAATTAACATCTACATAAATGAGTGGAGGTCGGGTTGGGGTGGGTCAGACTTTGGGGGCTCATAGTAGCATGCTCTGCCATAAGCCTTTACTTCACATTATTACTTGTAAGTGAACGCCTACTAGACAATGAAAGTAATATTTGACTGACAGACTTGATGCATACTGCAGTAGAACAGTTATAAGACCATCCTACCTATCCTACAAGCTCACAACATTTCGCTACATGTTTCGAGCTTGTAGATCGGCTATTTTCGGTGAAGTGATTTGGTGTAGAGGGACTAAAAGAGGGTACCAAGTATAGACCCCTGTGGGACCCCGGTCAACGAAATATAATGAAGTGGTTTTAGTCATTGGTATTGGGCAGTCTTGAGCTTGTGATACTCGCTTATGTTTGGTTTATGTTTTTAGTTTCATGTGAATTTTTAATCTGTTCTTTCATTTACTGTGATGCATGTTTTCTGTGCACTCAACTTAGCTGAAAATGAGGGTAACCTTAGTGATTTTCGAGTTTGAATAAAATGTTGTTGGTTTTTAATGTGTAATTGGTGTGATATGCAAACATAATTAAGCTGCTTATTTGATTTGTGAAAACGATTGAAACCTCAGATGTTTTTTAAATGTTTGAAGTAAAAAAAAAACATGTTTATTGATTTTAATGCGGGAACTCGATTAAAAAACTCTATGAAGATCAAAATGTAGTCATTAAATCTTAATTATATAAATTAATAATGCAATGTAAGTCATTAGGCAGCCTCGCTTCAGTCGTACAAATGTGACTGTTGCATTTGCATGAAAGACAATTATTTATTCATCAACATTATTATGTCTTATGTGTGACAGGTCTGCAGTCAGTTGATGGAGTTGTCACCTCTTGCACCTAAACTCAGTTTGTATGTATGTCTATGCACCAGAACAATGCAGTAAGAAAACAGGTCTGAGGAGTAGGGCTGGCCAATAAGACTTCAAACAAATATCATGATTATTTCCAACCTCAATTACGATTAATGAACAATTCTATAGAAAAAGTTGAATGAAAGTGAAGCAGTTCTACTCGATGCGACACGTCGTGAGCTTGTAGATCGGCTATTTTTGCACGCCACCATTGTGCATAGTACATATAATACTGTGACTAATCGATTTAGTTGATTATAAAAAATCTACTAGAATTTTTTGTTGAGTAATTGATATATGTAAGACATACAAAACAATCCTCAAAAAAACTTGCGTCTTGATTATTCGATTAACATATGTGAGCAAGATTATGTCAGTTAGAGGTTATAAATGTCAGTTTCAAATATGTTTTCGGTTATATTGCCCAGCCCTACCGAGAAGGGCTGGGAAATAATTGTCTCTTATTGTAGGCTGCTGTGTAGCTGTCAGATAGCATTGTAATTAGTTATTGTAATTATAAGGTTTCTCAGGTCCACTGAGATCTCGGAACAAATTTCACGGGTCCATTAGGGTTTGGGTCCATCATTTTGGACCTGTGAAGAGCTCTAGACCAGACCAACCTTTGTTTATTTGAGAATACAGTGCAGTTTAGAAAGTAGTGTAAATCTCTAAAGGGGTTAGCAAGAATGCAAATTCTACAAAGTTCAAACTATTAGTATTACATTACATGTTTGAGAATTGCCTCTCATACACAAAAAAAAAATACTATTTAGAAACATTTTGCAAACATATTGCAACTCAGGGTCATATTTCAACCCTATTGATTCCAAAACGTGCTGCTGAATGAGACATAGTATGGAGGGGGCAACTTTCAGTAATTTTAGAGAAGGAAAACTTTTCTCATCAATCTTTTTGTGCTTTTCACCCATAATAGATAAGGGTTTGTTTACCTAACACACTAATGGTCTATCTTTTTCGTGTTTTTTTTTCTTTCCTGGCAGCAATTAATTATCACTACTAAATGTGCGGAGGAGAGGGTGTCCAGACAATCATAGCTCTCATTTACTAATTGAGCAATGAGGAGGCTAGTTAATAGCATGGTCACTATTTTGAGTGGAAGGCAGTTTCTACACCTGAAAACGTCTGAGTATGGATCTTAATAGTAGCCTGTCGGACAACAATATTTACTGGTCTATCCCAGTTCATTCCAGGATAAACGGCTTTTGTTCAGCCATCTATGAGTTGATGTGCACGTACGGCAGAGCAAGCAAGGCTTTGTGTTTGCAAAGACTACGCTAGCGTGCAAACTGTGTTGTCTGTGTATGAGTGGGTGTGTCCGCAAGTGTGTGTGTTCCTCTGCATGTCAGATGGCGTTAATTGCTGCCTTCCCGCTGCTTTAAAAAGTTGTGAGTGCTCCCCATTTCCCCGACTGTCCCTCCCCTTACATTATTTACTCGCTCAAATGAGAGAAAAATGTTCCATGTTGACATTAATGAATCCACGCGAGAGAGAAAGAGAGAGAGAGATACCGACATAGGGAGAAGAAGAAAGCCTAAACTAATTAAGGTGACTGACTCATCTCAGCATTACTGAGAATTTAATCCTGGGGTGGGGGGCTTAGGGGTTTACAGTGTAACCACACACACACACACACACACACACACACACACACACACACACACACACACACACCGCTCTGTTTTAATTACTGCACACTTTGAAAAGTTTCTCCGTACCTGACAAAAATGACAGTAACCCAGCATTACGAAGTGAGGCGAAGGTGTCAGGGTGATGTATACCGCAGGGCGGGACCTTTTGGATGATCTCACTACACCTCCTCTTCAGGTGCCCAGCAATGACTGAAGCTTCCAGCTTTAACCGGGGGTACATGCTCATCTGGAGCAGAGATCTAATGCCCAATTTAAGGTCCGTCGTACGACTGTCACGCAGTGAGAATAGCAGATCTATAAGATCACAACGTGTTGCATCCGCGACACGTTGTGAGCTTATAGATCTGCTGCTTTTGTTGTATAAATCAGGCTTAAGGGGGTGAATGTGCTGTAAAGAACACACGCTATGGCTCCATTCAACGCCTTTGAGAGAGCCATCATGTTTGTTTTTGGATACTGGACAGTTTCAGGCTGGCTGCCAAACTTCATAGATAGAGTAGTAAGTAAGTGTATAGTCTGCGAAGCCAGAGTATTCTGATAAACAGGTTTACTGTTGACCGTCTAGAGGCAAAGGGTTGCATAGAGATGGAGCGAACATTATCAGCAGCTGCTTGAGGAGATATCTCAGCCTGCGTGGTCTCACGGTGTGGACTTACTAACACGTACTGTAAGTGGGAATATTGCTATTTCTCTCAGTGCCGGTGAACAATTTGGTTTATTTTTTGGTTAATGTGGGCAGCAGTGCTGGCCAACGACCTGCTTCCAATAAAGTAATTCTCTCCCAGAACAGGCCTGCTGGCCTGTGATTAAGCGATGGGTCATGATAGGAAATCCCTTGTTCAGAGTTTTTCCACTAAGTTTAATCCATAATTTATTGTAGCTGCCAGAGACTGGTCCAAGTGGAAGGAAGAGGATAACACAGCAGATACTAAAACGTATTTGTGCTCGCCGATGGTATAATGGAGTCGAATCTGTGGGGTCAGAACCGGAGGCCCTGTGTATAAACCATACACATTATTGAGTTGGCCACATCTATATTAATGCCTCGTGTGTTAAATATGAATGCCTGTGACTGACAGATCTCCGGGTGACTGAAGGCCCAAGGAAGAAGGAAGAAAAAAAAGAGAGTGGGGTTAGATGAAAATGGCATTGCAGGGCCCTGCAAGTCCGATCTCCTCTTTTAGTGGAGGCAGTTCTGACAGAAGCACCTGCTAAGCAAATTTATTTCACTCGATTTTAATGCCCCCAGTCTCTCTCTCTCCCTATCTTTTCCATGGCCCCCTCTCCCTGTCTTCCTCTGTCAACCTCTCTCTCTCTCTCTCTCTCTCTCTCTCTCTCTCTCTCTCTCTCTCTCTCTCTCTCTCTCTCTCTCTCTATCTTTCCCCTGTCCTCCTCTCCCCCTCTCTCTGTCTTCCTCTGTCAACCTCTCTCTCACCAACTTCCTCCAAGGCTTTTCACAAAAACTTCAAGACCAGCACTTTTCCCCCTTAAATCACATCACTTGATTTGCAAACCCAACACTTTTTTTTTTAAAGGTCATTTAACTGCTGGAAGAAGAAGCTTAATTCAGTCAAAGTTATTGGCACTATTTGTAGTGGAAAAGAAATACAATATTTGAAATTGGCGCCCCATGACCGGACAAAATCATGCAGAAATGCTTTGGTCCTCTCTATTGCCGTGCAGCAGCATGCTTTGCGCAGTTTACAAACCTCCCTTCCAATGTTACTCCTATCAGGGGGCGTGGTTACCATTAACGGCTATAAGGCAGATCCTTTGCTGACAATGTTAACACAGCACAGGTCATGATGAAGCAGTATATACAATAAGAGGCCGCTTGTTTTATATTTATTTAACAATAGTGAAGTGACTTATCATAGTGTCCACCTGTGTCAAAAAACAAGAGAGCTGCCAACTCTCATGCACTGAGCATGAGACCCACGGAAAAGACACCCCTCACAAGCTCTCACACCACAAAAAAAAGTAAAAAGAAAGAGCAGCTGATGAAATGATATTTTCTGCACTCTTACAGTCTTTGTAAACATTTCTCTTGAAGACTAGTGCTTTTCTCAAGTAAAGCACTTCTCAATTTTTACTTCAGCTAGCTTGTTCATGCGTCTGATTGTTATTCTTTCTGGCTTTTCTTGCCTTTTTTGGTAGCCACCGTGTAGAGAGACAGGAAACGGGGAATGAGAGTTTGGGAGTGAAATGCAGAAAAGGTCTGCAGAACCGTCTTTGAATAAAGGCTTTCCTCATAATACCTGAGAAAGTAAGACTAAAAGTCACTAGTCAATTCCTAAAACCACCATGATGTCACGGTGCAAAGCAGGAGTGTAGGACCCAAAAGCAGAAGAGACAGTCTGAGGCAGTATTTATTCTCCCAAACTCAAGAACATAATGTAGAATAATGCAGGTAAATACTGAAAACACGAGGAGAACAGAACAGAACTGCAACAAACCACCATTACAACATTTAAGATCTGGCAGGGAATATAAACTGAGTGTTTAAATAGACACAGGACTGACTATGCACAGGTGACTCAACACAGGGATTGGCTGGGAGACTAACAGGACACAGGTGGAGAAAATGAGTAATCACAGGGAGACAACACAGGTAGCAGTAACTAGGCAAAACAGGAAACACCAGGACATCACTACATAATAAAAGTGTATAACAAACAGGTCATGACACATGCACTTGTAAAACTACAATAACTAAACTAAAATCAAACATCAAGCTAAAGCTATAATAACTCTGAACAAAAGACGGACAAGAGTACCACTGCCCTCATGCTTTGCTGAGAACCTCAAGAAGAGGTGTGGCTGAAGAGAGATTCTATGGCATTCGAGGAGCTGTCCTCATTGTTCCAAGGCAAAAGGCTTCTGAAGAACAGAGAAAAGAACTTGGAACAGATGAGCTTGTTCAAGGATACTGATAAGTAGGGATGGAGCTCGAAAACCGGGTACATTATATACCCGGGCATGAATTTATCGAGACCCGGGTATCGATAAGCTTTAGGCTTGTCGAGCCTGTTATCGAGTGCAGCGGCCCCTGACGTCATGTCTAAACTATCAAAACAAGAGGCGATCAAGAAATAAATCTAATCACTCACGCTGGCACAAACATGTTGGTCTAAAAGTGTATTGATAGCTGCAAGTTGTGCCAAACAGCGCTGCCCAGGTTAACAAGGAAGAGTAATTTTATTGGCTCACTACATCACTATTTTAAGGGGGCTGTAAGCGTACATTTGGTTCCATTTGTACACTCGGGTGGTTGCGTCGTTGTTGTGTTTACATGTGCGGTGCAGCGGTGAAACAATGGCGTTAACGAGTGAAACGCTCAAAAGTTTCACTCGTCCTCTTCTACCCAATGTAGCAAGTCTCCGTTGACAATTTTAATTATCCAATTGATAATAATCCGTTTGGGATCTCCCTGTGAATGAATAACTAGTGTTGCTGAGCGTGTCCGTCCCTCAGTCTATCGTTGCCGAAAATGGCAGATCTACAAGCTCACAACGTGGTGCGAACAGACGCAGTGTGAGCTTGGAGATCGGCTATGTTTGGTGCGTGACACCGTCGTACGATGAAGTATAAATTGCGCTTTTAAAGTGACAGTACACAAATTAACCGTTTCTTCAATATTATTTTCCAAAAGTAAAAAGGTCACTTGCCTTCTGTCTGTTACTCTGTAAAGTACTGTATTTGAAGGCCCTAGTAAAATGTAGTGCAAGTGATATATTTTGGTTAAAACAAAGAAAAAATAGAAAAAATAAATATGCATTTTTTTGTTATAAAGAGTTGAAGAGACATGGAGATTTTATAGTAATTATTACAGTACTATTCATAATATAAAGCCATTTAACACCTATTGCACATTATATGAATGGTTGTTTTAATGATCGGCAAAAATATTTTTAACTTTTCTCATTTTAATTTTAGATAGTTGTCAGCCACAAACTCACTGTGACAACTGGCCAATAAAAAAAGATACCGGTTCTGTTCAGAATTTTTCGTCTCACGTCTTTTTTCTTAATAATAGAAAAAGATCGATAGTGGGCTCGATAAAAGCTCGGTTCGATAAGCAGGCTCGATAAGGTGCTCATTATCAATAAAAATTAACGAGCTCCATCCCTACTGATAAGAAAGTTGCCTCTGAGAGAGTCACTGTTTAAAAGGATGTACCAATGATTTACAGAGGTTTTACAGTGTGTACTTTCATGTTGCAACACACGGCTGTGCTGGAGGTGTCCCACAACCCATGTCGGAGAACTCATTCTCCGATATGGGGATGACAAAGCAAGCTCAATGAGAACAAGGCGAAGAGGAAAAAGGCTAATATGTGTCCAGGTGTGTTTTTTTAGTAAATATATGCACAGTTTATTTATTAATTACAATTTCAGTACACTTAAAATGGCTCCTTACATATCAAAATGGCGTAATTTCATAGATATAAGTACTCTCTGCACTTGCTCTGTCCTTACAGTAATAGTTCACTGTACAGGTGCTTATCTCACTCATTAGTGTTGATGGGTATACAGGTAACTTCCCTTAAACACTGGAGTCAAAAGCCTGTGTCAGTACACATTTCTCAATAGGAGACCATCTCTATTTAGAACACATTTTATAGGTCTGTTTGCAGGCAATTTTCAATATATCATAATTGTTCCACCCCAGCAAACAATAATTGAGCTACCTGACTAGAATTCACAAGCTCAGAAAATGTACTGTACTGTGCTATGACTCATAGCACAGTAAACATTGCTTTTCCCATTCAGTTGAATTGCAGTACAAGCAGGTCTTCTGCAAGCGATCAAAGCAGTGTTTATTAGGAAGCCTCGAACAACTCACTTAAGCCTTCGATGATGGAGTGTCAACTGGATCCAAATATGTAGTACAAACCAAATGTTCTCATCTCAAAGTTCAAGGTTTTTATTGCCACATGCAATACAGCTGTAGGAACACTTCTGGCAGTGAAATTGTTTTTCTTAGAGCCTCAACAATGTGACATTGAAAAAATAAAAGAAATAGTAAGAAGATTTAAAAAGTCACGCTAAAAGCAAATGGAAGAATAAAGAATAAAATAAAGTAAAAAACAAAGCAAAAAAATATTCCATCAACACAACAATTTTATTTTATTTGTATTGACACACTGTTGAGTTATATTTCTGTGTACTGTGTGTGTGTGTGTGTGTGTGTGTGTGTGTGTGTGTGTGTGTGTGTGTGTGTGTGTGTGTGTGTGTGTGTGTGTGTGTGTGTGTGTGTGTGTGTGTGTGTGTGTGTGTGTGTGTGTGTGTGTGTGTGTGTGTGTGTGTGTGTGTGTGTGTGTGTGTGTATTTCATCTCTCCCACCAAACATTGCATTTGAAACAGCAGGCAATCTGCCATTTCAAGAGCTGGTTTTGGACCATACGTTTGAATCAAATGGATGTCTCAGATGTGATTTTATGCCTCCGCTGGTGACGGCCGTGGCTTAAGGCATTATGATTTTGGGTTGTCTGTCCATCCGTCCATCTCATTATGGTGAACGTGATATCTCAGGAACTCCTTCAGAGAATTTCTTAAAATTTGGCACAAACGTCCATTTGGGCTCGAGGATGAACGTCCCATTCTCATGAATGTAATACCTCAGGAATGCCTGTTGAGAATTTAATTTACATCTGGCACAAATATCCACTTGGACTCAAGGTGAACTGATTAGAATTTGGTGGTTTAAGTTCAATGAATAATCAACGCAAGATCCAATAAAGCCCACATTGGCATCGCACATTGAGAGCTGACAGCTCCAACCCACGACTTACACAGCCTTGGGTAGGCCACCCAGCCTGGCGGAGATTGTCCGTGCATATGGTCCTACTGGCTTCGGTTGTTTTACGTTTTCAGTTTCTTTTAGGAATTCTGAAATATGTTTACAGCACACACACTTCTCCATATGAGCTCCAAAGCGCGTGGTGCAGTTCTTTCCAGCATGGTGATTTCACTTCTGTTACCATCGGTAAACACGTCCCACACAGATGTCACCCCTGACATGTTGCTTTTCTGTTGGGTTTCTCACCGGCCGGTAGGGCGCATCTCACATCTGCAGCTGTAACTGCTGCCTGCACTGTTTCTACTCTGTGCCATATTATTCATGCTCAAATAAGTAGCCCTGAACATCTGACTCCATAACTAGACCATGAATGTGTCCATTGTCCATATACACAATATTGTGATAGTCATTGATGAGATTTTTTAAATTTTACGAATAAACAAGATGGTGCAACAAACTATTTTTTTTTAGGGGAGACGCCTTATCTCTTGAATTGCCTTCCCTTGGGGGAGTGCCGACTGGAAGTGCAGCAAATATATGATGTGGTCCCACAAAATCTCAGAGCTCCTCCATTTTACGCATTTTGTAATCGCTGCAAAGTTTGGCAGGGCTGGTGCAAGCTCTCAGGATACAGAATACATAGGGGATTTCCCCCCATACTTATATGCTTTATGTTCTCCTCAGAAAAGATTAGGTTTTAGGTTCAAAATTGGTGACTGTCCCTTTAAGGCAAGTAATCTGGACAGTAAAACAGTAAAACAGCATTGATAATACCTTGGTGAACACGGGAAAACCCATCCCAGCTATAGAGCGAGTGGTAAATTGCCAATTAGAGAGCAACTCATTGTAATGTGAGGCCTATACATTTTAGGGGACTTTTAACTGTTGTAGGACTGACTGGCAGTCAAATAGCACCTAGAGCTATTTTGTATTTCATTAAGTCATAATTAATGAAGGTGGGTATTATTCCTTTCCATGGGGAGCAGAAGTCTGCAGCTTTCCATTGTGAATTGGTTTCTCATTATGAAAGCGTACTGTATTTCCAACTGTACCTCAGCTGGTCAGTTCAAAGCTGCTCCTAATTATGAACATTGTGTAGCTGTCACTTTTGATGACCTTGGTGCCAGGTGAACATATTTACGTATGTGTCAGGTGTGTGTGTGTGTGTGTGTGTGTGTGTGTGTGTGTGTGTGTGCGTGTGTGTGGACATTATGCATGCATTTGTCCATAGAAACATAATGTTAAGTCTGAGCTATACTTAGTAGTTGTGGGCGGGGCGGGTGTCGTGCACAGAAAATAGCTGATCTACAAGCTCACAATGTTTCACAGTGAGCTTGTACTGTAGATCTGCTGTTTTGCGGTGCGCGACACTAGCTTGCAACCAAATAATCGGGCTGTAGTAATGGCATCTGTGCATTTGTGTGACTGTTTGTATGTTGCGCGTGCGTTGGAATCTCAACCTGTCCTCTAATTCACACATTCGAATGACATCCTCTTGCTGTTTGGGTTGTTGTTGTAATAATAAATCTGTGCAACAGCCTTCCTGTTGCAGTGAGAAGATGCATATCGTCTCTGTCGAGTGAAAACCTCATATGTCCAAAACTGTTACTTTTCAGGATTCAAATTCCAAAATAGCAAAAGTAGCAGATCTACAAGTTCAAAACGCGTCGCTTCACGCCGTGTTTCAGGCTTGTAGATCTGCTACTTTTGATGCTTTGTGTGTGACGCTCTAGTATGATCAAGTAGGCATTCATTTACAAAAAAACACAAAAAGTACAAATATCGAGATAAGAGGTTTCTGCCCAACAGCAACGAAATGGTCGGGGGTGCAATGTTTCCATTATGAGCTAAATATGACATTTGGTTGACAATGTGTAGTAGAAAGGTATGCTCAGTAAGTCCACAATTATGCGCATCTACGCCATGTTGTGAGCTTGTAGATCGGCTAGATTCTGCACGTACTGTCGTACGACGAGGTATAAATCATGCTTAATAGATCAGTCACATATAGACTCTTTAGAGTTTGGACAGCTCTCTCCATCAAAACAGCTTTCAATGTGTTGTTTTAAATGCTCGGAGTCAATAAAAAGATGGAGCAATATTATTTCAGTCTACAGCGTCGACTCAATAAAAACATGGGAGCAATTATTTCAGTCTATAGAACATGTTCGATGGATAGTTGAGTGGCAAAGTACAGTTTGTCAATAAATATACTGTATTCCACATTTGCGTGTGTGTGTGTGTGTGTTTAGTGCAGTTCATGCACATATATGTGTTGCGTAAGCATGTGTGCCAGTGTTGTGCATCAAAGTGTATTTGTATTTGCACCGTTTGGCTTCTCTTTTTGTCTGTCTGTCTCACCCACATGTGCGCGCAGACACTTCTCAATGCCTGGACAATCAAAAGTAGCTCGAAACGTGTCGCTTGTGAATTTGCGACGTTTTATGCTTTTGTGTGTAGGGCATTCGTTTACGAAAAAAAAAAAAAAGTTAAGATATGGAAATATACAGGTGTCTGCCCCGACAGCAACGAAAATCACGCTGAATGTTCACTGTCGCCCGAGGGAGCGACCTTGGACACACAGTGTTTGGTGCAACAAGGTTCCATCACAATGACTGTGGTAAATTGAAGTGCTTCTCAATTTCAAGCACAGTGAATGTGTTGCCCTTGAAACCTCTTGAAATGTCATTAGATTTTTCAAAACAAACAATACAACTTATTCTGTAACTTATTACTCTGTTTCGTATCGTTTTTTTTTTCTTATTTCACAAACCTTCTCCCTCTATTTGTTTAAAAAAATGAGATATTTAAAAGTCAACAAGATAGCAGAGCTGATGCTATGCAAGGGAGAAAACAACTCAGACAGCGCTAGACAAGTTAATCAAGGTTACTGTGTTTGGTTTGCCCTCCAGCTCAATTCCGGCTGCCTACAAGATTCCTCTCTTAAACAAAGCCCTAATGTTTACCGGGGGGGCTAAATGTTTAAAGTCTTTGCCTAGATATTGAGAAACATCGCCTCAGCAGTTGAAAGGTGAGACCTGAGGTGACACTTTCCTCACCATGGTGATCAAGAAACAGGAAGCCTTGTGCACACTTCCACGCACAAGAAGAAAACAGGAGAACTAAGTTGTCGTCTGCCAAGTCTGCCGAGTCAGACGTTAGAGGAAGCAAATCTCTGCACAATTCTCTGCCTCTCTGTTTCACAAAAAGACACGAGCAACTGCTGCCATTTTTCAAAGATCCCTGGTGTTGTGCTGAGTGCAAACACTGGAGTAAATGTCAAGTATTCGGTGGGGCCTGAACAGGCATTTATCGAACAAACACAACGGCGGAAGGGGGATATTTTGACCATCTGAAATGATGTTTGTTGAGTGTGTTTTTGTTAAAAGACCACATTTTCCACAATGCAATGACACAGAGTGCTTGTAAGGGAAGAACAAATTACCCTTCACAGTAATACAACATTATAGATAAATCTTTCTAAATCACCCATTTTGGCTCTGTAGCCCATTTGCTTTGATCACACAATAACGTGAGCAAAAGGGGGGCAAGAATAATGGCCTCAGTAGCATCATTGGCTACAGCCTGTATGAGCTGTAATTGGAAGTGATGCGTTTTTCTGCATAAGGGGCCCCAGACTCAGCCAATTCATCAGACATATGCATGTATGCTCCTGACCCAGATAACTTAAGAGTCGAGAGGATGAAAAATGTTCTCCGCTGAGACTTGAGGCTCAGACACAGAAGGGAAGAGGGTGCTCTTTAGGGGGTGTGGCACAGATTTGTCACTGTCGAGACCCACCATAGAGGAAGAGACTGCTATGAATGTAATCTGTTGATGCAGCTAGGGACGGTGTGGGACACAAGGGGCTGCCTTGGACCAGAGCTGAACCACCACACACACACACACACTCACATGCACGTGTACGCGCACACGTACGCACAGTATAAGCAATGAAGTGGGAGAGATTGAATTTAAGATGAGTTTATTGAGTTAGCTGGAATTATAGAAGACTTCCTGTGAGTGAGACAGAGCGGAATAGTGCAACAGAGGGAAAAGGTACGGTTTAGGTTTGAAATAAGCTTATAAACACATTGTACTCATCCGTACAACAGGCACTTTCTTGACAAAAGACATCGCTCATTAGTAGTGACACTACTTGAGTCGAGAGAGTTTTTCAAATCCTCACAAACACCTTGTCTACAAGGCTTTTGCCGAAAGTTAACTGACATCAGGTTGTTTGACCTATTGCAATCAAAGGGAGTATTTCTGTTTCTGGGGCACAAATGATCAAGCCTTTCATGTTGTCAGTTGAAGTGCATTGTGTGCCAGGAGACGGTCTGTGTGAGCTAGCGCGAGTTCTGAACTACGAGAGGCTCTCTTCCTGAAAAGAGGCAGGAATTCAGATGTGCTTTGTTTCCCAATGAAATATATCCAGAGGGAGGGAGTTTGGCAAACGGATTAAAAAGTCTGAAAAGAAATGAGACTCAACACTTCATTCTAAACAGTTTGCCCCAGATACAAGAAGCCTGTGTGTGTGTGTGTGTGTGTGTGTGTGTGTGTGTGTGTGTGTGTGTGTGTGTGTGTGTGTGTGTGTGTGTGTGTGTGTGTGTGTGTGTGTGTGTGTGTGTGTGTGTGTGTGTGTGTGTGTGTGTGTGTGTGTGTCGGAGAATACAATTCAAAATTAGAGCTTACTTACATCCCATTTATTTCCTTGAGAGTGAAATAAGATCTGTTTTACTGCTTGAGATTTCACACTGTGCTCAGGGGAAATAACTACGTGCAATCTCACATTTTTCTTGGTGTAAGCACAATTAGACAGCTCTAAATTTCCTGAAATGGGCCTCATTTAATTTTGCTCACTTTATGCGAGATGTTGCTGAACAGAGATCTAAAAGTAAGCCTGTGTAAGACAGAAATATGCAGGTACCTCTAAACCAGCTGCATGCACTCAAATGAACTACAAGAAAATAATGCCTGAATTGACTTTAAAGGACCATACCACCGTCAATACATGTTCACGGTTTCTTTGTTTATATCCGAGGGTAAATTAGTCTTAAAGATGGGAGATTCAGCAGTCCAGACAAAAAAAAAAAAAACAAGACATCACAGCAATACATATCAAAAGACATCAAAACAAATAGTCACTGTCTATTCACAGCTTCGGCTATTATATTTTACATAAACATAGACCATTTTTCAGTTAATGGCTTTATTTTTAGGTTTTGTATTTGTTTACTCCATAGTCATTAAAATGTTGCTGAACGTATCTGAATAATTGAGTCAGTGTTGGCTAAACTTCACTGCACTATTAAGAAGCTTTGGATGTTTGAATTTCATTCATAAATTAATATTTTCTCCAGGGACACAATTTTTCAAAGTAATCAGCGCTTTAAAATGCATTACAACGTAATGATAATGTAAAACTTTGACACAAAATAAAGCTGTGAAGTTCACTGTGCCGTTGATTACTTATCACAAAAAAGTTTCACGTCTATGCAAGTTGATTTTCATTGAACTGATCGCTTTGGGAAACAGTCGACAGTAATGTCAAGTATACTGCGAGTCATAGTCAATGGAGTAAACATGCCAGACCTCTGGCAAGATCCTTATGTTGTACTAGAGGTTCGGGCCACTTCGCGGCCCTCACACCTACCTACAGTATGTTGCACCGCCAATCCGACTGATACGCCCAAATATGGAGATCTCTGTATCTGTCAGCCCTTGTCCCCTTTATGCGTATATGATCTCTGTATCTGTCAGTCCTTGTCCTTTTTATGCCCATATATGGAGATCCCTGATGTCATCAGTATATGCCCATACTGTATATGGTCATGCTGATATGCCAGTATGAATGGATTCATTGGCAAATTATCCTGCATGAAAAGTCTTGACCCCAGGTCATAGACAACATTTTTTTCCCCTGTATTCCTTAGTTCATGATGCATGCCATAGGCCATGGCCACTTCCGCCTAAGTAGATTTAGAATGTTCTTCCAAACACACTTTTTACTACTGCTCCTACAGATTCTACCCAAAACTCACAAAAATTATCTCTGGACACGTGATAAAGGTGTATCACACAGAGTTTTGATATTCCAAATCGCCATATGGAGTATCCATCGTGTGAGGGGCCACTATGGAGCGCACCTTCAAACGTGCTTTCACTTTCACAGGGAGTGCCACAAATGCCTAAAGTTGAACAATTTATCGTAAAATGTATTTATATAATATATATTTTGCTGCAGCTTCCTCGGTCCCGACAGCTGCAACCCACGACTTGCGTCGGGACAATTACACTCAGTGTAAGTCGTAAAAGCTCTATTTTTGCTTGCGGCTTCCTCGGTCCCGACGGTTGCAACACACGACTTGCGTCAGGACAATCCTCTCGCAATTTCTCGATATTGTCTAGTTTGTGTTAATAATAACACATTTTATTTGTAATACACTTTTCATTTGAAGCAAACCTCAAAGCACTACAGAGTAAATACATTGGCATAAAAACAACACAAAACCGAAAAAGTTAATTAAAAATATGAATTATATCACACAGAGGCATAAAGTCTCAGGGGAAACCAGTACAGTTAAGAAAATGCTTTGTTAAAAAGGATGTTTTTTAGGTTTTCCTTTTTTAAAAGCATTGACAGTCTGTGGTGCTCTCAAGTGGTTGTGGGAAATATTCCACAGACGAGGAGCAGCCAACCAGCAGTGTTCGGAGTAACCCAAGTAATGTTACTAAGTAACATGTTACTGTAACTCCATTATTCTTTGCGGTAGCTAATACTGTAGTATGTTTCCCAATTTTATAACATTTATAATTATTGTGGTACAGCTCGGCACACATACTGTACAATAGCTGAATACACTGCTATTTGGAATAACACAACTGAGAACCGTCGTTTCACCAAACATCTCATGCCATCATACCCTGCCAAAATACAACCTGCTGTTTTAAACCAAGACCTGAGGCCGATTCTACTACAAATGCCTTCTAAATCAGTAGTTCTCAAACCTTTCGTGCCAAGGACCCCCAAAATGATATGTATACTATTTGGCCGCGGACCCCTATCTGAAAATGTGTTGTGCCAGGGACCCCCAGAAGAGGAGAATTGTGTTAAAAAGTTCAAAATTATTAAAAAATGTCCAAGCACTTTCACGATTTTTCAAAAATGTAAAAAAACTGCAGATGTACAAGCTCGCAGTGCGGTGATGTGCTGTGAGCTTGTATATATTGCTATTTTTGAGAACCGCTGTTCTAAACCACTGTTCTAAATCCTAAGAGTTTTCTGAAAAACTAAAATGTAAAATGACCCGGTTGCTTTCCCGGTTTTGATGGGTAGAATAAAAAATGGATAAAAAACCCTCGCTGCTGGACAAAGCTGACTTGTGCTAAAATAACACGCTTAGCCCTGCTAAAAGTGTCTGGGATGAATGATTGTGTGCTGAGAAGAAGATAAACAGCTCGTAACATCGTGATGTGACTGTATACTTGTATTCTTGCCTGTGTACTGTATTGTATACTTATCTCGGGGTATATTTGGATTGTCGACAGCTTTCACCTCTTCACCCGTCCCTTTCCCCCGGCTTCTCCCTCGCCTGTGTCGGATGCAGTTGCCATGACAACGGCCATTACCTCTTGATTGGAGATCTAATGTAATCTTGACAATGAGCGTTGCCATTCATCTGCGGTTAACTCGGTGGTTGGTGGCTGCCGCGGCGCACAAACGCTTAACATACTGTGCTGTGGAATAGAACACAGCCATGAGCTCAGGGCTGGAATGTTTGTCTGACTGCTCGTGTGTGTGTGCGTGTGTGCGCGCGTATTCGTTCATATTCTACACATGCATGTATACATGTCCATAAACATGTCATTTTTTTAGAGAGTGACAGGAGAAATCTCATCACAGTACACCTCAGTGGCCAACACTGAACATCTCTTCGCTGATAGCAGTGCCAACCAGTGTTGCCATGTCTGCTTATCTGCCCCATATTTTTCACATGGGCCTATTATAGCGCCACCAGGAGGCCGCTTTTTGCAAAACAATTTTTTTGAGAGTACTCCTACAGATTTCGTCCAAACGTCACGCAAATCGGTACACAGTATCTCAATAGTCATTAAATAAAACGGGTGTTTCAGATTTTTCATATTCCATCCGAATTGGCTAAAAATGGCATCCAAAGTTTGCAGGAGTGCTCCGTTTTGAACAAAATGCCTCAAATCATGAACACAGCATGCATTTCCCCTGAAATTTTGCACGCACATTCTCACTATAGGCAGAGGAAAAAATGCCACTTGACATTTTTCAAATCAGCCTCATGGTGGCGCTACAACAGGCCGATTCGTGTTTTTACCTATAACTTCACCGATCTGTGTAAAACTTTGTATGCGCACTCCCTAGAGGCCAAGGAAAAACCTTTGCCCTGCATTTTTCACATCTGCGTTTTATAGCGCCACCAGGAGGCCGACTTATATAAAACAGTTTTTGGGGTATTACTCCTTTAGATTTTATCCGAATTTCACGCAAATCGGTAGTCATCTGATCAAGACGGATCTGTTAGATTTTCATATTCTATCCTGATTGGCTAAGATTGACATCTAAAGGAGTGACCCGTTTTGAACAAAATGTTACAAATCATGAACGCAGCGTCCAATTGCGGTGAAACTTTGCACGCACATTTGGCGTGGCCACAAATGCCACCCTTTCAACATTGCCCTATTATAGCGCCACCAGGAGGCTGATTTTTGCAAAACTATTTTTTTAAATATTACTCCTACAAATGTTCAAACATCACGCAAATCAGTACAAATGATGTCTTTAGTTAGTGATCGAGACGGATCCGTCCGATCTGCCTGATTTTTCACATTCCAGCCTGATTGGCGAATTCCGAACATTGCTGGCCCACACTAATCTACAGTACCTGGCCTGGCGGAGACCTGTGCTCCGAGGAGCACTTTTTCTAGTTTGGGCTTGTTTCCTTATGATGTTTAAACCAGTGGTTGTCAAACATTTTCATGGCAAGGACCCCCAGAATAGTATGTACTACATACTATGTAATAGTATGTATGTACGTATCTACAGACCCCCATCTGAAAATATTTTGTGCCAGCGACCCCATACAAGATTTGTGTTGTTAAAATGTTGTAAGAGCAGGGGGAATAGCAGATCTGATGCGACACGTTGTGAGCTTGTAGATCGGCTATTTTCAAATAGCTGTAGCCATATTGTCGCTTCTTTAGGCCTTGTTTACATAGACCTTATTTCTATCACAACATCTGGCAACACTGGCGCCGACAGAGCCCGCAGCGACGCAGACACAAAAGAGATAAACTCTCTGACTGCGGGCTGCTCACCAGCTTGCTACACACTGTATCTCTACAATGAACTGGGACAGGATTAAAGCAAATCAAATTGGGAGCTCGCCGTTTACAAAGCCGGTGCGCTGTTGAGCACTCTGTCTCTGACAAAGTGCTCTGGATGTTTTATCAGACCCCCATGCCCCCACCCACCACCACCCCACCCACCGAACAATGAAAATGGCTGTTTTTACCCCTACGCCCCTTTGCCCCCAATGCAGATGGTAATAGTACGATGGATTGTGTTTGTGTCGGTGGTGGTGGTGGGGGGGGACACGCGCTTACCTGGGATTTGTCATTGAGGGATAACACGATAGGTCCCCCATGTCATCCTGCAGCGTTGTTAACACTCCTCAATGGTTACATACCGTTCGTCTGCAAGGCAGGGTACTCCAATTAAGCTTGAGGGACCGCATAAAATGTTCCCCAGATCACTGAATTGCATCCTTAGCTCATTTTCCCTTCTTCTCTGCATCTCGCCAAAAATGTGTCACTGCAAATCAATGGTACCCCCCCCCCCCCCCCCACCCACAACTCCCCCGATATGAAAAAAAGAAGAAAATAAAACTGACTGACATCAAATTATTTTCATTGTGATAGATGTTGCTGTACCTTTTGTCAGTATTGTCACTTCCTGGGAGAGATCTCTGTTGTTTGGTATAATTGAAAGAGTAACTGAGATTTCAGACATGAGTCAAGGATTGTGAATGGTGAACGAGTGTGACGCGATGCAGGCAGGAATTCATATTTCACTTTTATCAAATTCATTTCATCCTGTATATATATATTTTTTACTTGCCTTTTCTTTTTTCCTGGAAAAAATAACGGTATAGGACTGCCAGGGTACAAAAAAAGAAAACAGGAAATGAACAGCAAATAAAATGTGACTTCAAAGTCATGACATAGACGACAAAACAAAGCATGGCAGCTACAGTACACACCTGGGCTTTGACTGTTCATCATGAAGGACAAAAGAGACGGGAAGCATAGTGGAAGGACAGTGACAAGGGTCTGATATGTTTGGCCATGTTGAGTTATAATGTTTTATATTGCACTCTATTCCCCCAAGTCTGCCGCCACCAGATGTGTCAAGGAAAGGTATAGGAGTGAGGGATCCAAGGGCAGTCTTCCACACCAGTGGTTCTCAAACTTTTTCATGCCAAGGACCCCCAAATTGATATGTATTTGGCAGCGGACGCCCATCTGAAAAGGTTTTGTACTGTACTTTAGTCTCAGCCTACATAGTTAAATGTCATTCACTGCCATTCGTGCTGACATGGTGTGGAAAATGCACTATGAGACTATGAGGCTAGTTAAAGATAATTCAATTCAAAATCACCACACTGTAGTACTGTAATACAGCCATTAAGCTGAATTGTGGAAGAATAGTTCCTTAAAGGTGCTGCGTCAAACTAACATTTTAGCTTGAAGAGGGCTTTTAACACATTAGCTGCCAAAGACGTATATATATACGTCTTTTAATAATCAGCTGTTGTCCGCCAAAGACGTATATATACGTCTTTGGAAAAAAGGAAAAAAAAAATTTTTTTTTTCAAAAACATTTTTTTTTTTTTTTTTTGATTTTTTTTATAATTTCAACCCTTGTCGAATTACGAACAGATTAGGAGCTAAAAATGTTCGAAGATTTGCTGCTTCATTCACTTCAATGTTAAAATTCAAACGGACAAACAATTCACTTTGTTTTTTGGTTTAAAACTACTGGTTTTGAGCTATATTGAAACATCAAACAACACATGTCAACGAGGTCAAAATGACCTCGTTGACATTTGTGAAACCACACCTGAATCTCATCTGTGATTAGAAACCATCTGGGGATCAATCATACTGGAGGAAAAAAATCTGTGGCTACGCGAACAGGTACCAAAATCATGGCAAAACCCTGGCAGAGGCTACAGACTGTTCTGAAAAAACTCTGGCAGTCAATGTGTTAACAATACAGTGAGTTACAGCTAGTGTTGACAAACATTTTCAGGTACATTCTGTCACATTTATTGGACAAAAAACAAACACAATATCTAAAAAATACAGCCGTTTTGGGGGACAAATTATCGAGTTTTACTGTATGTACAGGAGGTGGCCATTGACTTTGACCAGTTTCACTTTCAAAGCCTTTGCATCATGCATGTCACACAAGCAGAATGCGCCACACAACACCAATGGTTTTGATAATGTGGATTGTGGAAGTTAAATGGTGTATTTGTGGATGGGACTCTATATGAACAAACTTGTTATATCAACAAAATGCATCGGATTTGTGTGACATGCATGATGAAAAGGTTTTGAAAGTGAAACTGGTCAAAGTCACTGGCCACCTACTGTAAACTATGTGGCCAATGTTGACAATGACATGTAATAACATGGTCCTTTCAGCCAAGTGATCCGATGGTCGGAGCTGCATTGATTAATTCTTATCATATTATGCACAGTTGGTTGTGCTTTACCAACAAATTGGGTTGTTGTGCTTCACCAACAAATTGGGTTGCTGTGCTACTGTGTTAAACAGGAGAACAGTTAACAAGCTTTGTTTCTAACAAGCTTTCTTTCCATCTCCGGCTTTTAATTGTCACGGAGATGCACTGATTTGAAGGAAATTGATGAAAACAATACATTCATGATTGGTGAGTGTTAGTTACATCTCTTCTTAGTCACAGATACATGTATCAGTACAAATACATGACTGCAGACGTGCACTCACAAACGCACACAGACACTCGCCCCTAACATTCACATACTGTACACACACACCTAATCTTCTAACCCAGGAACAGATCAGGCAGAGTAAGCTATATAAGACTGTATACCTATGTACGTGTGTTTGTGCGTGCATACAGTACATGCATGTCGCTTCATTAAGCCTGTCTCCAATCAGTTACTGGCGGCAGACACGTCTTGCCACAGTTTACAGTACTTGCACACACAGCGGCCTGTAACTCAGCTGTCAGTCAAGCGGCTGGAGTTCATTAGAGACACTCAGAGGCTGTGAAAACTCCCCAAGGATCCAACATGTACAATACATCCCAGTTGATGTGCCCCTATAGAAAGATATCACACTGCACCAACAAAGATATCATTTCGCTACAGAGGAAAAGTGACACTATAAGCTCTCAGAAAGTCTATAAAAAGAGCCCATGGTATTATTTTTTTAAGTATTGATAAATGCAATCTAAACATAGTTTTTTTTAAGTCCCCCTCTACTAAAAAATGTGTTTTGATTGAATACTTTATTAGTCAGAAATGTAACAGCACGAGGATGTTTTGAAAAACATTTTAGAACAGTCCATTTACAAGCTCACAACGTGTCGATGTAGATCGCTATTTGAACTATTTTTCAAAATAGTAAAAAATGGCAAAAAAGTTTAGGCATAAGGGGTAAGGCAAGATTGGGCCCTTGGGCTAAAAGGATAACGCAAAGGTAACTCAAGTTCAAGAGATCAAGAGGGGTTTATTTGTCATTCACTCATACAGGTACAATCAGCGAAATGTTGTGATATGGTCTGCAAGACAAAATCATGAAAACAATATACACATAATAATCACAATACTAATAATATTATAGTACTGTATGAGAAAAAAAGAAAAATAATTAACAAGATGACAGCAACAGGGAATGCAAATGTGGAATGTGCTGAATTAGGGAGAGGGGAGTATAGGCTATAGTCGTCAAACATTGAACGTCAAAGTGATTTTCACTTACATCCTATATACATCTGTGCAGTAAGACGTATACATCAGTGCTGTACACACTGTACAGGTTGCAATGTGTCGCGGGTTCGAATCCCGACGACCTTTGCTGAGTGTCACTCCCCATCTCTCTCTTCCCATTTCCTGTCTATCTACTGTCAATAAAAAAAAGCCAGGAAAAAAAGCCAAAATAAATGTAGACTGCATTTGCGCAAAAAAACATGAGGTAAAACACACATAGTTAATATGTACAGATAAATGCAGGTTACGGTTTTATTTTTATATATAGTTATATTTAGTTTTTCCAAGTCCGTGTACATGGCTCTGACAGCCGCAGGGAAAAATCTCTTCCTAAGCCTTGAGCCCCGGGCTGTGAGACACCTCAAGCGCTTACCAGTCCGCATCATCATGAACAGTCCATTACTGGCGTGGCGTTAACCCCTCCTGGAAGCATGACTTGGACTATATTTACAGTGGTTCCCAACCTTTTATGGATCAGGGCCCACTTCAAAATTCTCGAAAGTGTTCATGGCCCACCCCTCTGACCACTTAACACGGCAGCCGAATGGCTGCCGTGTTAAGTGGTCAGATTCGTGGCCCACGCTGCATTTTCAGAGCATGTTTATTTTTAGTGATCGATCAATTGATTGTGTTCCGGCTTGGATCAACACAATATACCTGTGTATATCTGTGTCATTTTAGATTTCTTTGGCTATTCAAAAATAGTAGATATACAAGCTCATAGCGCGGCACCGAGTGCCACGCTATGAGCTTGTAGATCTGCAATTTTAGAGAAAAAAATGTGGAAAAAAAAGAAAAGTTTATTGCAAATCTTTGAATATATATATATTTTTAAGCAAACATTTGTAACTCAAATATTTGCTTCTGGGAGTCCTTGGAACAAACTATTTATTTTTGTATTTTTATTTTTTTCAAAAAACGTAAATCATTTTTAGAATCGGCCTCAGGTCTTAATTAAGTGAAGGTTGATATTATGTGGTAGAACTTGCCACCAGAGTGCCCCTTACACATTCTTAGTGGTGGGGGAACGTCTCTGTGCTGTGCTTCCTTAAAATGTGAGGCCGGCTATTATGTTACCAATCCCTGTTAACATATCCTGGTCCAATATGCAAACCAGCCACTGCTGAAACCATTTTGCCTTGAGCAGCAGCGGTGGTGGGCGGGCGAGTAGATGTGCTTCGAGACACCTTTCAGAGTTTTCCTTTTAAAACCATATGAAACAAAATATGAATCACAGCAGAGTATTTTTACATACTTTAAAACTTGTGTGGAGGGGGACTTTATTAAGACCTGCGTGGTATGAGTCATGTCTCATAGTTGACTGACTAAAATGGTACGAATCGAACAAAACCAACTTCAAAAGCAAACGCACGATAGTGGAATAGCTGTAGCCTGCAGGTATGCAGACTGACAGTTTTCTATGACCAAAAGAGACTTGTGCATTCAAAGTGTTCAACACTATTGTCCCAATGTTGTACTGTACATAGACCGGGAGCCAGGCCCAGCCCTCATAATGTTTTCTGCTAAATTTTTTTCACTATGATTTCCTGTTAGCATATACCTTGGGCCATCACAAGTTCATACTGACCACCCCCAACTCGGGGCCGTTTGGTCTCAGGGCCCCCAAAACCCCCTTTTTTGGGGCGAAATTATGTTAATGGCAATATTAATTTACTAAAATTACATAAATTGTCTTACATATATGAAATTCGGCATGGAGTATCCTGACACATAGGGGTAAGTAGCAAAATAGGATTCTAGTGCTTGCTACCATTGTACTTTTAAATATGACCACAACATCCCCATAAAAACAAAAAAAATACTGTCCGCTTGACAAATAACAACAAAGATGATTATTTCCCAGCACTTTATGGTGAATATCACTGCCTCACTTGTATATAGAAAACTTCCCATGTCCCTAAGCTTCAATTTGAGCCCAAGATGACCTTTGTATCTTGAACATTACTCTTTCTGTAGCCAACATTCTGCATTATACCTCAAATTGGAGAAAATTGAATATTCAGTCATAGTAGAGACCCTAGGAGTGGTCCACGCGCGACTGCTTATTTTCTTTTCTAGTTTGAATTTTTTGGCATCCTTAGGACCTCTAATATAGGGATTTCGATGATCCCAAGAAAAAAAGTGGTCCAAAGTGTGTTTTTTTCAATGTTTTATTACCCCTATGAGACCTGCGGGATTGCTGGCTGGAACGCCGGCGAGACTGTCTTGCGGAGACTATGGCGCGCTCAAATTTAGACGTAGCCCAAAGATAGAGATACCATTAGATTTTCAATGGGACCAACTTTGTCATGCTACCTTGTCGGGAGGGGGGCTAAATACCTAATGATTCAAAGTTAGACAACATTTTGGCGAGGGAAAAACATCACCTCAATATATGTGAATGGAAATGGGTTACATGGATATCTACAGCCTCCCCTCTACAGACATGCCAAATGTATGCCAATCTCATGCAGTTTTGGGTAAGAAACATGCAGTTTTTTCCATGCAGTATACAAATATGTAATTTCCGCCTATTGTAAAAAGGAGACCACTTTACTGTATCTATAGCTGTATGAGACCACTGTACTGAATCTAGAGACCACTGTACTGTATCTAGACCACTGTACTGTATATATTGCTATATGAGACCACTGTACTTCATCTACAGCTGTATGAGACCATGACTGTACTGCATCTATATCCCACTCTACTGAATCTATAAACCATTGTATTGCATCTTAAGACCACTGTACTGCATCTAGAGACCATTGTACTACATCTTAAGACCACTGTACTACATCTAGAGACCACTGCACTGGATCTATAGCTGTATGAGACCACTGCACTGCATCTATAGACTAACTACTGTATCTATAGACCACTCTAGTGCATCTGTAGACCACTGTCATGATCTTTAGAGCACTCTAGTGCATCTGTAGACCACTCTAGTGCATCTGTAGACCACTCTAGTGCATCTGTAGAACGCTCTAGTGCACCTGTAGACCACTCTAGTGCATCTGTAGACCACTCTAGTGCATCTGTAGACCACTGGACTGCATCTGTAGACCACTCTAGTGCATCTGTAGACCACTGTCGTGATCTCTAGATCACTCTAGTGCATCTGTAGACCACTCTAGTATATCTGTAGACCACTCTAGTGCATCTGTAGAACACGCTAGTGCATCTGTAGACCACTCTAGTGCACCTGTAGACCACTCTAGTGCATCTGTAGACCACTCTAGTGCACCTGTAGACCACGCTAGTGCACCTGTAGACCACTCTAGTGCACCTGTAGACCACTCTAGTGTATCTGTAGACCACTCTAGTGCATCTGTAGACCACTCTAGTGCATCTGTAGAACGCTCTAGTGCACCTGTAGACCACTCTAGTGCATCTGTAGACCACTCTAGTGCATCTGTAGACCACTGGACTGCATCTGTAGACCAGTGCATCTGTAGACCACTCTAGTGCATCTGTAGACCACTCTAGTGCATCTGTAGATCACTCTAGTGCATCTGTAGACCACTCTAGTATATCTGTAGACCACTCTAGTGCATCTGTAGAACACGCTAGTGCACCTGTAGACCACTCTAGTGCATCTGTAGACCACTCTAGTGCACCTGTAGACCACTCCAGTGCACCTGTAGACCACTCTAGTGTATCTGTAGACCACTCTAGTGCATCTGTAGACCACTCTAGTGCATCTGTAGACCACTCTAGTGCATCTGTAGACAACTGTCGTGATCTCTAGACCACTCTAGTGCATCTGTAGACCACTCTAGTATATCTGTAGACCACTCTAGTGCATCTGTAGACCACTGTACTGCATCTACCAAGTCTTGACGGTGACCACCCCCCACTGGGGGCAAGCTGTTCCAGAGCCTGGGTCCCCCCCAGGCTCTGTAGACCACTGGACCAATGGTCTATAGATGCAGTACAGTGGTCTAGATACAGTACAGTGGTCTCTAGATGCAGTACAGTGGTCTATAGATGCAGTACAATGGTCTATATATGCAGTACAGTGGTCTAGATACAGTACAGTGGTCTCATACAACTATAGATGCAGTACAATGGCCTATATATGCAGTACAGTGGTCTATAGATACAGTACAGTGGTATCATACAGCTATAGATACAGTACAGTGGTCTCATACAGCAATAGATAAAGTACAGTGGTCTCATACAGTAATAGATAAAGTACAGTGGTCTCATATAGCAATAGATAAAGTACAGTGGTCTCATACAGCTATACAGTAGACACAGTAAAGTGGTCTCCTTTTTACAATAGGCGGAAATTACATATTTGTACTGCATTCAAAAAACTGCATGGTTCCTGCCCAAAACTGCATGAGATTGGCATACATTTGGCATGTCTGTACAGGGGAGGCTGTAGGTATCCATGTAACCCATTTCCATTCACATATATTGAGGTGACAGCTCAAGGGACCATTTGGAAAATGTTGATGGCCGTTTTTCCCTCGCCAAAATGTTGTGTAACTTTGAATCATTAGGTATTTAGCCCCCTTCCCGACAAGGTAGCATGACAAGGTTGGTCCCATTGGAAACCTGAGGTTGTCTAGAATCAAATGGTATCTCTATCTTTGGGCTACGTCTAGCGCGCCATAGTCTCCGAAAGACACGCTGGCGTTCCAGCCAGCAATCCCGCAGGTCTCATAGGGGTAATATAACATTGAAAAAAACACACTTTGGACCACTTTTTTCCTTGGGATCATCGAGATCCCTATATTAGGAGGTCCTAAGGATGCCAAAAAATCCAAACTAGAAAAGAAAATAAGCAGTCGCACGTGGACCACTCCAAGGGCCTCTACTATGACTGAATACTCAATTTTCTCCGATTTGAGGTATAATGCAGAATGTTGGCTACAGAAAGAGTAATGTTCAAGATACAAAGGTAATCTTGGGCTCAAATTGAAGCTTAGGGACATGGGAAGTTTTCTATATACAAGTGTGGCAGTGATATTCACCATAAAGTGCTGGGAAATAATCATCTTTGTTATAATTTGTCAAGCGGACAGTATTTTCTTCTGTTTTTCTGGGGATGTTGTGGTCATATTTAAAAGTACAATGGTAGCAAGCACCATAATCCTATTTTGCTACTTACCCCTATGTGTCAGGATACTCCATGCCGAATTTCATATGTGTAAGACAATTTATGTAATTTTAGTAAATTAATATTGCCATTAACATAATTTCGCCCCAAAAAAGGGGGTTATGGGGCCCCTGAGACCAAACGGCCCCGAGTTGGGGGTGGTCAGTGATGGCCCAAGGTATATGCTAACAGGAAATCATAGTGAAAAAATTTTAGCAGAAAACATTATGAGGGCTGGGCCTGGCTCCCGGTCTAACACCAGTGGTGGAAAGTAACTAAATACATGTGCTCAAGTAATGTACTTAAGTAAAATGTTTAGGTACTTTTACTTTACTGAAGTATTTTCAATTTTCTCCACTACATCTCAGAGGCAAATATTGTACTTTTTACGGCACAATTAAAAAAATATATATTATTCTTATTATTCTTATTTATTCTATTTTTTATTATTATTATTATTAAACTTTAGTTACTATATGTACTTTGTAGATTTTGATTATTATTACATAAATGGTAAATGGTGCATTTACTATATATCGCTTTTATCCAAAGCGCTTTACATAGATTGTGCATTACATTCACCCATTCACACGCCGATGGCGGAGGAAACCATGCAAGGCTCATCGGGAGCAATTAGGGGTTCAATGTCTTGCTCAAGGACACTTCGAAACTAACTATGGGGGAGCTCAGGATCGAACTGGGAACCTTGCGATTTCCAGTTCACTCTACCCGGCCACACTACCCCTGAGCCACTGCCGCCCCACAAAACAAACATTAAAGGGATAGTTGGCTGAACTATTCCTTTAACCACTGCAGCCCTATTTAAACTTTGACTATTTGAAAATAGCTGATCTACAAGCTCACAGCGCGTTGCGGCGATGCAACGTGTTGGGAGCTTGTAGATCTGCTATTTTCAAAAGATGTTTTAGACATTTCATTTAGACATAACTCGTGAAATGGCAAATTCTGCATAATGAGTACTTTATACTTTTGGTACTTTAAGTACATTTTGATGTCAATACTTTTGTACTTTTACTCAAGTGAATTTATAATTCCGGACTTTTACTTGTAACAGAGTGTTGCAGTATTGATACTTTTACTTTTTCCACTCACTGCTGTACACTCTGACTGCTCATGTCCTCTCTCTCAAGCTCTGCATCTTCCGGGTGAAAATGTGCTCACCCTTACTATTTTTTGGCCAAGGCTGACTTGTCACACCATTGGAACGAATTAATCTCCCAAAATGAGCAATTGCATGGATTTTCCTTTAATACAAATGCTATGCTTACTGATCTCTTCATTTTGCCAAACTGAATTAGCTTGAAGATTACCTGAAATGGCTTTCTCGCAGCTAATTATGTGAGTTGGAGGGAAATTCTGTTGTGTGGCACGGAAAGTCTTAACCTCCCATCCTGTTAATATGATTAGAATGTGAAATATTAATTTGAATTAGCTTAATAATAAATGGGTGGTAATAAAAATTGAATTAATTCAAATTCCATCTTAGAAAAATGTTAAGGTTTATATTATAGGAGTGCCTTTTCTCCAGTGTGGTGGTGTAATACAGAAAGTTCTTGCATTCCGCTCTTCACTCTTTCACTTCCTAAACAAATGTCTTTAGTAGAGAAGAACTGGGGAGTTTGACAGCACGTAAAGAAAATCACTCCCTATACCTCTTTCCTTTCTCCATTTAGTACACACCTCACTCTAAACTCATTGCTGAGTGGAGATGGGGAAAAATGAAAACGGGGGCCAGGGTCAATAATTTAAAGAACGGGAGACTAATTTTAATCTATTACCCTGCCATGTGCATACAGTGTGTCAACGGTAGGGCCAGGGAGGGATCTGTCATGTGATTCATACTCCCGGGAGAGAATTAGTTTCATGACACATCATAATTTAATACATCTTAAAGAACTTGGCTTGACTTCGCTGGCTGATGGAAGGAGGGAGGGATGGAGAGAGGGAGGGAGGGAGGGAAGAAGAAAGAGAGGGATATTAAATTATAGAGCACCTTAACAGAGCAATCTGTCTTGGAAAGACATGATTGCCTTACCATTGTGGATTGATGATAATCTGTTTGTAAGGGGCCCTTTGTGCGAGGAATACACAGGCAGTAATGGTTCTGGCTCGGTCTCTGGCGCAGGCCCAGTGCTGGTAAGTGGACAGTAAAGCCACACTCCCCTGGATGAGTCACAAGGGCATGCAGCACACTGCACACCTGTTCCCACGTGACATACAGTACAACTGTTCTGCAGGTCATAATGTAGGTGGATTGATGGATTTAGAGATAGGATTGATTCTATTGATTGCTTCATAAAGTCGTTGGTTCAGATAGCCATCTTGATTAATATTTATTGGTCAAGTCAATCTTACCTTTATACTGTCGCGCCAAATAGCAGCAAACGTTATCTCATGGCACTTTACATAAAGAGCAGGTTTACAGAGACCTCACTTGGCGACGGCCGCAAGTCAAACAATTATCTTTAACGGGACGAAACCTTGACAAGAACCTGGCAGTAGGTCGGTGGCCATCTGCCGTGACCAGTTGGTGTGGGAGCGGGAAAGGGACAGCGACGCATAGCAACAATAAGAACACTAATAATGGTCCGCAGCCATAGTCCTTGGAAACCCTTGAAGTGCCCTGGCAGTCTAAGCCTATAGCAACATAACGTAAGGCTGGTTTTAGGCAAGCCTTAGCCAGTACTTGCATTTGAAAATAGACAAAACAAAATACAATTCAGATCTCAACACATTGCAAACAGTAGCAGGCAACAGTCACATAGTGTATTTGTCAGGTACTGTATATCAAAGCGGGCAGAAAACACTGATACTAGGTGTTTTGTCCAAACCTTCCATGCCTGTCCCCTCTTGAGGGCTTGTATGAGACCCTTACAACACTCTGTCTCCATTCTTAAAGCTTCATCCTGCTGCCACAAGATTTCTGGCATTACCTTTGACGGGTAAGGGCAAGTGCCTGATTTTTTTTCTCTCTTCCCTTTTCTCTTATTCCCCGCCATCGGTCTATTCACCGCAGTCACTCAAGCTTTGTCTCACCTGTGTTGATGAGGGGTAGAGCGTGGAATAGTAAAGTAGCCCATAGCTACCACAGGGCTTACTTCAGAGAGATCGGGGAGGCGTCAGCCTGTCGTGGCTTCTCAGAATCACAGAGAGAGAGAGAGAGAGAGTGGGGAGGGGGATACTTTGGAAGAAATGAGAAAAAATACAAGTCAGCCGGTCCATCCAGTAGAGCTTTGCTCTGTGCCCTTGTGATCTCTGATTGTACTTAATGCAGCCCACTCTGTCCCGAGGCTGCCGGGCTTTGGCGTTCCCAACGTGATGATGGCATTCCGGATTGGCAGTAACTGGAAAGAGGTGGAGTGGGACTTTTAGACCCCTCTCTAGTGCATCAGCAATTCAAAGCACTTACTAGGCCTGCCTGACTTAGAAATGCCTGTGGATCAAGAGTATTTATCTGCCTTTTTCTACCTGCCTGGGGGGGAATGCAGGGAAATCACTGTTTTGAAATCCTAGAATCATGTGTACAAAACAAGAACAGCTGCCTGAACATTACTTAATACAACACATATTTAATATTTAACAGAATCTTGTCTCTTGACACTTAGAGCCTAATATTTAACACTCTTCCCTTTACCTCACGTTTCATAAAACACTAAAACAGCTTTGACACAGGCTGCTGTAGTCACATTTGTTTTTTGAGTCACAACATTGGTCAATAAAGTAAATAAAGTACACAACTTTTGCGAAATGCATGCGTTATCTAGGTTATTCTTTTAACCTTGATGCCTATAAGTTATCCAAAGTAAATTACTGCTGCTTAAACAGATGCTTGAGCTGCATTGATAAACATGTTGATTTTGCGTTTTTGGCTAATGTGTTGGCTCCTGAGACGCTGAAAGCCTAGTGTGAAATTCTGTGCTATGAAAACATGCAGAAATTATATAAAAGGTAAAGAGTGTGTAGAGTGAAACGTGGGCCCTCAACACTGCTTGGGTAATTACCTCAGTAAATGCAAGTGCTCCGTGCCTTGGTGAGCACACATGTATCACACGTGCACACACACGCACGCACACACACACACACACACACACACACACACACACACACACACACACACACACACACACACACACACACACACACACACACACACACACACACACACACACACACACACGCACACACACAGTTTGTGTTTACACAGACAGCGCATGTAGCCACACCTTTCAAGGCAGCCCCTAGTAGAAGCGATGGATATAGCGTTACGCTGTCTTGATTGATGGACCAAACCACAGCCAGTGTGACAGGCGTGTATAGGACCACATCTTACCTCAGCCTCCGACTATAGTCACACGTGCAGTTTTATATGTATTTTTACCCCACTTTTCATGCTGTACAATCTTGACCCAAGCTCATGCCTCCAGGACTTGCATGTAGGGAGGAATCCAGAGGAGGAAGAACGGGTGGAGCGGGGAGATAAGAATGCACACAAGACAAGCGACCGGCAAGTGTAGATGTGAATGGAGACATGGGGGAGTACTGGGAGAAGAGGAACGGTGTCACCTCCATGCAGCTGCATGGAGAATCTCTCAAGGGTTTGCTGTTCGAGAAGTGTGCAATATCCATCAGAACCACAATGGGGGAAATGTCTCCACACACTGCAAAGCTGCCCAGACCTGCCACATTTGTTCAGCATAAGTCCTAGTCTCTATAAACTAAATTACGTACGGTGTTCTTATTCTCACTCTAGCCATCCACTAATGCTGAATTCACACCAGCAGCGGTATTTCGCTGTTGTATTCTGACAACGTGGTGAGGTTTCCACACCACGTCAAGCAGTGGAGCCAGCAAAAAGCGTGGCATCAAAGTTGAGAAAAGTTCAACTTTGCCGCTGCTGCAGTGTGGCGAGACAGAGCTTCAGACAACCTGAAGCGTGCTGTATTCGAAAGTCAAGTGGGGTCTAGGCACACACTCGACAGCACTTGAGATGAAGAAAAATGTACTTTTGTCATGTAAGTTGGCTACAGAATATCAAACAATTTTAACCTAGCAGTTGTCGATGTGACATTAATCACAATTCAGCAACTTCATGGCTTATTTCTTACCTAAAATATACATTTACAGACAAGCTGCCAGTGAAGAGAATTGAGTGTTTGTAATTCTCCTCCTTGCCTGCGAGCTCTCCAGCTGGGCAGAGCTGCTCGCTTATTTACGATGGTGACACTCACAGCTCGGACATGCACATTTTGCGATAAAACCGAGCGATAGAAATTGCTGCGGCTGCTGGTGTGAATTCAACGTTACTCTGGGGGCTCAACCTACTGTTTTGTATTGTTGTATATTTCATATCATACATACAGATGTAAGATTATTTCACTTCACAGGTACAGACAGGAGAGTGGATTCAGACAGAGAGGTGGCTGATGGCCCTAGCCGGGTGGGGGGGTACACAAACTAACTACAATATGGCGTTGTTGGCAACTAAAAGCAATAGAACCTTTACCAGACCATAGTGAAGTCTGTGGTTTCAAATACCACAGTATAAAACAGGAACTCGGGTCTGGCTCCTCCCCCTTTCTGTCCAACATACTCCCGGGTGCTTCTGTGTTTAGTCCTGCTAACAACATGTTTAAGGCAGTAGTGCTGACAGATTAGTCCTGTATAACTTCATTTTAATATTCTGATCATTAGCAAGTCAAGGTGAGGAAAGCACCACCATCATCATCGGCATCATCGGCACCGCATTAGGAAGCTGATTCAGAGTGCTCCCGCTTTATTACGGCATCTAACCAACATAGCGATCAAGGTCAAACCCTCAATGTCGACACCTGGCTCCTGGGAGTTTTCACCCGAGCAGACTGCGTGCTCGCCCGCTGGAAATCCACCCGCCTCCTTATTCCCAACCAGCACCATACTCCCCCATGCCCAAGAAAAAAAAAGAACATCTTTTGGAATCTGTTCTGTTTTTAATTAACTGAACAGGCGGAAATGGAAAAGAAGGGGAAAACAAAGACTTTCATTCTAGGGCGGTGGTTTTCATTAGCCAAACCATACACCCTGGGCAAACAGATAGACAGACAGATGCTAGTGGGGCATGTAGGGGCATGTTGCGGTGTGACACTGCAGAGTAAAATTTGAAAATGGACCCTTCGAGGCACTTTTAGAGTTAAAATAGCTCTCAGGATTTTTTTCCATGTGGTAGAATTAATTTAAACCAGCAATGGATGCGAACAGATCATTATTAACCCGCAAGGCTTTGGTGCCAGTCCCTCGCTCTCTGCCATCTGATGCACATGTTATTAACTGCATCGTGCTGCTGATGCTCGCTCTCTGCTGCTTATTCTGACTGTGTGTCATCTCGGAACAATGTAAAAGTAATTGGGTAAATACAATGCTCATTGGAAGCTGTGACATCTAAAAAGCATCTCTGCATTCGTAAGCCTCATGCTAATGTCAGTCATGAAAGAGCGATTAAAATCTACCTGGAAGTTGTCCTAACTTTGTTATTTCCCTCTAGTGCATGAACATGCTAAATGTTTATTTTTTTCAGCCATATCTCTGGTGATTGGGCAAGCGACCCTCCCACCTTTCAGGAGGGAGTATAACTTATTAATGGTAGACCTATTCATTAAGGCCCCTTTTTTCTCTTTGTCGTTTTTGGTATAATTACTTGGAGGCATTTTCTTGATTAAAAGTCCATCTTGGAGGGGAAAGAGCGTGACAGAAAATTGCCTACAGCTTCTTTCCCCTTATTCCAGAAGAGGAGTGGTCAATAGCTTAGTGTTTTCTTTTGAAATCAATGTCCTCTTCTCCAGTTTCTTTAATTAAAGTGGGGTTGTGGCCGCTTGTAAAATATGTGGCATCTGTGACCATGAGAAAGTATCTCTGCAGGTGTATCTATTTACAGCATGGTGTTGTAATATGAAGTACGCATCCAGTATAACAAAAGAACCACGTTGTTCCAGGGCATATATATGCCATATATTTAGAGTGCTTCCACTTACAAATAATACAGGTACGTTTAGACAGCCAAGGAGAAATGGCATCATACGTATTAGCCCTCTGTTAGCACTTTTTGTTCTCCTAAGGAAAGTGCAACTAGAGTCTGGAGAAATGTGCTGTGTGGGCATGCCTTGGGCAGGTGCATGAGAAATCAAGGATGCACTTAAAGAACCAGAAGAGAATACGTGATTACAGAGAAATGATGCTGATAGATGTGTAATTGGTGTAACATAAACAAACCTTTCATTAAATGCTTTAATCAATCACAAGTTTAAGTATTGAAGAAATAAGTGCATTAAGAAAATGCATAAAGTGATCAATGTCAGTTTGGATTTAGGGAATAATCTAAATCCATTTGATATAACAGTTAATGCAGCACTGCATAATTCCCTAGATCAAATCTTACCACTGTGTTGTTAAATATACTAATACATTCCTTGACTAAAAGCATTTATACACCTTTGAAGGTGTAACTGTAATATTACATAAGCCGCGTAGCAACATAAAGTAATACATATTGGTTACATAACTAACCATGAGGGACATGATTAAAATTGACATGTTATAAAATATATGACGCAATACTGTAGGAAGATTGAGCAAATGCAGATTTTATTATGTGATCAGCAATGGACTGGAGGACAAAAAGTGTTGCCATTTTTGCTCTGTCGTGTGAATGTGTCTGAAAATAGCCGATCTAAAAGCTCACAACACGTCACATTCGCATTACATTGTGAGCTTGTAAATCGGTTATCTTCGGCACGTGACACTAGTGGCGACGAAGTATAAATCAGGCTTAACAGACAACATGTGCACAAAGATATGGAAGGAAGTTCAGAAATGTTGTCCGTCGACTCTGCAAAAGGCTAAATCCCTTTAGATAATTCATTTTTTTAAGGCTGGGTGGTGACTAATCTGCACCCTCATTGTGGTGAATGTAAATAGGATCCACTGTGTTTTTATCCTTCAGCTGCGGCGAATGCGTCTCCACCTCCCTAAGATGACAAAGACACAGTGCACCGGCATGCAGTTCATAATCAACACATAAACGCTCTGGAAAGGGCAAGCAACGGGCACCGCTAATGGCCAGGGAGCCGCATGAAGTATGAGTGTGCGTGTATGCGTGTGTGTATGTGTGTGTGTGCTTCACCACTCCTAACTAACAAGCACATCGTTTTTCTGAAGTGCACAATGGTGTCAAGTCGCTTGGGATGATCCCCGCTTCATCGAGGGCTGGGATTACTCTAAGCTGATTTTCCATAATTTACCCTCGCCGAGTGGGGAAGCACAATCCGGATTCGCCATCCTAACTCCCTCTCTTTATCTTGTTCCCCTCACTTCATTGTTGTCCTTAGAACAAACGCGAGGTACATCTCCGAGCGTACGGCTGCAAACGAGGGTAGTTTGAAGTCGACGAACATTTGCATTGCGGGTCATCTCTGTGAGTAAGGAATGTGGGTGTTATTCTAATAGAATGCAGTTTTCTCTGGGCTTTGGCACTTATTTCTTCCAGGAATTGTGTTGTCTGAATATAATTGACTGGCCTGATGATATATTTCCATATTTTCTCCTTTCCATGTAATCGCCTCACAAAGGACAGCTGGCTATCCTTATTATTTGCTTGCCTGGTGGATTCTGCACTGCCTCCAGACGTTGCTCTATACATGTGCTAATAAGACCGATGACATTGGCGCGGCAGAGATTGTGGCATGTTGAAAATGGAGCAGCAATTCCACACAATCACAAACAACCTACTGTATACGCCAGCCGCTGCTGTGCTGGAAAACGCAGTACTTTCTGAGAAACCACATCATGCCCGGCCATTATTAACACTTTGTCTGGAGGACAATAACATGGTGTTGGGGGAGGAAAAGATGAGCCCGACAACAGCTCTGTGGAGTTTCCTTTAAGGCCCAACAGCGTGGCAGTACCCTTAGCTAGAAGTGACTGCTAGTCAGATGTTGTTTACTTGTCATCGCTGAGAACACAATTCTTTTTCTTCTTCTTTATGCTGAAGTAAAATAATGAAGAAATAAATAATAATAGGCAAACAAACAAAACAAAACAAAAAGACAGATACAATTGCCCAGGCTGCAGAGCAATCAATGAGGGCTGACTGAGTGCATACACTACAGGACCTTCTAGCATTTATTTTCCTTATTATCCCCCGTGTCTCTCCATTCTCTCTCTCTCGCTCTCTCTCTCTCTCTCGCTACAGTAGGTATTGTTCTGTGAATGGTGAATGTCTGGTTAGAGCTTACAGTAACGACTAGCCATCTCACTTTCAGCCTGTATTGGCAGTGCCCCCCCCCCCCCCCCCCCGACCCGCAGGTGCCTCACCTCCGCGCAGTTTGTTTCATGGTTGGTTTTCCCTTAATTGGAAATGCGTAGATGAATCATTGGATCAGCTCTCTATCTCTCTCTCCAAAGAGAAAAAGTGCAGCCAACGAAGGTCATGAGGATCTTGTAACATTTTTCGTCCATTAACGGACATGAATGTAGGTACTGTAAGTAATGTAATACCTACATATGGATGTCATACATACATACATACATGGTACATATGCATTATACAGGGAAAAGATGGAACGATTTAGAGAAACCTTCCAGGGAGACATTGCTTGTATTTCAATTTCCTTGCAGTTTAGTCATATGAACTGCTCCTCACGTATTACAACCAAGATAAAACACAGGATGAATATACTTACTGACCAGGGTCCCCCAGGGGTCTTTACTTGGTCCCCTCCTTTTTTCCCCTGTACAACACGTTGCAACGCAACACGCTGAGAGCTGGTAGATCGTCTATTTTGCCGTATAATGTTCGCCTATACAGTATGACTTGACTGTTATGCCCAGAATAGGGATGCTAGGGTCTATGTAGTTAACCACCAGTCTTCCTTCTCCTCACCATGCTGTATAGACTTCATCCCACCCCCATCCGGTTAGCTCCAGTATCTCTGTCGGCTGTGTGTCGTGCCTTCTGGGTCACACGTGCTCGTGACTCACCCGGTGGGAGCAGAGTTGGCCTGTTACCCCAATATGTCCGTCGAAAGACACTGTTGGTCATCGCCGGCCAGCGGCACTTGCAGGAGAGTGATGCCAAGAGAGGAAATAAGCTGTCATACACTTGCAGTGCCAGCAGTTATCCTAGCATTAGATCAATCTCTGAGTGATTGCTTTGTTTTGAAGTGAAACAAGGGCACCTCTTGCCTTTCTATCCCTCTCGGGTCCAGTCAGAAGAGGGGAGGGTAGTATTGCATCCATGTTGCAAAGGGGAAATGTGTTTTTAGTCCATCTAAATGCCAACGATACTATCAGTATGGAACAATGAGGTTATTTGACAAGGTTTTGGAGTTCATGATGGAAGCAGTATCAGTGTTGCTATCCAATGTCAACATCCAAATTATTTCCAATTAAAGAGGGGGAAAAACACACTCAGAATCTGCCACTGTACATTACCCTTCAGTGACAAAAACACGTCTCGGGGTACAGATCAAAAAACACAAAGTACTGTACCTCTATTAAAGACTTGGCAGGCGGTGTTTTTCCTCCAGCATCATTAATTGCCAGTAAAGTGAAGGGGAGAGCTTTGTAATTGGCATTTAAACCTATTGACAACGCCATGTGTTGGTATTTAGCCGTCGGGCCGCAGAAGGGACATGTGGAGTCAAAAGTGTCGGGGTGGTGGTGAGCCAAAATCCTGCAGGGGCTGAGGCATGGCTCAGTGTGATTAGACAAGGCCCTCGTCTCAGTGCCAAGCGCAGAGGACACCAAGGTCATGCACAATGCATAGACATAGTCATACACACAGATATGCTGCTCTGTACTCTATGAAGGGGTCTGTGTACACATGCACACATAGTGCATGCATATTAGAGTAGCACACGTACAAAGCAAACGCTCGATGAGCACATTGCATGCACAAGCATTCATAGGCAAGTACCGTTTGTGCACAAAAACATGTGAAAAGAAACCCACACCTTACACTTCCAAACAAGTGGATGATCTGAATCGTACATAGTTTGCTGTGAAATTGATTTATTCGTCCGTTGATTATTTATTTTTTGGCAGGTGGCATACGTTTTTTTGTGCCTTACCTGGCCCTAGCCATCTGTTACTCAGACACAGGTAGAATTGTGAGGCATATGTTACAGCCAGAGTTTATAAAAGAGAGTACAGTCACATTCCAAAAAGTTGCATGAATAATGTATAAACTTGCTAATGCAGGCACCTATTAGCTCCTGATGAAATTACTGCCAGTGGAGAGAGGGGGAAGCCAGGTAGCAGGTGGATGGAGAAATGACTTGACTGTGGTAACAAAAGAGAATGATTTCCAAACTATTGAAATTCCCTTTGCCTTATCGGATTGAAGAAATATAAATAAAAAGGTGATTTCCAATTGAAATAAAAGATGTAGGTGAATAAAAGTTTGTGTGTGTGTGTGACCGGCTGAGCAAAGAGCCTGACAGTACTGGGAGTTGATTTGCTGCCAAGGCACTTTTGGGGGAAAATCGATACAGAAAATGTAAATGACCCATTTACCCATACACCCCTCCCCCAAACCTGCCGTTGATGCAAATGTATATTTATGTCGGAGGCATACGTAATTTGATTTTCAAAGTCAAATATCTTGTATTGTTGAGGTCACGTCACCGCGGATCCAGGGGATCGAGATTAAAAGTTTGGTGGATTTTTATGTGCATATTCAAGTACTGTGATGAAGTCGGCACGCCCGGGGCCCAGTTAATGAAATCAATCGTGAATACCTGGAGCCATGATCAGGAAGCGATGGCAGCTGCAGATATGACTCGTGCCAAAGCCTAGTACAAAAAAAAAAAAGGAACCAAATCTGAGCATAATCATATTTTTTTCATTCTCCTCAGATGGGGTGGAACAGCAGTTGATGTGCCTTTTGTTACAATGCTGCTTCCATTTCATTTCATGTATTTTTAGCCTTGCTAGTGGCAGGGCTCTAAGGATGGTAATGTCTATCCATTCAACACTTTGATACCAAACGAGACATCTTGAAAAATACAGGCTCAATTGCCATGGGATTTTCTGTCCACCTTCATGCTCCTCGGAGGATGAACCCTAGAGCAGTGAGTCCCAACCTGTGATCCAGGACCCACTGGTGGGTTGTGAGTATATTCATTGCAAGTGGGCCCCCAAATAATTGGCAAAACACTTAAGACTTTAATGAGACCACATGGGAAAATCCTGAATGTTAATTCAACTGAGGTGAAAAAATGTGGACCGGTAAGAGAGTGTTAAATTAACCCATTAAAACCGGGAAAGCATCTGTGTAACCACTTTAACCATTATTTTATACTTTGGCTATTCAAAAATAGCAGATATTCAAGCTCATAGCGCTATGAGCTTGTAGACCTGCTATTTTTGAAAAAATCGTGAACATTTGTGCAAATCTTTTTTAAAACATTTTTAACTCAAATCTTTGCTTCTGGGGGTCCCTGGAACAAAATGTTTTGAGATGGAAGTCCGCGGCCAAATACAGTGCATATAATTTTGGGGGTCCTTGACATGAAAAAGTTTGAGCACCACTGATATAGTAACATATGTTTTTCAGAAAACTGCTAGGATTTAGAAGGCATATGTAGATTTGTTTTTGTAGCATTTGTTTCGCGTCCCAAATCATAATGTACTTCTCAAGCTGAGAGCAAGGAGAGAGGAGACTCCCCAAGGCGCTTGGAGTGAGATCTGGCATGGGTAGCCTACATCAAATGGATCCTTGGCTTTGCAGATCGATTTTTGTCAGAAGGGGTGGTGCAAGAATTGATATCGGTTTAGTTATTGGATAGTGCAGTGGACTGTTTCCTCGGGTAAACTAGCTGTCCAGCAGATGGGATGCGAAAGCCACGGACAGCACTCACGTGTCGCGGACTTCAAAGGAATCATTTAGAGCCGACGGAATGTTTGAGCTGCTGGTATTCTAATCATGTAAACATGTTCACTGTAAAGGTCAATCGATGAATGGTCAGGACTAAGGGTAACACTTTTCACTTCACAGTTACCGAGGAATTTCAATTGGGGTGTCAGTCCGTGCATGCGTGCATGTCAGCAGTCTGAAAGTGAAAGCGCCCCACTTAATTAAAGTGTAAGAGATACAGAAATGTGCTATATATCTCTGAAAAACAGTGATCAAAGTAGTTTGTTAAACACTTTTTTCAGAGGTTGTAAGTTCAATCTTACAGACTACATCAGGTTTGTTGTATTTGAATACTGTTCATTCTTTATTTTGATTAATACATCATAGCCTACTAATCCCTCTGTATACCACCCTTGTTATAAACATTTGAGAATGTGATATACACTTAAACATTATAATTGTTTATAGTGTTCTTTATTTATACAGTCTTGCAGTTAGATTCCTAAGCTTGCTTGCTTACTTACAGTACTTGGAAGTATATTGGAAGCCAGTGAAGAGAATGCAAAAGGGGGGAGGTGTGAAACTTTAGTGCGGTTGAAGACCAGGCGTGCCACAGCATTCTGGATGAGTTGAAGGGATTTGAATAAGCATGCCGACATACCAGCAAGGAGGGAGTTGCAATTGTCAAGCTTGGAGATTACCGTTTGCAATAACTTCCTTCATGGTCACTTCAAAGCTAAGTGTTACTGTGTACATTTATAGAGTAATTGGGTGTTATCCGGGAACCCTCAATCTCTAACCTCAAGACAGACACGGTGAGGGCTAAGTACCTTGCTTTCAGTAGATAAATGTGCTTGGTTTTGGTACAGTAATGTACAGTAAACCTACAACATTTCAGCCACCGTTCAACCTCCCAAATCATTATTGAGCCCTATGTGGCATCTTAACTCTTTCACTGCCAAGGACGATTTCTACGACTTTTTTCCAAAATGTCCAGACTGTCAAAAACAACTTTTACGACTTTTTCATTTTCAGTGGTTTTCCACCAGATGGCGCTGTTCTCTAACACACAATTGACCATTTTCATGTCACACAGATCCAGGAGATCACGTGATCGAAAGATCTCCACCACCATTAACTTCCTGCTTAGCGTATTTGGGGAAATGGCTGTATCTTTTTTCTTTTTTTCTCCCTGCATTTTTGACAAGACGAGCTATATTCAATGGCCTGTAACAAGCGATCGGGGTGTCACGATGACTTTCTTTTTCGCGGAAGCACAGTGAAACCCTCCGTGTTTAGCAACCGCCAGGGGATCGATCATACTGGATACAAATATTCTGTGACTAGTTGAAAAGGTAATGAAAACCAAAAATCGCTGGCAGTGGGCGATTCATTTATGTATTTAATCTGGCAGTGAAATAATTAACAGACTGAGGTGTCATGCTTGCACCATGACCAGGGAGAGCTCTTGTAATTGAAGCTCACACTGAATATCAAAATTCCCTGCAGTGCCCATTAGTGGCCTAGCAGATGTCGCTATTTCCCCCTCCTGCTGGCTCCAGCAGCACACTCCATTCAAGTGAATGAGGTTTTGGCCGGACTTTACACTTGATTTTGTTATCTTAGGAAACATTTTCATAAATACTTTGTTTTCAATCGCTAGTTTAAAGTCTTTTTTCAATTATAATGATATGCGTTTAGTAAATTATGGTCCCAACATTTTTTAAATTAATGTTAAAGTAGAGTATGCTTTTAGGGCTTCTACTGGTTCTACCGAGTGAAGACACGCCCTCGCTGCGGTTGCAGCCAATAGCAGATCTTTCCGGTTGCTTTTCGGGACCAGAAGTTCCAAGATGGTGGATTTGAATTCGGCGAAAAAGTGGCTTCAAAACGGGTCTGTAGAAACCAATGGGTCACGTGACGGTTCCCTTCGTCCATATTTTTTCTACGGTCTATGACCATGACACATCATGTTCCATCCAACTTGATCCTTTAACGTTATGAGTGCCTTGTTCACAGAATACATGTTTGCTTGTTTTTTTTTCTTTTAGAGGAGGGAATAGGTGTATATATGAGACTGAATTTCACAGCTGTAGTGTCGCCCACTGTGGATACAGAATCTCCAGCACTTAGGAATGTGAGAGGGTGTTCTAGAATCAAAGTGGAAATACAAACAAGTGAGATGAAAGGGGAGAGGCTGAAAGGCAGCCTGATGAATGTGCCTGAGCTCCTCTGCTTTCCCCCTCCTCCTCTTGCTTTTTTTCTTTTCTTTTTTTTGCCTGAAAAGAGACAAAAATAAATGTTGTGCTGTTATTTTTTCCACCTATTAAAAGTAGAAAGCAAAGCATCTCCTCTTCCGGCCGATGCATATGGCAGGAAAAGAGGGGCTTGGCGCAGAGACATGATCAATGGCTGTGGAGATGGCGGGCGTCACAGAATTTGCCGTTTTTCGACCGTTGTTTTCCACTCAACTCCTCATCCTCCGCCCGGAAGCTGTGCTGTGCTTCAGAAGAGGTGACGTCGCCAACCTGAATTCTAATTTGGGCGGCCAACATCATTGATTCAACCCATGGAATGGGCAGGGAGGCAAGGGGGGATATATAAGTATCTTTGCAAGAGTGAGTGTACCACACAAATGCAGTGAGAACGACTGTCCAATCAGCGTTCCCCACGATAAATAGCTAAAACATGCTTTCGAATGCATTACACTCGCAACTTTTGTCCCCTCCCGCTCTCCCCTGATGCCTTTGAAATGGCTTTTCAAAGTCCCTGTCATTCTTCTGGCTCATCTTCACAGTGGTAACCTCGGTGGGGGATGGATCTCGAGCCACTGACAGCCCACAGAACCATTGACCGTTGACTCGCCTTAAAAGGTCCCTGGCTGTGTTTCAGCCCAGTTCCTGAAAATGGCGTGTTACAGCATGCTGGTAATTCTGGTAAAAGCTCTCAATTTGGTCTTTCTGCACTGTGTGCCATGGTTAATGTCACAGCTGTTGTTTGCAACAGACAATTGCAGAACACCCTGCTATGACTAACAACTGGCTTGAAAATGGTGCAGAGTCGTTTTCACTTCATAATACGTTTTTCAGTACTTAGACTTCTGCTATTAAGGGCTGTCCATACCAAGCACTATAACTATAAAGATAATGTGTTATGCTTCGTTAGACCCAGGGGTCTATCCTTAGCTATTCAGTTATTCTAATTCTTTATGTAACTGCAATGTTACAAAAATAATTTCGCCTATACTCTTTTACACCTCCAATCGTGTGATGTGACAGCAAAACTGGTTCTGATTCTAAAAATCGTTCTCAAGTTGATGGCGGAGTCCACACCACAACTACTGTGGAATGACGGCAGTGGTGAATGATATACCCTTTAGGTTCAGTACCGTGCATTCTCTGAGTGTTTGCTGTTTTCGGGGGAAAACACACGACAACCCCTCGTCACAGATGGCACGTCTGTGCCGATGCTAGCCGCAGCCCTTGTGGTCCGCGTGCTACGGTCTGCAGTTACAGGGGGAAGCGATTGTGTGCTGTATGAATAAAAGCAACCCCCACCCCATCCTAATCTTCCTTCCAATCTCCAGAAAATCAAGATCAGAGCCACTGAACCAAATCTTTGTTTTCTCTGCTCCCCTCAGCGCTCCTGAGGAGCTGAGCTGTCAGCGACGACGGGAGGGAGGGATGGAGGGACGGTGGGAGGGAAGGAAAGGAGAGAGAGAAAGAGAAAGGAAGAGAGGATGGACAAACGGCCTTGCTGCTTGTGCTGTCTGAGGATGTTTGTGAAGATGAAGCGATGACCAGGAGGAGGTCTGAGAGAACCGCGGAGGAGGAGGAGGATGAGAGGGATAGAAAAGAAAATAGTCTACAGCCAGATGGTGCCACTGCGCAGTAAACAGTGTCATCTGCGTTCCACTACACATTTGCTGCGATTATGAAAAAAGTAAGGAGGGAAAAAAAGTATCACGGAGACGATAAACATTATGCGTTAAACAGCAAAACCTCTGCCAGAGGCCGGTGACGAAAATCAGCTGATGCAGAGCAAATGAAGCAAATGAGTCAGAAAGGAAAAATTAAAGCTGCTTACTCTGGACGTGAGCACACCAGAGGAAAAGCCAACCTAGCCTTTTTTTTGTCCATCGATATATTACGCATTAATCATCATTAGACTCGGTCCAACATTTGTTAATACAGAAACTCTGGGTTTTGAGTGGCAGCTGTGTCATGATGGCTGTTGGCAGACCAAAATTAGTGACCTATCAAATTATGTGATGCCTTATGAAGATGACTTTTTTACAACATTTTGAATAATGTATGCTTTCCTTGTTGCATGATAAGGAGAGGATGACAGGAAATCACCTGATAAGATTTAGTGTTTGAAGATTGAAGATTGAGTGTTACTGTGTTTGAAGTGTGTTTACAATCGGGTCACATAGGGGTGCCAGGTTGTAAGTGGTTAATATGTTTGCAGACAAGAAAACGCATATATATAATGCGTCACATGTACTGTAGATGGACGGGCATGGATTGAAATGCACTCAGCACTGATCTGAAATCAGATTAAAATACAAAAAACGAGTTGGTGGAAAATATGCATACTGTACAAGAACGGAATTTGAGTTTAAATGTTAAACACTAGGGGGTAGCAACTGCCATCCCTGAGACTCCAAATGACGCCCCTGCACTCTCGCTTTGGTTTCAATAGTAATGCTTTAAAACAACAATACGCCTGGTAGTATTTGCCATTTATTTGCCAACATGGTTTAAGCATTATCCTACTTGTGTAACAAAACTAGAAAGGTTTGTTCAGTGAGCACAAATCTCGGCAAGGAGGCATGCCCTAATAATAATAATACTTGATGTCTGACGCAGTAAGGTCAAACTGCATCTCTCACTCGTTGTCTCTGTCTCACTCTCTCTCTGTCTCTCTCCCTCTCTTCTCCCCTTGTATCTCTTTCTCTTCCCCCGGTCTGTCTGTCTTTCCGTCTGTCTGTCTGTCTGTCTGTCTGTCTTCCCGTCTGTCTTCCCGTCTGTCTCTCCCCCCTCTCTCTATCTCTCTCTCACACAGTGCCACTCAAATTGTATTGACCATAGCACTTTGATGTGGTTTATTTTGGAAATACAGTATGGTTCTTGTGGACACGTATATAGGGATGTCCGATTTTATCGGCCTCCCGATATTATCGGTTTTTGAAAAAAAAAAAATATATATATATATTTTTTTTGCTTTATAAATAAGTTACAGGAGTTCTTACTGTATATGGTGTGTGTGATATGAAATTTGAGCTTACCCTAATCACAATAATCCCCGCATATATCGGTATCGGTTGATATCGGTATCGGTAATTAAGAGTTGGACAATATCGGTATATCGGTTATCGGTAAAAAAGCCAATATCGGACAACCCTACACGTATACCATAGTCTGGAGGGACAGTGTACTTTGACCAATGCAACGGTATTTGGTAAGTTCCCTGGCCTGCTGGCGGTGTGAACAAGAACTATGATGTTGATCTGTATAGATTGTGAGATTAGCTGTGGACAGACACACAGAAACACACAGACAGACAGACATGGGGCGAATGCAAGATCCTCCGCTCTCCTGGTGGATATAATGATTTGCAAAATGTCAGAGAAAAATGTTTCAACTGGAAGAACCCAGCTCTGTGTTTGAGATTTCTGCCAATTAGTCATGAAAGATATCTAAACTTCTCTCTTACTGCAAATGAGGTAGGATGGTTTATAGTGGGGAACAGGGCAGCATGCTATAAAACAGTTAAGATTTCACACCGCCTCACTATTTCACAGTTACGCAACTGCAGAGCATTTTTGCCCAAGTGGCTATACTCCGCTCATCTCGCACAGAGGGAAAAAAGCAATTCACAGTTTGTCATGAAAACCAGATAGTCACTGTGCCGCCTGCTGTTTTTCTCTCCCCCCCTTTTGCCCAAATCTGTGAGAGATTCTGTCCTCAAGTAGAGGAGCCCTGCTGGCAAGGAACACCTATTGTTTACCACCTCGGTGGTCCTCAACGGCAGAGCCACTAACTCAATTACACACACACACACACACACACACACACACACACACACACACACACACACACACACACACACACACACACACACACACACACACACACACACACACACGCACACACACCTCTTCAACAGTGGGTCTGTGACCCATAGCAGTTACTACAGGGGTGCCAAATATTTGTGTGATGGGGTATATATATTTTTACATTAACCACTTGAACCCTAACATCCCTATTCCGAGGAGAACTTAAGCCAAAAATAGCAGATCTGCAAGCTCACAACTCCTCCTCGCGCTGCGAAGAGGTTTGATGTAGAATGGGAGTGAAAGTTTACTAAATTTACGGTTTAAGTGGTTAAATGTCTGAAAATCCACATCAACATGAATCCAACACACACTCATGATAGCACTGTCAAACAAGTCTATGAAGCTATCTATGAAATCTACTGTATGAAAAGATTTAATCTGCAACACAATTGTATACAATATATAGTGGGGGTCCCTGCTTCATCTCGCTCTCAGCTAGGGGGTCCTTGGCCTGAAAAACGTTGAAGACCCCTGGCTTAAACAATATGTATGGTATGTTACATATGGGATTCATACAATAACATCAGCTTATCCTAAAGCTAAAGGCGATTACCACAGAGGTTCGGCATTCAAATGTCAAATGTTGTTTTATTTATTTTTATTTTGCAGATGCCATTTTCTGCAGATTAATTACTGCCACTGGCTTCCCGTGTGCGGCTGCAAATGTGCGTTAAACAGTTGAAAACCCATGGAAATTACCACATTCGATGAAAAGGCCATGCTAACCTTTGAGGCGTTATTTATTTCCGTCTTTCTCTGAAAAGTTGCTCCTCCTTGACTGAATCTCCTTCCCTCTAAAGAGCAGGAAAGGAGGACTTTTCATCATATAGTCTGTGATTTGACCCAACTGAACAGGACAAACTTCTCTGGGAAGAAAATGACTTTATAGTGACAGCTTACATAAGCCTTTATTACATAGCCAGCCTTTATTTGCCCTGGGTGAGGGGAGTGATAAAAGGACGGAGAGGGTGATAAACCATACGGCAACTGACCAATCGGCACAAGTTGTCACAAAGTAACAATGTGTGCTGAACTGAGCTGAACTGAGCTTATTATAAGCGACTTTGGGCTTGGTAATTGCGTGTGTGTTTTTTTTGGGCTTGTTTCTAAAGTTTAGTTGCTTATTTGGGCTTGCTTCCTATTGTTGTTTAAACCAGTGGTTCTCATTCATGTCAAAGACCCCCAAATGAATATGGAATTATCCGCGTATCCCCGTTTGAAAAAGAAATGTGCCAGGGACCTGCGTACAAAAAAAAAAGATTTTTTTGAAAATAGCAGATCTACAAGTGCTCATGTGTTAGTCTCTTTTCATAGAACTGTTTGCTTATTTCTCTCGCAAAATCTGGCAACACTGATGAGCAACCCCGCTGTGGAAGGAATGAACTCATTATGTCAAATAGGATTGTAACTATCGACTAACTATGTTCTTAGGCATTATTCCATCCATAACTTTTTTGATTAATTGAATAATCACAAAGGGGATTTTTTTGGGTGTATATTATTAACAAATCGATTAATCCCTTATTGTGTATTTTATAAACGATTTTGTGCAAAAATAGTGAAAATATATTAGATCTAAGCTCACAACATGTCATGCGTTGTGAGCTTGTACAGTAGATAGGCTATTGTCATTTTGACATTTTTGGCCTAAAACATTTGTGTTTGGTGGCCCAAACACAAAGATCGGCTATTTCCGGCATAGAGGTTTGGTGTAGAGGGAAAAAAGAACAGACTAAGTACAGAGTGAAAGGTCAAGTTTTGACGCATTACGTGGTTAAATGTCTGAAAATCCATATTAACATGAATCCAACATGCACTGATGACAGTCCTGTCCAAGTCTATGAAGCTATCTATGAAATCCATGGAAAGGTTTAACCTGCAACACAATTTTATACAATATGTAGTGGGCCGGGGTCTCTGCTTCATCTCTCTCTCAGCTAAGGGGTCCAGTTTTAGTAGTGAAAAGTTGGGAGATTGTCCTCAAACTCTAGTCCCTGGAAGCCTTTAGTAGACTGATTTGTGAATCTAGCTGCAGATGATGTGGCAGAATTCATGGCTGAGGAGACATGGGATTTTATCCAGGTTGTAAAGAAGCCAACACTCAGAGCGTGAAACAGTGAACTTTCATGGTTCACAGAATGGCTGAGTACCAACAAGAGCAAGGCCCACCAGCAGTACCTGTCGTGTTTCTCACCCAACTCCACCCCCTCACTGTTGGGGAATTCCAGTGGGACGTTCAGAATCAACTTTATTGTTACATCACACGATTGCAGGTGTAAAAGAGTGGGTGGAATAATTTCTTGCAAGCTCTAAACATTGCGGTTACAGTTAGAATAGGGAAAGAGAGTAGAGAGAATAGAGACGAAAGGAACACAGAACAAAAGTATAAAAGTATAAAATGACTTAACTGTATGTTTTGTAATAATAATCTAAGTCTGCAAAGTAACCAATAACCAAACATGTTGAATATTTGTAGTGGATTAATAAGTACAATATTTTCCTCTGAGATGTAATGGAGTAGAAGTATACAGTATAAAAAAATTATAACAATTTTTAAAAAAGTACTCAAGTAGAGTAAAATTACCTCAAATTTTACTTAAGTACAGTGAATAAATATATTGTACCTTGTTACTTTACACCACTGTGCATGAAATGGCATGGATAAGGAAAAACGTAACAATATAGCAGCAGGTATTGAACTGGTATTGACTCGTCACCGTAACACTGTAGTATCGATAAAATGCTATTTTCTCATTGTCTTTGTGAATGAATAAGCCTATGGGTGTGTAATAAACAAATTATCACCTAGCGTTAGCTGTACTGTGACAAATAACAAATGCTTAGGTGATAATAATGTATAATCTATATTTGTCTTAGACAATAGTAGAACATATGATGTATTGTCGAGTATACCCGATGATAAATTTGCATTCAACAGCTACTGCATCTATCTCTGTAAAAGAAGGTTATTCTTCTATTGAGCTACTACTGTAGTAGTATCACACACCTGCTTAGCTAGATACTGAAGGCTTATCAACATTGTAAAACAAATCCCTATAAAACAACATCCTGTAGTATCAGGATTACATTTAGTCATGAATGGTGCTCAATCTCAAACTCTTTGCAGTGCCAAAACATTTTAAAACATCATGAAAAAGTTGGCTGATATTGACTAAATCAAATATCACAACATATTTTGACTTAATGCCTCAATATCGATAATGTGACAATATCTTAGCAATGACTATGGTGCCTTCTAAACATTTTTACCCACACAAGAACATTTTGGGAAACTGTGTTACAGTAGTAAAGTGATGACCAAACAAACAGAGATGTTTATTTTTTTGTTCATTTATCTCAGCTACAACTCTCATAAACTCAGAAAATTGTATGCTGCAGAAGTGATACTTTATGGAAAAAAACACAATTTAAGTTAGGCAGTAGCATGAAATTATGTTCAGCATAATCCAAGACAATATCTACTGTATAGTCTCATATCACACTATTGATATCACATCAATATATCTCCCAGCTCTACTGAGGAATATTGTGGTGCCACAATGCATTATGCTATTCTGTCTATTACACCATTGGTTCTCAAAGTGGGGTCCGGGGACCCCCAGGGGTCCATGTGGGGGTTCCAGGGGGTCCCCAGCTATAGTAGTCAATATAGCGTCACAGAAAATTTTACCACTTTATCCATTTATAGGTTGGCTATTCGAAAATAGCAGATCTAAGCTCAGATCTGCAAGCGCAGATCTACAAGCTTCTGGGGGCTGCAAGCTTGTAGATCTACTATTTTTTAACATATTTGGCTAAAGAAAAATATTAATAATTTAGCATTTAAACAGATTATAAATCTTCTCTTCTGGGGGTCCCTGGCACAAAATATTTTCAGATGGGGGTCCGTGGCCGAATATATATCAATTTGGGGGTCCTTGACATGTAGAAGTTTGAGAACCACTGTATTACACAATGTACTCGTATGCTGTACATTTTGAGCGAGCGCACTGATTTAGTTGCCGCCGGTGTCATGCACCTAAAATAGCTGCATTGTGAGCTTGTAGATCGGCTGTTCTCGCTGCATGACACACAATGTGCATCCAGGTATATATTAGACATTACGGCCACGTTCTCGCACCCACTTACCAACTACATGGCTTTTTTCGCTTTCACTAGCTTTCTCAACTTGCCTGTCCTTTTAAAAAAGTGCCCCATGAATCATGTATTGTTCAATATTGTGAGATTGCCTGGCTTCTTAACAATCTCCATACCTCCATACCACATGGCCGACAAGCACTTCCATGATGTACACCATGTCAGGTCTATATAGCTGTGCACACGGGAAAACATGATCTATGTGCAAATGCATGTCGTCGCTGTCTGGTGGAAACCATGTATGTCCAAAACGGTTACTTTTCAGGAAATGAAAAAAAAAAAGAACCTGTATTCAATGGATCCAATGCAGTTATTATTCTAGTCACAAGCTCTTGTTATTACTTTTCATTGGTTCAATATTTATAAAACCCACAGACTCACGTAGCCGCTTTCACTTTCATAAAAAAAAGAAAAATAGCAAATCTACGTTGTGAGCCTATCTAGATCAGCTGACGAAGTAGGGCATTAATTTACGGGGGAAAATGGATATACGAGGTTTCTGCGCGACATGGACGAATTGTGTAAAGTAGCCACAATGGCTGTCACCCTCCCTTATTGTATCTAGTGGGTGCAAACAGATTACCTGCATTTGTATTCTAAGCTTGCTGCGTCAAAGCCGGTCCCGAGTCTCTATTTTACCCCTCTGTGAGGTCTTATCTCCATGCAGACAAAAGTCTACACAAGCCCCAGGTTGAGGACACATTCCTCAAGAAGAGCAACAGCAACACTGAACTCACCTGTGTGCGTGCGTGCGTGCACGTCTTCTGGACAGGGCCTATTTGCGTTGCAGCAATATGCAAGTGTGTGTGCTATACAGAGGTTAAATGGTTTGGGTGCCGACATCAGCAGCCGGGTAGGTTTACCTATACCCACACTTGAGCGTGTGTGTACGGCCGGTGACAGATGTTTTTCTTTTCTTTTCTGCTGACAGCAGAGTGATCAACAGTGAGCACCTTCTGGCGTGACACCAAGCTATTACTTAATTCATTGACATTTTGTATAATTGCCTCGGGGCAGTTTGCAGAGGAGGCACCGGGGTTCTAACGGGATTGGATTAGAGAAATACAATTACCATTGCAGATTTAAAAGGGAATCATCTTTAAGCTGCTCCTACGACGCAGGGGAGATGGAAGTGGGGGGCCGGTGGTTTGGGGCCGGTGCTGTGGGCAGGTGGTTAATTCGAGCACAGTGGTGCCTCAACGCGGGGTCCGGGGGACCTCCAGGGGTCCTTGAGGGGGTTCCAGCGAAATGATTGATAGTTAATGGACCCTTAGGGGTCTGCATATGAGATGGCCTTACAGGTCCATTTGGTTCCATTAAACTTCCAGGGTAAAATTAACACTTAGGATTTCATAGTGTAGATTGGGGTCTCCTCCGAGATAAAAAAAAAAAAGCAAACAAAAAAAATAACAATTGGGGGTCTGTGGCGTAATGTGTTTGAAACTGGGGGTCCTTGAAATATCATGTGGAATGTTTAAGGCAGATGGCAGAAGATGGGAGATAACAATGGCGCATGTATACCGCAAACCCCTGAGTGTTAATGTAACTGAGTAAACCATTACAGGTTTTTATAGTTAACTTTTAGAGTTAAATGAACACTGAGGATTTGTGTACTGTATACAGATGTAACCTTTGTAATAGTGTCACACTGTTTTTCCTGCTTGCTTGTTGAATTATGTCTACAATCTCTTCTCCCCTCCGCCCACAAGTGGATTATGTTGTTTGTACAAAAAAGTTTTCAGGTTTTCATGATGTTGGCGGTTGCGAGAAAAGCTTTGTTGAACGGATGCCTGGGAGACCTTAGAGGTGCATGTGACGATAACCCTGCAACACAGAGGGTGCAGCCATGAGAAAACGCATAAAAAGTGTTACTTTTTACAATAACTTCTACTCTTACTGTAGTGCTACTGTACCACTCCATACTGTACGTATAATGGTGTGCGTGCTTGAGTATATGGATATGCCAACTGTGTATGTGACACGTGCGTGCGTGTTTGAGCATGTGTACAGTACTTCTGAATGTTCGTGTGCGTTTGTGTGTGTGCGCGCACGCGTGTGTGTGTGCGCTTGCATACAAGTGTGTGCATTCACATTGCAGCCCACGTAAGTGTTAGAATCCTTGTGTGTGCGTGCTTTACTATACTTGTGAGGGGCAAAAGTCCTCAAACGTATAGTAGAAAACGTTTAGTTTTATGGTTAAAACATAATTTTTTTAGATGAGTTGACAATTAGGAAAAGATTCAAATTAGGATTAAGCATTTAGAGGTTATTTTAGGGTCAGGGTTAGATTTATACAAAGTTGCGCTTTGGTGTCGTGCACCGGAAAATAGCCGATCTGCAAGCTCACAACGCATCGTGCATCGGCTTGTAGATCATCTAATGCCGTCCTAAACTTTTTATGTCCTCACAACTATAGTAATACAAATGTGTGTGTGTGTGTGTGTGTGGGGGGGGAAGTTATGAATGGCTTTGGGTTTTTCTGTTCTCTTCCCCTTGCTGGTGGTTTATCACGGTAGCTTGCCACATGGCAGCCACAGAAATGGCCTGTCAGGGCTCTTGGAAATGTCGATGTGCAGATAATGACATGTTGAAAGCCCCGTACCACCGACTTGTCACCTGCCGGTAATTGGTTCTTCTACCAGTTTATTGTCTCCAGCTGCACACCGCTCATCACTGATATTCCTATTTTAGGGACGGGAGGGGAGGGAGGGATTGAAAGAGAGAGCTAAAGAATGTTTGGGTATGCACATTTTTATGCCAGAGTGTGCATGTGCAAGATTTATACTTATTTTCACGCGGGTGTCTCGCACAGAAAATACCAGATCTATAAGCCCGCAACACATCACGCTGCAACGTGTTGTGAGCTTGTAGATTGGCTATTTCCGGTGCGCGAAAAGTACAAATCTGCCGCTCACAAGTATGAATCACGCTTTAATAGGTGTGAGTGTGTTGGCACTCATCAGTGTTTGCATGCTGCTTCCTTCGGAGGAGCTTTAACTCACAGTGGAGCGTCAAGGACCTGGGTGGAATAGAAGCCGACTACATTTGATTAGTTGACGAAAGAAAACACGAAGGGTGCTTTATTATCTTATCTTTCCAGCGATGTATCAGATGTTGAGGCTGTCTGGCAAGATAACTCAAGGCGTTTTAATATCTCATATCGTAATCATAACAATACCCCAATCCATCCATCCAGCCAAAAGTCAGAGTTTAGCTTTTCTCTCTTGAGAAATACACAGTACACATTGGTAATTGAGTTTTGATGTTGGAAGGGAGCTTTGAATGCTGCTCTTTGACTGCTCTTGCACATAACATAGCCTGTGCAGTGTAGCAGCAAGTTTAATAAGTAAAGCATTCAACTCAGGGTTATTTTAGCCTCTCTCTGCATTTCCCTTTACACTTTCAATTGTGTCTTCTGTACTAAACCCGTCCATCACAACATCCCTATGCTACATTGATATTTTCTGGAAATAAGGGCTATTTATTTTATACTTCATCGTGTGTCCACGGCGCTTGAAAAATAGAACAGATTCTTGGCGAGAGAGGCAGACGTATTTTGCTATGGTGTGTAAGAAGACAGTAAAACACTCCCCCATTTTGTGTAGTTAAAACAATCTCATTTTTTTCGAGACAAAGACAAGGTCGTTGTTATTATGCCAGTGCTGCGTGCATGAACGTGTCAAAAGAGGCTCTGTCTTTGTTTGAGAGTTTGTATGTTGACCCTTAGTGAGAGCTCAATTCTACTTTTGTTCAAGGTCCTGCTTGACACAGCCTCATTCAGATCAACAACAGGTGTAGTTGAGAAGATTAAATGTCATATTATTGAGCGATACACACACCGCCTTGTCTGTGTCTCCTATCCTCTGAGAAGTGCTTAAGTTAACTCTCATTCAGTCTGACCTTGCATTCAGCATTCGCAGTCCATTCAAAGGGCACGACAGAGTCTGGCAGTCCAGTGATTTTGTCAAAGGGATGGTCTGGGTGATGATTTATCAGACCTCCTCCCATTAATTTTTCAAGCACAAATGATAGTCATGAATCATGCTAGACTGTGGCCGCCCCCTTCCTGACCAATGTCGACCTTTGCATACGTTTTGAATGGCTGATTTGCAAACACTTAAAAAGTTCCCCACCTGCTCCTCTACCTTGGATAAGGTTATTCTTACTCTCACTTCCACTGTTTTTTAAAAAGCAATTCTAGCTCATTCTGAATGCAGTGGCTCTTCAGATACTTGAGCCACTTTGTTCAGGAGGACAATCGGTAATAATTATTGATGTGCAAATGTTTTGGGAACCGGATATACTGTAGCCTAGGTGTGGCAAATACAGTCTACTTGTCCATAGTCAATCTCTGCCTCGATCCGACAGTTAAAACACACACACACACACACACACACACACACACACGCACACACGCACACACGCACACACACGCACACGGTGCAGCTCAGTCATAGGGTACTGAAGTTCTGACGTCACTCGTTCATCCCCTGGGTCACAGAAGTAATTTATCTATGGAGAATAACATTGGGTGTGAGAATCGTCTCGTATAAGAATTGTGGTTTCTCTCTTCAGTTGATGCTTCATATCCATATGAGTCAAACGGGCGAGTGTGTGGAGAAGGGGGGAGACATGTGAAAAGTTTTGTCTGGTTGAAGACCAAGCGTCCTTCTGGATATTTTGGTGTACATGCTGGGAGGCCAGGAAGGATAAAATAAGATATTCAATAGAATTTAATGATGCATTGTCCTACACATGAGTTATGATAGTTAGTGAGCTCTGGAAGTTGAACAGAAGCTTAACAGTTTGACCATTTAATCAGTCATTATTGGAAAAATGATATACATGTTAATGTGTTGCAGGTCAGCGTCAAAGACGAGATGTGACGTATGCTGCTGTGACTGAAGAAGACGCCTCAACACAAGAAGAGGAGAGGTACACATTATTATTATTATTATTATAATGCTTATATGACGCGATATTAAACACGTCTATGGGAATTCAGAATGGGGGAAAAAAACATGACCCAGGTAGGATGCGTAAATTACGTCAGTTTTCATTCACAGAGAGAAGTTTTTCACCGCAGGCCACTCGCCTCGTTCTCAATGTGAAAGTAGTTGAAATAATGTAGTTTCTAACCAGCACATTAGGTGATGCTCTGCTCCGTTGCATCAATGAGTAAAAACATTGTAGACGCTAACGCTATTACTAGCACCAAGAGCTGTAATCCACAATGTGGATTGGAACAGTGCACTTGTCAATGTGCGTGCGAGTGCTATGGTAAATGATATTCATAGTGGCCGTTCATAAAAGGCTGTGTGTGTGTGAACACAGCTCCCAAATGAAAGTCCTCGACTCCTTTACAACTCAGCCTGTGCTACCCTTGTCACAGCAGCTACTGAGCCCAATCCCATAGCCTGCGGGTACACTGTAACCATGACAACACAGCCCATGAGTGTAACAGTGACAACAGAACAGATCCCATTTTTCCCAAGTGAAAAACGGGCGTTGTCATTTTGTGGACATGGTAATGGTCAATGTCCGTGTGCAAGTTGAGATCAGTTGCTCAACCCGCTGAGGAGAGCCATGCAGGACAGACGCTGAGAGTGTGACTGCACTTTCCTGAATTATATGTAGGATTGTATGCTGGGATTTTCAACAAGCAATTGTGTTATTCTTCTGCCTGTGGCTGTAATCTTGCTTGTATGACACCGGTGATTGGATCTCCAAGTTGTCCTTGGACTTTTTGTGGTAAAAAAAAAATCCATTCTTCTTTAACAAGGATAATAATACTTGTGGTTAGCTGAGGAAGAGGGGGGTGGGGGGTGATAAGATTTTACAAGGGTCAAGCGCTTCTCAAAATGGCCGTTTGCGGAAGACTAACTAATGATAGAATGTGCAAAGGTTATGATGGTTAGGCCCCGGCTGTATTTCACACCATTTCATCTGTCGTGTAAGGATATCAGAGCTTTAATGGCCGCTGCTGGCAGGCTCTGACTTTTAACCGGCTTCCATTACCAGACCTGTTTCAGCTCATGATTTATCTCTTCATTTTGACCATTGCATTTTTTTTCTTTGCTTCTCCAATTTCCCCCGCCTGCAGGGCATCTCTACTCGTGATTCTTGAGTCGTGATATTGTCAGGTGTTGCAAAATTTGTCAGCATACGCACATCTCTTCATCTATATCTCTGGCAGTGGTGTAAAGTAACTACACATACTCAAATACTGTACTTAAGTACAAGTTTTAGGTATCACTATTTACAATTTGCAGTACTTCTACTTCTACTCCACTACATCTCAGAGGAAAATATTGTACTTTTACTCCACTACAATTATATGAAAACTTTAGTTACTAGTTACTTTTTAGATTTTGAATAATTACAAAACACACACTAACCACTTCAGCCCTATATATTTCGGCCATTTGAAAATAGCAGATCTACAAGCTCACAATGTGTCGCGATGTGACACATTCTGAGCTTGTAGATCGGCTATTTTCAAACTAGTTTGAGTACATTTTGAACTTGTGAAATGGGACATTCTGTACAATTAGTAGTTTTACTTTTTGTACTTCAATTATATGTTGATGCCAATACTTTTGTACTTTTACTCAAGTACATTTTGAATACGGGACTTCTACTTGTAACAGAGTATATCTACATTGCAGTGTTGATACTTTTACTTAAGTAAAAAATGTGAGTACTCTTTCCGCCACTGATCTCTGGTGCCATACAAATCAATTGATATGGCCTGAAAGGCTCCTCTATATCATGATCAGCTACGTATAAACATGGTGAAAAAAAAAATGACAAACATTTTCAATGATCATGTACTGCGCTTGGTCACATTTTCTTCTAACTACAGCACAACATCAGTCAAGGGGTTCAATGCAATTTTCTGCTATAAAGTCATCTGAATGGAAGGGACACCCAGCAATTGGATGATTGGGGTTACCAAAATGTTTTCTGATCAAAATCCAGCTCTCTCATGCGTGGAGGAATGCCGCTCATGGTTGAGGACTGTGGTTGAATTGCCAACTCATTAGTTCCTCTCATGTCCTCTTCTGTATGGTATAATATATCTCCTGTGCAACCTGCTTCCTGTCCGGGATGTTTTCAATTACTCATCGTGCACTGTTCTCCACTTTACCTTCTCAGCGAAACTTCATCCCCTCGTACCACTAAAATGTTCACAGACGGTAGCACTGATACTTGTTTTTGTCACAACCACACACACACATGAACGTCGGGTGTGTGCGCCATCTCTCTGTTTTTGCGTACAGAGAGAGCGTACTCATGAAAATCCTCTCCAAAGTGTTAATAGTGTTTCACAACAAAAATATATTTTTCCACACATGCACTCCAGGTTTGACCCTGCGGGAACGCAATTTGGACGGGGCGTTACTGCATGTTTGTGTTTGGATGTTCTCTCTGTGGATACTCAGCGGATTACCCAAATTCTGGAGGATCCAACGCATACATTATTCATAGATACTGCAATACTAAATGGGGGCATAGAGCAAAGACAACAGTTCTGCACATATCCTTTAGGGACATTTTTGGGGGATAAAAATACTTGATATTTATGTATATTTATTGAACTGGGGAGATTTTTCAGAGCATTTAAACCACACTAGGGTACTGTGGACAGGGACTTTAATGCCTAATTTATGATCCGTCATATGACGGTGTGGCAGACATAGCCGATCTATAAGTTCTCAACGTGGATGTGAGCTTATACATCAGTTATCGTCAGTCTGTGATAATACACGATAAGAACAAATTTGAATGTTTGTAAACAAACAGGTATTTCCGGGTAGAATGTATTTTTTCACAATATGAAATAAAGTTTCCAGAACATTAGCTATGTCTAGTTTGTCAACCTGTGGATATTTATTCCAAAATAATATACTGGTATTTGTAATCGTCAATAACAATATTATAAGTGTCCTGTTCTTATAGAAATAAGGTTAATGAATAATACTGCTTCAATTTGACACTGCCGGCGTTATCTACCCGGAATTTGCCTACTTCAAATAACTTTTAAAGTTTTGTTGCTGATGTTTTCTCACTCACTCCTTGATGAGTGTTTATGCTAGCATAGACTCATCATGTCCCCGGATTATTACTGTTCACTTAATATTTCAGGATCATATATTTAGCCAGCTATAGTGATTTGTAATTCATTCTACAACAACATTTCCATCTCCTTAACCTTGGCTATTTTTAGTCCTGGTACTTCACAGGTTCACCGGCGTATTATCTGCCTGGCAGTGGAGTGCCTTGTATATTAAACTAAACGTGTTTTTTTGATTGTGGTATAGGCGCTGCAGGGGCAAAGTGATATCTGCCCCTCTCAGCAGCACTTGGGGGTCCTTTGTGTGACGCTCCAGAAAGGTGTCGTGTCCCTCAGCCTCAGCAGCTCGCCAAGCAAGACGGATTCCCAGCCAGTCCCCCTCCCCCGATAAGCCCCTGTGAAATCCCAGAGAGGGATTCGATTAAAATAATCAACGGGGAAGTGAGAAATATCTCCATATGGCCGCTGTGTTTTTTTCCAGCCGTGTGAACACAGTCAGAGCTTTCACAGACACTTCTCCTTGTGCTACGAGACCGTCTGTAGGAAATTACACTTGGAAATTACACTCTTGTAATAGTGTTTTGTCTGAGCAGCACTGGCAAACATCCTCCTTGGTTATCTCTGTTGCCCTCTGCGCCCGATGTCCTCCAGCCTGTGTGTGTGTGTGTGTGTGTGTGTGTGTGTGTGTGTGTGTGTGTGTGTGTGTGTGTGTGTGTGTGTGTGTGTGTGTGTGTGTGTGTGTGTGTGTGTGTGTGTGTGTGTGCACTCACATGTGTGAGTGTGCCTGTGAAACACAAATTTGCTTAGCGCTAATGGGACAAGTCACAGTGAAAGCTACTGCAAATCGCCAAAATGACTCGGTTTCGCACTGTCAACTTTGACGGCTTCCAATCCACCAGATTTATGCCTTCTTAACTGCTACTTCAGAGCGGGGGAAGTGCTCCAGACTCCAGCCACACGGCGAGCACACTCTTGACACATTCTTGTCAACATCGAGCAATTCTTGTTCATGTAATGCACATTTTCTCAACCACAATGTCCTTTAACAGGTCTCGCTGTAACGGTAAAAGTAACTTGTTAGACCTGTGAATTTCTCAAGTTATACAGAAATGTAAAAATAAGTTGGATCCAAATCCAATTGTACTTGGACTATGACTTCCTTCAACATAATTTTATTTCTAAACCAGGCAAAGTAGAATAACTACAGTGCAAGGGTGAAAATGTCATGTGGAATTCACACAGTATGCCGCCAGTACAGAAATACCCCTCCACAAGTGTAAATTGGTGTGAAATATCTCGCCGTTGTATAATGCATGATTGATCGACTTAACAATGCAGAGAGCAGGAAAGAGGTTTGCCAGGAAAAGGATTCATGTTGAGGGCTTTGTCATCACTTAATGTGCACATGGATAGCGATTACCTGCAACGTGTGTTTGTGCCTGCTGGGTGACTGAACGTAGGACATAAGGGGGAATATACACCATGTTCCCCTGTTCAGCCATGATCTGTTGACTCCTCATCTTGTCCTAATTCAGACTTTTTGTTGCATTTCTGGAGTGGCAATGTGGCAAAAAAAAACAGTGATGAAGTACTCACATTGTTTACTTATAAGTAAAAGTAATAATAGTGCAATGTAGAAATTGCACAAAAGTAAAAGTACTCATCATGCAGAATTTACCATTTCACAAGTTATCATATGTATTAAAATCTTTTGAAAATAGCCGATCTTCAAGCTTGTAGATCTACATGCCAATCTACAAGCTTGTCGCAAAAGTGGCACGTTGTGAGTTTGTAGATCTTCTATTTTCAAGTGGATGAAGTATATACAGTATATAGGGCTGAAGTGGTCAATGTATGTTTTGTAATAACAATCAAATTCTACAAAGTAACTAGTAACTAAAGTGTTCAAATACAGTAAATGTAGTATAGAGTAAAAGTACAATATTTGCCTCTGAGATTCAGTGGAGTAGAAGTAAAAGTATTGAAAATTGGAAACACTCCATTCAAGTAAAAATACCTCAAAATTGTAAAAAAAAAGTACAGTACTTGAGTAAATGTAAGTCACTTAGCACCACTGCAAAAAAACATAGTAGAAAAATAGGAACATCCTATAGCAGTCAGTGCACAGTAAAATCCAGAGTGATAATCCAACTCTGATCATCACTCTGTATTTCTTTGTGTCCAATGCGGCAGAAGAGAATACAGTATGCTGTGTTTGACTCGAAGGATCAAGGGAAGAGACAGGAAGGAGATGAAAACATGACACCATCTTCACTTTGGCTCAATCTTTTTCTTGTCAAGCTGTCTTGTAAACTCTTGACATGATGTGCTGTAGAAGCCGGTCATGAACGTCCAAAGGGGACCAACACAATGGGTACTGCTCTGTTTCAACTTGCAATGAGTTGCGAGATGAAATGCTTGTGGGAAATCAACCATTCATTTTCACTACTTAAACCCAGAGGTCCCACAGGGTTCTATACTTGGTCCCCTCCTTTTCCCCCTGTAAACTAAATCTGTTTGCTGAACATAGCCAATCTACAGTACAAGCTCACAATGTGTCGCTTTGCAACGCTTTATGATCTTGTGCTGTGGGTCTGCTATTGTTGCCAAATGTTCGGCTGTTTTCATGAATGTTTACCTATTACCACATGCCCAGAATAGGGATGCTATGAGTTCATGTGGTTAACTTTGTTTCACAGTTTTATTTTATCTTGTGTTTATTTTCTCCAAAGTGCACAATATGTCATTAGGTAGATTTCATCTCTTTATTTCACTAAAGATGAAAAACAACTACTAGACCTATACAGTAGCTTTCTCTGGGTCACAAGTTCTAATGTGCGGATGTCATTAGGTAGATTTCATCTCTTTATTTCACTAAAGATGAAAAACAACTACTAGACCTATACAGTAGCTTTCTCTGGGTCACAAGTTCTAATGTGCGGACTCCCCTGCCTTTCCTACCCCTGTGCCCATGCAACTGAAACACTCTGCATCGAGTGCATTGCATCTAAAAGGAAATCAGCCCCCAAACCTGCTGAGAAAACTATTATTCCCGTTCAGCTTGACAGACATGAGAGGCGCGGCACAGAGTGATGGCAAATATGTGGCCAGTTCCCATGGGGAATAAGAAGACCGCAGCAGCATTCTAGCTGAGCCCATTCTAAATCCGTCCCTTTACTCAAACAGAAGTTGAACCATGTGCAAGCAAGAACATGGACAGAAAGGGGAGTGATAGAAGGAGAGATGGAGAGAGACAGTGTGTGAGTTGGAAATAGGAAAACTGATGGATGTGTGAGATGTGATACAGATCTCACACACATTTCTGATGCAGATGTTTTTGTGTGGAAATGCTGTATCTGTAGCAGACTATAGAGCCCGACTGATGACAGATTTTTGGGTACGATCCTGATATCGGAGAGTCCTAGAGCGATTATCAATGTCATTTACTCTTTTTTGGGGGGTTTTCACCCCCTTTTTCTCCCCAATGTAGTCGTTATGCCGATTGATTCCCACACATATTTCGTTTTTTATTTTTTATTTTTGGGCTTTTATGCCTGTATTGACAGGACAGTAGGCTGACAGGAAATGGGGAGAGAGAGATGGGGAGTGACATGCAGCAAAGGCCGTCGGGATCAGGACTCGAACCCGTGACACGCTACACTGAGCCTAGGTAGGCCCCCCCACACATTTCTGTGTTGTCACTGCTGTTGTATCCTACTGACTCACCTGCCAGTGAGGAGCCCTCACTGAGCCTTCGTCCTACTCCTCCCGCCCAACACTCCCTGACATGGTGCCGCCCCAGCCCGTGGGATTACGTGCAGTGACAATTATCACACTCCCCTCTGGCTTCCCTCCCCCGAACACAACTCCAATTGTGTTTGTGTAGACGCTCGACAAAGACGGATGCACCACGGTGGATTCGAGCCTACAACCTCAGCGGTGGTGGGTAGGCACTTTATTCACTGCGCCATCCAAGCAGATTATCAATCTTTTTGATTGATATTTTGTCAGAAAGTACAATATCTTCTTTTGAATTTGAAATGTAAGTTTGATTTAAGTTCCTTTTTGAGAACATTTAACTTATAAGCAAACAAATAAATAGAAATAAACACAAACAACTTTGTTTCATAGAAATAAAGACTTTTATAAACACCTAAACTTTATTTTATTTAAAGTTGTACAGTGCAAAAAAAAAAAGAAAAGATTTTTAGCAGCCTCTGCTGGTCATTACCGTCACTGCAGGCCGTTCGTTTATTACTGCGTTACCCAGAATTCCATTCGTTTTCGCCAGAAGGCGGAAGCGTTTCAAAAAGCGTTCTTTTAATTGTTTTATACGATCTGTGGATCGTTTCTCTTAGCCAGTGGAGCTTTAGTTACCGTGAGCTGTGTTTTCTTTTTCTGTTTTTTTTTCGTTCTTCAAATCATACAATCTCAAAATCAGCGTGAGTTTCCTTTTTGTTATTAGCGCGGTAATTCCTGGCCAAACAGGAAACCGGTGCAGTAGACCCTGGCCAAACAGGAAACCGGTGCTGTTCCGCTTCCATTTTCCGGCCAGATGACGTCATTTTCGCGGGACAGTCAACCCCGACAACGTTCAATAGAAAATATATAAATAAAAGGCTTTCGGGGGTGAAATTCATGGAGTGGGTGTTGTGAAACATTTGCCACTCACAAAAGATATACAATTTAACTTTAGTTTTATTGAAAAAGTTACCTAGCATTACTTTAAGGTTGAAAGTGGTAAAAAAAAAAATCGGCTGCATAATTCGCGATACGGATGTCATCCAAAAAGTCAAATGACGTTATATACTGATAATATCGGCCAGACTGATCGTGGTGGGGCTCTGTAGTATAGACTGTAATGAGACAAACCACAAACTCTCCAGGTAACGCTCCAGTGATCGGCCCCAGACACAAGGAGGTCAGCCTGGGCCCTGCAGCGGCGCGCTTCTTTCCCCGCAACCCACGGGAGGATTGTTGATAGCCTTTTCTCCCCTTGCTAAAATGGTTTATCGAAAGGGGACCGAGCTCATTCGTGTCCCCACACACACGCACGCACACACACACACACACACACACACACACACACACACACACACACACACACACACACACACACACACACAGATTTAAATGCATCAGCTGCCCTGCTTTTCTTTTCTACTGTAAGTGCTGCAATCCATACAGGACAATATTTCAGACACCACAAGACCCACGGCTGCCATAAATAAAACAGTATTAATCATGCCTACTCCCATTTGGGTGCCCTGTTCACATTTATCAGGCTTTTAATATTAACGGTTTTTTTAAGTGCATGTCGCACACACCTTAAGTCACGCTATCTCATTTGGTTGCGAACACAGTAAGAGCTGCGTTAAAGAGTTGTCTTTCTGTCGTACAAAAGAGAAAGAAAGAAAAAACTAACAAATAAGCTAAATTATGATGAAGACCATTTACTTGGGGCCATAATGTTACACTTTGTCACTGTCGGGTAGAAACCTTGTATCTCATTCATAAGTGAATGCCCTATTTTATACTTTGCCGTATGACGGTGTGGCACAATAGGCTATCTACAAGATCTACAACATTGTAGGTCTAATGTTTTACCTAAAAATAAAAAAGATGCCAGGTTAAAAGTGGTTATGTCTCTAAGTAGGTTTTATACATTTTTAACAAGGGCTTGTCACTAAATTATAACTACGTTGTATCCATTGGAACTAAAGTATATTTTTTCACGTTTTCGGAACAGTAACGGTTTTGGAGAGGTTTTTGCCCGATAGCGATGACTTGATATATGCAAGTATGCTTCCCATATACCCTTTTTATACAAGTACTGTACTTAATTACAATTTTGAGGTGTTTTTACTTTACTGGATTATTTCCAATTTTCAGTACTTTTACTTCTACTCCACTACATCTCATATGCAAATATTGTACTTTTACTCCACTAACATTATTTGAAAACCTTAGTTACTAGTTCCTTTGCAGATATAAATCATTATATTATAAAACATATATTAACCACTTTAGCCTTATTTCATAGGCTACAGTATCTGAAAATAGCCGATCTACAAGCTCACAATACGTTGCATCGTGAAGCATTGCAAGCTTGTAGATCTGCTATTTACAAACATTTTTGTACTTTTACTCAAGTAACATTTTGAACACAGGCCTTTTACTTGTAACAGAGTATTTCTTCATTGTGGTATTACTACTTTTACTTTTACTTAAAATATCTGAGTACTTCTTCTACCACTGACATAGTCAAATCCGGTGTGACAATTTAACTCAGAGCATATGTTCTTTACTGTTTACAACAGGAAAATATAATATATGTACAGTAGGAGACTGTCTCTCTTCTCTGATCTCTTCATCTCCAACCAGTCCTGAGTTTTACGTTTAAATAATGTTAAATATTGTATTATATAGCTAGCTTTTTCCAAAGCGTTTACAATGTCCATTACATGCAACCATTCACACACAGACGGCGGAGGCAACCATGCAAGGCAACCAACCTGCTCATCGGGAGCAGTTAGGGGTTCAGTAACTTGCTCAAGGACACTTTGACACTAACTCAGGTGGAGCCGGGGATTGAACTGGGAAACCTTCCGATTCCCTAGCGGCCGCTCTACCTCCTGAGCCACTGCCGCTCCCACTGCCGTTTACTGCCGTTTACTGATCTTAACACACATGAGAAGAGAAACATGTTACTCTGAGAAAAGCCAGGAGAGCTCTCCCCAAGGTCAAGTTTAGAACGATCTGTCCGTTCCCTGATTAAAGTACCTCTTTTTTCCCCCCTCCCCATGTTCCATTTCTCCATCCCATACACCCATTCATTTTGCTGCCTCCTTGCCCCCCCCACCCTCTACACGCGCACACACACCTCTCTCTTTTAGCAGGCGGTCCAATAACAAAACTATTCCAGTCTGTGCTTGAGGCAGGTACCTCTTCACATGAAGGACGGGTTACATTACATCCACGCAGGTGATTAATCCATCAAGACCGGGAACGCATCTGTGTGTCATTTTTAGATTTCTTGGCTATTCAAAAATAGTAGATCTACAAGCTCATAGCGCGGCACTCGGTGCCGCGCTATGAGCTTGTAGATCTCCTTTTTTTTTTTTTACATTTGTGCAAATCTTTGAATATATATATTATATAAGAGAACATTTTTTACTCCGATCTGTGCTACTGGGGGTCCGCGGCCAAATACATATAATTTTAGGGGTCCTTGACATGGAAAAGTTTGAGCACCGCTGATATAGCAACATATACTGTTAGGATTTAGAAAACATTTTTAGATATGTATTTCGCCGCGGACCCCCATCTCAAAATGTTTTGTTCCAGGGACCCCCAGAAGCAAAGATGTGAGTTACACATGTTAAAAAAGTATATATATTCAAAGATTTGCACACATTTTCACGAATTTTCTAAAAATAGCCAATCTACAAGCTCATAGCGTGCTGTGCTGTGAACTTGTAGATCCGTTATTTTTTAACAGCCAAAGAAATCTAAAATGACAGATGCGTTCCCGGTCTAAATGGGTTAACACTCGTCCACATGAAGGACAGGAAACACGTACATGCATTCACACAGGTGATTAGCACTCGTTCCTTATGCCGCCAAAGTGCCTCCCTTTTCAGAAGAAGTAGCTGAGAGTGGGCATTGTATGGTATGTGGTATACGTACTGTATGAATGAATGAATGAATGAATGAGGTTTAACTGTAAAACCACATGAGCCTTTGTGTTCCCGACAATTGTGGTTTGATTAATCTGTGGTGGTCACAATGGGGAACTCTGCTTAATGTCCCTTTCCATTATGTCCCTTGGTGTGGTTTAAATCTTCAGAAAAATCATCTCTGTCCAATAAATGTACACATGAATTACTTTTCCCCCTCCAAAACATCCCTGAAGTACCTTGTCTTTTGCTCTACAGATATCTTTGGCCTAATTTAGCATTCCATATATTCTCAATGCTGGCCTCACGGGCCCCCCCTCCCATATTGTACTTTGTGCCTCACATTCAGATTGGCCAGTACCTCATTAACATTGTAATATGTTCTACAAATTCTAGGAGATATAGAGGTTCGCTTCAGCGATCGTAATGTGCAAAAATGTATGTTAGGACACCATTCTCAGGAATTCTAATGCAGGTTACAATCGCTGCCTTCAGCTCTACTAATGGTGTGTGGAAAATGATAAATAAAACATACAGGTTGGTCGGTTGTGTTTTATTTGATAATTATGCATAATTTATGTTAAAAAAAATATATGGCCCCCTGCTGATCATTGTCTGGCGCCAGCACTGCATATCCTATCAATTATGCATGCATTTGATCCTTCAGAATTTGGGTAATCCAAGAGTATGCACCGCAAATGCACAACGACACAACAAGCCTTTCACATCGCCATGCTGACAGGACACACGGCGGTGTCGGGTAACGGGGGAGCACTTGTGTTGTTTCACTCAACGTCCCTGTATGCTTCCTCATTCATTTATATCTCATCCTTGCTACGTCAGAAACCTAGTCACATTCTAACTCGCTCCAGCGATTGGCTAGTCCTTCTGGACTGGTTCCCTTTCCCAGTTCAGAACTGGGAAAGAATGCTTTCAGCTTTGGTGCACCTGATTCTTGGAACCTCTTGCAACAAGAGCTTAAACTGAATACCCTGGCATCTATTGGCCATTTTAGGAATTTATTTAATAACCATGCATTACCTGTATGCAACTGTTTTAACTGATTGCAGTTGTTTCATGTTGTTATTATTTATATGTATGTAATCTCGGCATCATTGTAAATGAGGGTCTCCCTCAATGATCTCTCCGAGAATGTTAAATAAAGGTTGAATGAATTTAGTAAGGCTCTGCGTGGCGTTCTGTGTGTGGCATCGTACCTCTCCTGAGTGGTTAGAGAGGTCCTCTGGAAATCTGAAGATCACCAGTTCGACCCTTGGCGCTCATCAGAGCCAAGGCGGCACGGTTTCGCTCTTGAAAATGAAGCCAATGCGGAAGTAATGAAAACGCTGCGGTTCTCATTAATGGCCCAGCAGCTGGCGCTGATTTCCCTCCTCCTGCTGCAAAAGAAAGTCAATGGGAACTTGACCTTATACACCTGGTTTTATTAGCTTAGTAAACCTTTCCATAAAGACTTTATGTTTTCAATCACTAGTTTCAAGTCTTCTTTCACACCGCCTAATATACATTCTTGTAAATTATGGTCCCATCTATTTTAGAATTGATGCTAAAGACAGCTCCATTGTGATTGGGTTATACAGAGTGAAGACCCACCCCCGCTCCCCTTCACAGCAGCACACTGGTTGTGGTTGCACACGCAGCCCTTTTTTGCTCAACTTGAGGCTTCAAAACGGGTCTGTAGAAACCCATGGGTGACGTCACACTCCCTTCGTCCATATTTCTTTACAGTCTCTGATCAGAGCCATCTGAGCAGCCATCTGCTGGGTGAAGCTGTAAAAGCAATTTCCCCTCCTCGGGAACCAGAAAATGTGCCCTTTCCCCCCTTTCCCTATACAGTAACTATATGCTTTAAGACATGACATTTTGTTTCTGAACAAACATGTCAGTGATGTTATTAGTGCGTTATATTGATGTATGTACATTTTATTGTGTACTATATGCACACTGTAATATAATACACGGCTAGAGACTGACAATGAACGAGACGAGTAAGATGTCAACATAATTTTACCCGAGTACAAAATCAATCGGTAATAAGTGTCAAGCTGTGTAATGGCAAATAAGTTGAAAACTGTAAACAAAGAATCACATTTTGAACTTAAGTACCGCATGGCAAAACTTGCCAAAGTCACATCAGTAAAGCTGCATTGTTCTCATGTGGATTGAACAGAAGAGTTCACAAAAATGATGATTATTCATTAGCTAATGATTTTGGAAAGAAAAACAGCAATTGCTTCCCCCCCAACCGCCACTGCTTCCTCCCCTGTCTGTCTCTCACTGTTAACACCTGTTTTATTTGTAGAGAAACATCAAAAATGCAAATCGCACTCACTCTACAAAGCTGCGTTTCGGCTCTAAACACGGCAGGGCAGCTTTTAACCGCAGAACAACAAAAGAATGAGCAGATGAAAGGTAATTTTCCCTCAAGTTTTAATTACCTTTCCTCCCCCCCATTCTCTGTTTTCTGTGGGGCTGTACGCACTTCCGAACACATGCACACATTCTCGCTAGCACTCATAACATACACACACACACACACACGCACACGCACACGCACACGCACACGCACACGCACACACACACACACACACACACACACACACACACACCATTGCGCTCAGATTTAGAGGAGATGAAAAAGCTATTACCTTGAATTAGTAGAACGGGTTTGTTTTTCTTATCTATTTCCCTCACGAGAGGCGCTGCCGCCGGCCGATGGTGTTTTGATTGAGGTGAAGATGTGGTTAAACAAGGTAACTTTCCACTCTGGCAACCACATAACATCAAAACACTAAGCCCTGCAGTTTATGGTGTTTCCACTCACCTCCAGAAACGATCATTTCGAGAGTGAAAAAGTCTAAGCCTTTGGATTTTTGCAAACTTCTGCAAACCTTTGCATTTTCATAAACGTATGAGGTGCTTTCATTTCCTCTGTGGCGTGAAACAGGGCATTTTAGATGCAATACAGCACTAACACTGACATGTTACAGTTTAAGTTATGATGAAATGTTGAGATGATGTATTATAAACTATGTATATTTTATGATCTTAATACATATTGTGATATTGAGCATGTCTTAGTGTGATGAAGATCTATGCCACATTTGGCCAAATGGAAAAATAACTAAATGTATCACCAATAACAACAAAAGTTATTAATATTATTGTTTTGGGGCTTTTTGCCTTTATTTTGATTGGACAGTGGAGAGAGGGATAGGAAACGGGGGAGAGACATGCAGCAAACCCGCCGCCAGGCTCGAGAATCGAACCCGGGGACACACTGTCAGGCATCAAAGCCTGTGTGGTACGCACCTTAACAACTTGGCCATCGACGCCATTCACAAGATCGATGTTGGCCTAACTAATATTTGGTAGCGGAAAAAAGTAAATGCATAGATTTTCAACTATGCCCAATTTTCTCACACTATACGAGTTTACATTTTTACTCATAACCACACATTTGAGGCTTTTGTGGCTGGACGTGCTTCTGTTCTGTTCCATCACACGTGTAGTGGCGTGAACTCTGATCGGTCTATAAAGACAAACCTATGGCCATGCCATGACATGCAAGACAGGGCCGTCTAATAAGTGTTGCTCTATGTGGATCTCGGACAATCATGTGGCCAGTTTATGACGTCACGGCCAGTCCTCTATGACGTATCTATGATGTAAAGTAAAACAAATAAATAGAATAGATAAATACATATTAATATTATTATTAATAAATAACGAAATAAACACAACATCAACATATGTGAAAGGAAATGCAGGGAGGCCTACTGGTAGCGTTCACAAGAAATAAAGGAACTGATCGGTCAAGCGTTTTGAGGGATTAGCCCCAAACAATAGCACACTCACAGACTCTTTCTAGAAGGCTCATCTAGTCATAGCCAGTGGTGGAAAGTAACTAAGTACATGTACTCAAGCACTGTACTTAAGTAAAATGTTGAGGTATTTGTACTTTACTTGAGTATTTACAATTTCCAATACTTATACTTCTACTCCACTACATCTCAGAGGCAAATATTGTACTTTTACTCCACTACAATTATTTGAACACTTTAGTTACTAGTTTGTTACTTTGTAGATTTTGATTATTATAACAAAACATACAGTAACCACTTCAGCCCTATATACATTTCGGCCATTTGAAAATAGACGATCTACAAGCTCACAATGCGTTGCGATGTGACGCATTGTGAGCTTGTAGATCTTCTATTTTCAAAAATGTTATACATTTGAAAACTTGAAATGGGACATTCTGCATGATGAGTACTTTTACTTTTGGAACTTTAAGTACATGCCAAAATGTATGCCAGTACAATGCCAATACATAAAAAATATATATATATATATATATATACTTTTTCCACCACTGGTCATAGCGTTAAAAAAAAAGGTACAGTGCCCACAACGAGCTTGCTCTGCCGCATTTTGTCACACAGCAAAGCCAACAACGATACTGCCGTCACTGAATATTTCAGCCCAAATCAATACACTGACCTGCTTACTCTGAGCGGTACTATTAGTATAGGCATCTGTGGTGAGTTTTATGTCGCAACTCTCCTCCCCCTGGGCCTTGCACCTCCTTCACGGTGCCCTTTGTGCGACATGGGCATACGCCTCCTCGCGGCTAATGGGGAATTCTCCTAAAGGTCACATTACGATGGCAAACCAAACAGAACGCAAGAGGATATAATCCCTCTCCAGACAGGCAATCTGAATCTCTCTCCATTCTCTCTCTCTCTCTCTCTCTCTCTCTCTCTCTCTCTCTCTCTCTCTCTGTGTGTTTCTCTCACCCTGTCTCTCTGGATACATGAATCCATGTCACACTTAAATCCACTTAGTCACATGACGCTCACATGCACACACGCTGACACCCGTGGCGTGCACACACTTAACACATGCTCTCTCACGTACTGTATCAACACAGTCAGAAGTGATAATGATATAGCCTTCTCACCCAACTTGAACCATCTGTAGTTAAAGAGTATACAGTATAGCCAAGGTTGGATTTTTTTCTTTTCTTCTTCTTCTTCCTTCCACACAGCAAAATCCTGAGTGCCCCCGTTACGGGTCCATGTTTAAGCTTGCTTGAGTTAAATGAAGACTCAGCGTGCCAAGGGCTCACTGTGCTAAGTGGGTCTCGCAACACAAAAGACCTCTGTTGGCAAAAAAAACTAGTGCACCCTTGAGACAGGGTTACTTGATGCATAGAGACTCGCTTATCGGCTCCAGATCCCGGAGGCTCGCTTTTAACCCATTCAATCCGGGAACGCATCTCTGTCATTTTAAGATGTCTTTGGCTACTCAAAAATAGCAAATATACCGCGCCATGAGCTTGTAGATCTGCCATTTTTGAAAAATCGTAAAAGAATTGTGCAAATCTTGGAATACATATCTTTTTAAGCGAACATTTGTACAATATGTTTTTCCAGGGACCCCCAGAAGCAAAGATTTGAGTTACAAATGGCCCGCTTAAAAAAAAAAAAATTCTAATATTCGCACACTTTTTCATGATTTTTCAAAAATAGTAGATCTACAAGCTCATAGAGCTCGGTGCAGCGCTATGAGCTTGTAGATCTGCTATTTTTGAATAGCCAAAGAAATCTAAAACGACAGAGATGCGTTCCCGGATTGAATGGGTTAAGTCTTTACTCCCACAGCAGTTATGGCTCCCTGCCTGAAGTTTTCTCCAGAAAGTCAGCAGAGACCTATTAGCTTATGATAATGGTTGCCACTCTACGTCACACCGCATCCGCTCTCACTATGCTGGGGGTTATAATGAGACAGCTGGGGATAGATAGCGGCACCTTTTGATCTTCAGGTGATAGAGCAGACAGCAGTTCCACACCGGTGTCGCAGATGTTGACAATCCGGCTCATGTGGTTGGGAAAATCACACGAGGCAATTTAAGGCATATTGTTTGAGCTGCAGCATGACTTCTTAAAGTAGCCCCAAGTTAATTTTCACGTTGCGTCTGAATTCACAGATGCCTGCGGCACGTTTGAAGCGGGATGTATTGTGATTTAGTGAGTCGACGTGATAAAACTAGATACTGTACGGGCGCTATTCGGTGCCAGCTGCACTGAAGAGTGAACTTAAGTTGTAAACTCTCGCTGTCGGTCTATTATATTGTTTCAATTTTGCTGAGAGGCTGTGGACAGTAAAAAGGAGGCATCCTCCGTCATGGGGGGTTCAGAGACTTGACCCTCGTAAGATTGCTATTGTTGGCAAGAGTGTGGCAGAGTGATTTCTACTGCCACTAAACCGTCCCGGGGCGATGCGCAGTTCAGGCCTTGGGACCAACGCCAAATTGTTTGGGGGTCACCTTGCCGAATGAGCTTCTGGACAGCAGAAAGCTCCTACCGAGCTGCTCAGTGACCGTCAGCCCTCTCACAGACTTTACGAAAGAAAGAATTGCTGGCTCACAAAACGGTCGGTCGGCCCGGGGTGACCAAACTCCCACGCCCAGACGAGGCAGAGGCCCATTTGTTTGGCCCGCGTTCTCCGAACCTGACAAAACTGCTGTACTTATTGCCGTCACATCAGAGCCAATGCTCCGCCCACGCAAGGTCCCGCTGACCTCACACCTGAGTCAACGGCAGTCCTGGCCGCGGAAGCCCATCACCTCTGCAGGGCTTTGCCAGGTTAATTAACCCCAAACCTGGACCAGACTGATACGACAGCCCCTGGCATCTGGGCCGCCTGCAAGGGGTGAGGTAATAAAAGCAACACTGCCGTACGCCTGTCACTCAACATGGATGGTGTGGAGAGGGGGAGACGGCTACGGTAATGTTAGGGATGGTCATTAAGCGTCTGCCTCTGTGAGGAGTGTTGGTTGAGTCACCAAGGAGAGAGTGTCCTCTGGGAGTTTCTCCTTAATTATTATTTTCTTCCCAACCAGATTGATTTTGGCTCAATTGTTTTCAAGGTCTGATGTTATTTGCAAGATTTGCAAGAAAGAAGTTTCGGCTTTCAAAAAAGTTGTCTGTGAGTTTTTTTTTTTTTTTTTTTGCTGTTCTCGAACTTTTGAACTAACACAGCATTTCATTTTAGTTAATACATTTCAAAATGTCCACAAATCATCCAGACACTCGGCTTGCTCAGGCAAACCCTCTGAACTCAGAAAATGCAGCAGTTACACCAACAGATAGGACAGTGCATAGCAAGTAGCAAATTCATTTAAATTTGCATTCATGGGTTAAAACAAACTGAAGGGAAAAAAAGCCTTTTTGCAGATATTGGTAACTACTGTATAACTGTATTTCAGACATCAATAAGGTTTTCTTATTTCAGGACATGAGCAATAGCAAGCCAGGAGTTCAGAATGTATTTATCTATTTTTGCCAGGTACTGAATGTACAGTATGCACATACAATAATTTTGTCTCACTGCCATTACATTACATTGATGACATGCAGAAAGCGTACTCCATAATGGGGATTTGCAGATTCGATAATTCCCACTTGGCGCATCGTGCCCTCGGGTCCTCGCCGATACGCACTGTGAGTTTAAAGTCAGTCAGTCCTATATATGGGTATACCCATATATAGGCATATATAGACCGACTCGGCGTCGAGTCGGTCGGCACTCCTTGGGTCGTTGGCGGCGCACGTGCCAAGTTTGAAGTTGGTTGGTCCGTTGGACGGTTTCTCGAGAGACATGAACTGCAGACGGACACACAGACAGATGGACACACGGACGGACAGAGAGTTTGCGTATTTATTTAACTCATTCGGTTCCAGGCATTATGACCTTGTTGACATTTGTTGTTTGATGTTTGAAAGTGGCATGTCTCACTCAGAAATACAGTGTTTTTCACAGGAAAAATTAGATTTTTTTCTCTGTTTATTTTTTGCCAGACCCAAGGGGTCGGCCTACATGAGGCTTTGTCCCTCTTTCGTCCATACATGGGCATAAAAGGGACCTCGGTCCATTTCGTCCATACATGGGCATAAAGGGACACAGAATTTCGTCCCCCTTTCGTCCATACATGGGCATAAAAGGGACCTTGGTTATTCTGGGTTTGGCAGAACCAGGTGTCCTGGTCTTGTTAACATTGAAGTGGATGGAGCATTAACCTTTTGAAACATTTTTTCTCCTAGTTCCTTTGAGATAAAAAAAAAATCACACCCAGTGTGAAGTGGGCGGTGTGGTCACAGTGGTCATCACAGTGATGGAAGTGATTCACTTTAAAAAAAACATAAAAGTGTTTTTTTTAGGTCCATACTGCTATTCATAGGGCTGCACATGTGTCATGTGTTTCGCTAGCCAATCACAGTCCTGAATTTGTCAGCCAATCACATTACAGCTAGTGGTGATGACACTAGCTGTAATGTGATTGGCTGACTTGGCTGAAAAAAACAAAACATTTTTTTTTAGTAGTTCCTTTGAGTAGTTCCTTTTTTTTTCTTTTTGGTGATGTCAAAAGACGTCATTGGCACTGATGGCACACTGAAAATGTCCGTCAAAAGACGTCATTGGCACTCAATGAGTTAAGATCATATCAAAAGTTTCTTTTATTTTATTTTGTTAAGAAGGCCGATGCACACCTCAGGCTCAAAGGTCAGTGAGAGGTGCGTAGGACAAAAAGAAAGAGCTGAATGTTCACAAAGGGATCTTTGATATCAAAGAAAGATATTTCTTTCTTTGATATACTGTCTGGAACTTGCAAAAAAACTCTTTATAAAGTCCACGTTTCTTTCTTTGTCCTGATGAAGGTCTAACGACCGAAACATCGACTTAATAAAGAGAGTTTTTTTGCAAGCTCCAGACAGTGTGCGTGCGGGACCTCTTTCTTTGACATTTGGTATCAAAGATCCCTATGTGATAAAAAAAGAATCATAACTTTTAAAAAGTTGTGAAAATAGCAGATCTACAAGCTCTCAACGCATTGTGAGCTTGTAGATCAGCTAACACAGCATTCCCGGGGAGAGGGAGACACATTACTATTTACCCAGGGGGCAAAGGGGGGTGTGCTGCATTTGCCCTGCCATCAAAGGTTGGCCACCAGAAATAATATCTATGACCCAGTAGGATCACAACCTATATGGACAACCCGGTCAATTTTTTGCTGGAAATCCAATATGGCCGCCTCAATATTGGCCCCTATCAGAAAATAGCTTTGGCAATAACTTTTGAACCAGATGGGCTAGAAATGCAAACTTGGTGTCTATTTCATGGTTTCAGAGCATGAGAAACTCAATGGAATACTTATCTTTATGATTAGGTGTGTCTGGACCTTTACTTTGCATATTTCCAAGATGGACGCCACCCGAAAATGAGTTTTACTATGACTTTTACAGTGACAGCTAACTGTTATGGCAAAAAGTCTGCTTTTTAAGCAATATGAACACATTTGGTCAGTTTGAGCTTTCATTTCTATGTTGTCAATATGGCTGCAGTCATAAATAATGTATGGTATTACATTTTTGCTCAGATTCTATCTATAGTTGTGGGGATGATTGCAGTGAAAAATCTGAGAAAAAGCCCACAATGTATCTTATGTATCATTTTAATAAACTAACTACAATATAAACAGACACATGCACACTCCAAGACTTGCCAAAAACTCCAACTTTAGGGCTATACAAATTAACATAGTGGTATGCATTCAAGTAACATAACAAAATATAGACTACTTAGTGACAAACAGAGTAAAAGCGGATTTGAGGTTGCCTACAAAAGGTTCATTTTGACCTCTATGGTGCTGTCTTGCGTGCTTCTAAAGCCAATGATACTATGGTACAATGCTATTCACTGTCACTGTTGTCACGTGTTGCACTGATCCTGCTGCATCGTGTCTCCAGTCCCTGGCAACGGCATCCTAAGTTGCATGGAATTTCCTTCTTTGCACAGGAACAGTTTTTTCTGGCAGCCTTTGATACAGCTGCATGATATTGCCTTGTTCATTGACACAGGCCAGGCTGGCTCGGTAGATGCAACGGGGACTGCATTGCTATCCAGACAAGGCGTCCAGAGATGGCAGTCCTAGGAGAGCAGCTGCTGCTTTTTCAGGAATCATTGAATGGGCAACCAACTGCAGTCCTCTGGGCAACCTTCCTGGAGATGTCAGATATTCTCCAAAGGTTTATCTACTACGATCGGGAAGGTGACTGGACAGGACATCTCTGTGAATCAGGAAGAATGCTACCCTACCTCACTGCAGTAGGCCACTACAAGTACGGGCAGCAATCTTTACCTCTGTATTTGGCTGAGATGAAGAAACTACCAGAAACAGCTTCAGAGGTACATGAAGCACTGATGGCAGGTGTATTTGTTGGCAGACGAGCAGATGGCAGCCACAACAGTGTTGCTATTGACATGCTACTGGAGCAGACCTATAACGCTGATGCCAAGGAAGCAAGCGGTCTGGATGGCATTACACTCAGCCCTGCTGCCCGGACAAAATGGGTCTACACAAAACCACTCACTGCAGCTGTCTCTGCAGAGCTCAAGTCTATGCTCCACCTCCACTCCTCCAACCCACACCATGAGTCTGGTCAGAGTCGTGTAACCCGGGATGCAGAGATGGTAGTCAAGGTCATGGCAGCAGTGGAGACTAACCCATTTACAGTGAGCACATCATCCATGATCAACATATCTACAGGACAGTGTGCTGATTCCACAGTCAAGGACGACTTGATGATTGTGAAAGAACTGGGTCTGAAGGCACTGTGTGAATCACTGTCCAGTGATCAGAAGAAGACAAGCATAATGAAGCTTAACACTTTCCACACTCAAAACACAAAATCCAAAAAATCGAAGGGGAAAATCTCAGCACCTGGCAAGAGCAATGAAATTACTGCCCTCCTGGGCATGACCCAAATCATAGCCAGTGGTGGAGAACTCAACCTTGTTGACTTTATAGGCAACCACGAGTGCAGTGACTTCCCCTTCCCTCTTCCAGGAAGATGGCAGGATGAGAACGGGTACCAAGGCAAGCCTTGTGAAGGTCCTGAAAGAGGAGACCAAAGTTGCATGCATCCCTGACCTGCCTACAGAAGACAGAAAAACAGCAGTAGTTATTGATGCCATGTATGCCATACGCCATTGGTCGTTCCTGAAAGGTGAAGCATTTGGAACAATCGCTGAACGTCTGCTGTTGAATGATGTGCCTGCTGGCACAGAGATCATTCACTTCTGTTGTGACCGGTACAGTGGACCTAGTCTTAAGACAGCTGAGCAAGAACACAGATATGCTCGACCAAAACCTTCCAAAGAATATGAAGTCAGTATGCATTACACTGCTCCAGATCCTCGGGAGTTTTTTGCTGTGTCAGCTAACAAGGCAAACCTATTGAGTTTCCTCTGTGACGAATGGTGTGAAAATGAGAAACTTAAGTCGGCCCTTGGTCCAACACATCTTTACCTGGGTGGGGGGTTTAAAGAAGAGACAATGAGTATGGTGATCAAGGAGGGGTCTATTGAAGATGTCCCTGCACTAGAATCCACACAACAGGAGGCTGATACAAGAATAATACTCCACACCCTGTACAGTGTCCAGAATGACAAAGTTGACAGAGTTGTCATCCATGCCAATGACACAGACATCATCATCATGTGCCTTTACTATGCAGCAATCCATCTCAGATGCCTTCCAGAGCTCTGGGTGAGAACAGAGCAAAATTCATACCGTCCTATCCATCAAATGGTATCAGCACTGGGGCTCGCACGGTGTCGTGCCCTGCCCTTTATCCATAGTTTAAGTGGCAGAGATACCACCAACTATCCCTTCTTCACTGGGAAGAAGGCATGGTTCAAGGCCAGCATGTGTCTGGATCTCCCTGCACTTGAGGCGTTTGGTGAAAACTCTTCTGATTCCCTCTCAGATGACGTCATCAATCAGGCATAAGACCTCACAATTGCTGTATATACATCCAAAGCGGACCACCCGGAGGATTTTTACCTGAGTAAGCTTAGAGTGTACAAGTTCCTCAATAATAGATCAACCCTCTTAAAGCTGCTGCCCCCGACAGAGAATGCCTTTGACCTGGACCTGAGAAGAGCTGCTCTAGCAACCATAATAGATAAATGTGCACACATCGCCAAGCCGGATATTCCCTCTTTCGCAGAGTATGGATGGTCTCTCAGTGCTAGCAATGCAATCCCCCTTGCATCTACCGAGCCAGCCTGGCCTGTGTCAATGAACAAGGCAATATCATGCAGCTGTATCAAAGGCTGCCAGAAAAAACTGTTCCTGTGCAAAGAAGGAAATTCCATGCTACTTAGGATGCCGTTGCCAGGGACTGGAGACACGATGCAGCAGGATCAGTGCAACACGTGACAACAGTGACAGTGAATAGCATTGTACCATAGTATCATTGGCTTTAGAAGCAGGCAAGACAGCACCATAGAGGTCAAAATGAACCTTTTGTAGGCAACCTCAAATCCGCTTTTACTCTGTTTGTCACTAAGTAGTCTATATTTTGTTATGTTACTTGAATGCATACCACTATGTTAATTTGTATAGCCCTAAAGTTGGAGTTTTTGGCAAGTCTTGGAGTGTGCATGTGTCTGTTTATATTGTAGTTAGTTTATTAAAATGATACATAAGATACATTGTGGGCTTTTTCTCAGATTTTTCACTGCAATCATCCCCACAACTATAGATAGAATCTGAGCAAAAATGTAATACCATACATTATTTATGACTGCAGCCATATTGACAACATAGAAATGAAAGCTCAAACTGACCAAATGTGTTCATATTGCTTAAAAAGCAGACTTTTTGCCATAACAGTTAGCTGTCACTGTAAAAGTCATAGTAAAACTCATTTTCGGGTGGCGTCCATCTTGGAAATATGCAAAGTAAAGGTCCAGACACACCTAATCATAAAGATAAGTATTCCATTGAGTTTCTCATGCTCTGAGACCATGAAATAGACACCAAGTTTGCATTTCTAGCCCATCTGGTTCAAAAGTTATCGCCAAAGCTATTTTCTGATAGGGGCCAATATTGAGGCGGCCATATTGGATTTCCAGCAAAAAATTGACCGGGTTGTCCATATAGATTGTGATCCTAGAGGGTCATAGATATTATTTCTGGTGGCCAACCTTTGATGGCAGGGCAAATGCAGGTTTCCAAAAAAAGGGGGGGTTTGCCCCCTGGGTAATTGGGTTTCGAGCTAAAACGTTGTGGAACCACTGCCATATCATAGAAAAATATGAAAACTGTGATTCATGAACTAACTGAAATGACTTAGCTGACCATTTTAAACAGAAACATGGACAATGGAAACAAAAAGGAAAGCTTTGTCTGGATTTGACTGTGAATGAATATGACTGGTCTGACTTCTCATGCCAAACTCTGAGGACTTGCTTTAAGGATTACCTGTGTGGAGTTTTAATCTTTTCGAAGCACATGACAGACAGCCTTCAAAAGGGAAATTGAACTGCTCCGTCAGCAGTACACTGTGAATACCTGGGCAGTACAGTATACCTTGGACTTCTTGTCGTCGCTGTCATGCATCACTGTCTCACCAAATTGGAAACACAGTGAAATACAAATCTTGACATTGGTGGATATCTCTGTGACATTGGGCCACGTTAAGCGAACCGCCTGTGCACTTGAGCATGCATGCTGCGGCGTGCATGCAAATGGTGTGCGAACACTTTGCACCGTCGAATGCAAAAGGGAAAGTAATCATCGGTGTAAAATGACGCCAGCCTTGCAAACTTTTTTTTTTCTTTTACCTTTTTAATGAGAAAAATCTAAATGTGCGTCTAGAGGCTGCTGGGTGTCGAGAGAAGGTTGGGCCCCCATGCATTAATTATAGTCCCCCCTGCCAGGTCACCGGCAGGGCCGGAGGACGCTGGGAATTATTCATTGTGTCAAAGGAGCCAACAGCCCCAACGGGTGACGAGAACCACTGGGGGAGGGCACGAGGTGCGTAACCCTGCTTCCCTCCCGACGACACACACTCGCACGCATGCATTAACACACACACACACACACACACACACACACACACACACACACACACACACACACACACACACACACTTTTTTTGTTGAGGCCTTCGGCTCTGGCTACTATCTTTTTCTTCCACTTTAGTGCCCTTCTCCTGTTCGCTGTTTCTCTCACCCCTTCTGCTTCCACTGCTGGATGTCACAGGGGAGACAGAAAAGGGAGCATCTCACTCTCTCTCTCTCTCTCTCTTTTTGCTTCTCCTGCTCCTCCCTCTCAGCGGGATGGCCTCTGTAGGCCCAGCAAGTCCCTCACTATTATTATTCTCAGCCTCCTTCCGGCAGCCTCTTCAGCAGCCGGCGCCTGGCTCTCCTCAAGTCAAGTTGTAACCTTATTCCGCTACATATGGCAAGTGGACAGCCTCATCCATGAGAGAGAGAGAGAGAGACAGAGAAAATAGAGAAGGGATGGGGCGAAAGAGAAGCAGAAAGGAGGAGGGGAAGGAATAGAATTCCTTTCAGCTTCTCCATGCAGGTGTCCGTCTTAACGAGCTCCATAAGCGTGCGAGCTCTGAGGTTAATTTTCCCAGCACCGCTCCCTGCCGGGCCTCTCTGGATGGCTCATTGGACCTGGCCATTTCCCTGCCTGATATGCTAAGATGTACATTTGAAGGGGAAACGGGAGGGAATGTCAAGTGGCGACCATTTTGCGGTCGTGGCGAGAGGAGGCATATAATGAGATCTACGGGGGCAGGTGGTGCTTTGACTCGTGTCTGCAGTATCCCAATCCCAAAAGCGTGGCTATGCTGCGCCCACTTGAACAAAGGGCTGAAGGTGACGCACGGAGCAGCTCGGTGCAATCAGTGAATTAAGCTAATCAACACTGTAGCAGGTGTATCACCAGGTGTGGTTGATTACAGGGAAGGAAAGGTAACGTCCACACACAGTATGCCGTCACGTGCTTTATTAGTCCCTATTCAAACATTGTTTTCACCCAGGAAGGCTTCATCAAGTTACAGGATATGATCTATGAAACCCAAGTCAGGCTAATCAATCAGTGAATGTGACAATGGGGATCCTGATGAATGGGCAAGGCTCCCATTTTGTCTAAAGCAGTGTTTCTCAACGTCGGGTCTGCGGACCACCAGGGGTCCAAATTAAACTTACAGGTCTGTAACTCAGAGTGTAGAAATGTGTACACTCACTGAGTAGAATTAACACTGAAGATGTTATAGTGCAGATTGGGGGTTCCAGTTTTAGTGTATTTCAGGGATTCTCAACTTTTTATATTTCAAATACCGACAGTTTGATATGCATTAGGCCACAGACACCCATTTGATATATTATCTCTGGGACCCACATCTTCACTGTAAAATCCTCTGTGTGTATCAAATGGAACCAAATGGACCCGTATCCCTACAGTACAGCATAATCTTGTCAGATATTTGCCTCTGTTCAGACAGATCCTCACGATTATCCTATAGTTTTTTATCCTTTAGTTTGTGCTGGGCTTAAGAACTGGACTACGGTGCCATTACCATTGTTATCCTACAGTAGCGGTGTATGCTTGCACAGAAGGATGGGACTCGGAAAGTCCAAATCGGGTGGGGTGTGTGTGTGTGTCCGATCAGGCAGTAACAGTCCTTGCCATGGATGCTGTAAGATCATGTGGTGGCCAACTCACAGGGGCTTGTTGCCCTGTTACCCTGGAGTTAATATTGTTTTCCTTTTAGTTCCTTTCACTTGGTCTGCTGCATAACAGGTTTCATGTTCTCAGTTCTCTGCTGGCTGGTTTTCACTGTATGCTGCCAGCCAAGCTGGCCATTGGCAGTTTGCTCTGCATGGACTGCCCTACTTTGACTCGAATATCTACATGGCATTGATATCGTTGGCTAGCAACAGAGCTATTCTCCATCAACATTATGGTGCAGTGTCCTGGCAGCACCCATCGTTCCATCATTAGGGTGGGATTCAGCGGCGGGGTGAGGATAATGCAGTAGGAGTCTTTAGTGATGGATGGCTTTTTGGCAAGTGTGGCTGTTCTGTAATGTACTGTACTGTACGTGCTGGTATCAGTTGCCTAACATGTTACAACAGAGTACTATAGGGCATAGCAGTGGCGGCCATTTTGTGGTTCCACAGATAGAAAGCCCATTCATTTCCCCCATAGAGATTTCCGAAAATATATACAGTACATACATTATTTTAAGCCTGGAACCAGGCCATCCAGGCTCCTGGTGGATCATGACCATAAAACATTGTATTCTGTGTCCAAAAAATATTTGAATATTTAATTAGATTATACACTGTATTTAAGAAATACCCTTTTTTGCAGGGGTTTTTGGACACATAATAAAAAGATGTATGGTCATGATTCACCAGGAGCATGGATGGCTTGGTTCCAGGCTTAGAATAATTTATATAAATATTTTCGGAAATCTCTATGGGAAAAATTAATGGGTTGAAAATGAATTTCCACTGAGGCTAATGGATGCAGAATTAGTTAAGGGGGGGATGAAAATATGAAAATACCTTAGGGCGACTTCATCTCCTGTCATACTGTACCTTTGGACCATAACAAAGTCAATTGCAAGTGCACTGCATTACAACTAGGGATGTCCGATATTATCGGCCGATATTAGCCTAGCAATTTTATATCGGAAAATATCGGTATTGGTTTAAAACAACAACAAAAAAGTGTGTGATATGAAATGTGAGTTTACCATAATTACAGTAATCATATTCCATCATTATTCAAGGGCTTTTGGAGAGAAATGAGCACTGCAGAGGGCAGGTGTGTGTGTTTCTGTGTGCAGCTGACGCTGGTTAACTGTCAAATAGGTCAATCTCTACTCTAATCTAAGATTAGTGGGGCTCATTCAAATGACCACCAGTGAGTTTAGCCAAAGGTAACCAGGTATGAATAGGTTAGTCCATGGGCTAGAACAGATACCGGTACCATTTGAGTGGGCAAAACCTTACAACTAAATTGCTTATAGGGTAAATGAATATATTATAGACGCCGCTGGAGTCCTTGTCTAAGGACGCCATAGAGATAGCCTATCCAAAGGAGTAGCTTTTCATATTTATTGGACATTCAGTTATTTACCCTATTATTGTATTGTTTCCAAAAAGCAGACACATTGCCAATATCATATTTAATCTTAACCTAAGGCAACTAAAACATTTATAAAGGTAATAAAAGCAATGTGTTTGAATTTTTTCCGTGTACCACAGCAGGTCCAATACATTCTGTCCGGAAGCAATTAAAAAATATATATCTTATGTGTTCTTAGTTTTTAACCTTTTTACAAGTTTTTCCTAATAAAGTTGTTTTTATTTAGTATCTGTTTTGTAAAGTGACTTTAAAAACTTAGAAAAGCGCTATATAAATGATATGTATTAATATTATGAATTTGTTAGCAGTGGAGGCGGGTCGATTATCCTAAAAGAAAATGACAATGACAACCAATGACGTTCACAAGCCTATTGTGGAGGAAAACATAATTGGTCTTGCAGCAATAATATGAAAAACACTATATTTACTTTGAAAAAGTAGTGACATCAAGGCAAGTTTATGAGCTGAGACAGCTGGATTGTTCATGATGTAGCACAAGATCAGAAATGCACGTTGAAGGAGAGAGCATAACATTTTACAAAATAATACAAAAAGTAACCTTCAAAAGAAGGGGCCGCACACTCAAATGCAGGATGACTTACAATACTTTATTGATGTATACATATATATGTCACAGTACGATTGGAAAACCAGTCAGATTGAAAAAGGTGCACTCATTTTCACAGACGGAGGCGCCCCGTCTGAAGGTGACTTGAGCCACGAGAGGCACCGCCGAGCGTGTGTGTGTTCACTGTGGGTCCACGACGCCGCGAAGGGACGCGCGCAAGTCTGCGTTATAAGACATGGACAGCGCTTTGGATATCATCTTCACTACTATTCACCACTTCACCAGGTATGGACTAGTGTGTGTGTGTATATATATATGTATATATATATATATAATATGCTGTACCTATATATTAGTAGTTAGGCTACAGTATGTATAGTATCCTGTCCAGTATATTGAACACTATTGAACATATTAGGGTGTAAACGACCAATACTTTCTGTTACTCTCATCTTAGTTTACTTACACAATACATACTGTAACAGTTCCTCAATTTAGTTTTTAGTATACTCGTTTTTTTAAATGTGGTGCAAAGAAATGGAATCAGACTGAGCTCACTGCAGAAAGCAGATAAGTGTGTTCTGGTATTAGCATGGGATTACAGACATCACAGCGTTTAAGTGAAATTTGAAGGGAGTTTATGATATTCAACAAATTCTTTTTTTCCCCTTTGCTTTATTTCCACCAGGGGAAAAGAGTAAACAAAGAGAGGGAAATCTCCTTGAATTAATCTATAAACAAACAGAAAATGCATTAGTGGCATATCAAACATTTGTTGTTCCTGTAAAGCTGATAAAGCTTTAGTGTTAGTGTATTCCCAGTAGACTAAAACCAAAAAAAAAAGCAACTGTTTCTAGAGCTTTCCAGCTTGTCAACCTTTAATTGACAGCTTTACTGTATATATGGACAACTAATTTACATGTGGGGATACTTTCATACAGCAATAAGACTCCTAAAGATGTATTGTACCAATAAAAACTAAAAATAGATATTATTCAACTAAAATGGTTCTTTGGTTTTTGTAGTGGCTTAAATATGCACAATTAGAACAGTGCCTATTGTGATTTTTATTCAGACAGACATCAGAAAAGAAAAGTGGGGGAACAATGCAAAGGCCTGAGTGTTAATTTAACTATTTTTACACTCAGTTACACACTCACTTATGCATACATTTGGTGCCTTTCTATGCAAATGAGCCTCATTGCAAAGAAAGTCCAATTCACAAACACCAGCACTAATAGCCACACGCAGTTAGAGTGAAAGTTATTAGATTCTTCAGAAAGTCAGTGCTAACTGCTGCACATTTATAAGTGGTGTCATGCCCAGACTTTCCACTTATCATGGCAGCCCTAATTGTTGCCAAGCGAAGCCATAGTCATGCCAGGTGTGGTCATAAGCGGATATTTCAACCCTTTAGCCCATTAAGACCTGAGGTCGGTTCTACAAAATGCGTTCTAAATCAGTATAGTTCTCACACTTTGAAGATTTTTCAAAATGTTAAGAAATAGCAGATGTACAAGCTCGCAGCGTGGCACGAAGTGTTGTGCTGTGAGCTTGTATATCTACTATTTTTAAATAGCCAACGCGAAAATCTAAAATGACACAGATCCTTGCCCGGTTTTAATGGGCTATTAAGGGGTGTCAGACGTATTTTGCCCATTTATGACTTTTTGTCTCTGCATGCGCGTGTGTCCAACGCTGAAAGGCACGGATGCCGTCAGTGTAGTCAGTCACACAAAAAAACACAAAACACGACACACAAAACACGATGGATAACATTATTAAGGTACAGATTTCAGTTCTAGAACAGAAATGTGTAGTTTATGCTATACCCATTGTACTAGTTGTCAGAATACTCAGTGTGGTTCCAAGTACTTAGATGCTAGTTTATGACGTCAGTACTATGATGTCATATTGATGACATCAGGGATCTCCATATATGAGTATAAAAGTGAGACAGACAGACTCCTCTAATCATACCACTTTTTGACTTCAGTTGAATGGAGAGGTTACTAAACCAAGTTCATATGACATATCTAATAAGGCTTTCTAAGACTTAAATAACGTCATGGAAATGGGGTAAAATATTATGGGAAAGTTTAGAAAATTCATTTGCAAAAACTTGTGTGAACCCTGTTATCAGCTTCAATTTTTATAGTGTTCCATTTCCAATTTGTGTGCTAATTTTGTTCGGTTTCATCACTTCCAATTTCTCTTGTTTATCCTGTATCCTGTACGAGTTCTCTCGCCTGATGAAATTGGTATCTAGATAATATCATCTCGGATCCCGGATCTGTTTATCATTATGTGTTAATACTGGAGTGGATCCGAGAAGACCCGCATACTCAGTGCTGAATGATCAATAGAGAACAACATGAAGTGCTGGTGTGATGATTAGGATGACCTGCAGCGCAGAATAAGTTGCGCATGCGTGCCAGGTTGCCAGCTGTGAGTTCAGTGACTTTAGAGAGTGGAGAGAGCATATCAAATCATGACTCCATGGGATCAAAGGTGCATACACCGTGGCATGCATGACCATAGATTCCTTCTTCATCGAGGTGAAAACGTGCAATTTAATTTAATTGTCTCGTATTGTAAGCAGCTACAGCATATAGCTGTTAGATTCCATGATGGAGTAGCCTAATAGCTGACATGTGTTGGTAGAATGGTCCATATCTTACCAGTCGGGGTCGATTCTGTAATATCTCGGAACAAATCGGATCTCAGAACCAATCTCAGAGGGCCGATTAGGGTCCCAGTCTGTCTTCAAAAAAAAAAAATGTTGGGTCCACTCGGATATCGGAAACAAAGTGTACGGGTCCATTTGGTTCTGTCATTTAAAAACAAAACACTGAGCCAATCAGGCCTATAGGAACAACAGATGAGTGAGCACTAGGAAAGCGTAAATAAAGGCAATACCCAATTTATAGACAATATCAAACATATACTGTATGAAACAGCACACTAAACTACAGGAACCTCCTGTTGATCCTTCCAAACGGTTGTTGCTTTCACCCTCATGTCACCCCGCCTAAACGGCAATGCTCTCGCAACTCCCTGGGGAAGCACTCCTCGCAGTTTGAAAATCCTGCTATAAACAAAATAAACAACACATACACATTTAGTTATCATTTTTTGGCTGTCTGCAGTTATGAAGATACAGAGACGGGTGGCAGAAATGTTCGCCCCAGGCTATCTGCAGTCAAACACAGTAGTGCAGTTTTGTTTTGTCTTGCATTCCCCACGGGCATAAAATTGGCCAGCCTCACAACATGGAAGATGGTCCCTTCTCTATCCAGTGTCCCTTCAAAACTAGCAACTGCTCTGTCAAAAACCCAAACTTTTTATGACAGGAGGAGTCGGGGGCAATGCAAGGACGCAGAACACTGAACGGATTGTATGCAAACAGAGGAGGAAAAACAAGGCCCATAAATGTCAGTTTCTGGAGGATATCTGATATATCCTGGCATCGCAATCAGTTTGTGGGTGCCGCGCTGTGTCATGCAATAGAAATAGGTCGACAAGAATGAAGGCTGAATGGGTTTGTGTGGGCTCAGGGATTGTGATTGGAGACAAAGGGATGGGGGAGTGCTTGCGTGTGTGTGAGAGAGACGGGGCAAGAGTGTAAAAAAAAAAGAAAAATACTGACTGAAAGAGGCACGCCGCTTGCAGTTGTCATCTGCTTGTCGAGCAGCGAGGAGAGAACATTTATAACGTAGAGATGAAAAGCAGCCTGTTCAGATACTGAAGAGATTCTCTTTTACTCTCAACGCTCTCCAAGGCCACACTATACTGCTCTCCTTTTCACAGAAGCACAACAGCTACATCTGACCATTTGAGAGCACTATACCTCAAGGTCAGAGATGTGCGTGTGTGTGTACAGTACCTGGCCTTTCTATTAGGTCCTAAAGCAATTTACCTCCCCATCAGTGAGTGCGTGTGAAATATTAAGTAGCGATGGAATCGGACAGCCGCTCTAAACCACTCTGAGCAGATGCTGTATGCTTTTAAGTGCTGAATAATACATTTTGGTTCAATGTCTCTGTCTCCGTTAATGCCCCTACTAAACACTGCCGGGATTTCACCCTGCCGTTATTATTTCTCATAAATACTACTCACACCCTGACAATCAAGACACTTTAGCATGCACACATGCACAAGCACACACAGTTGCACAGGAACACATGCATTGACTCCATTTTCTCTCTTACCTTCTCTCTCTCGCTCTTCCCTCTCTCTGGCTTTCGCGCACGCACACACACACACACACACACACACACACACACACACACACACACACACACACACACACACACACACACACACACACACACACACACACACACACACACACACACACACACACACACACACACACACACACACACACACACACACACACACACACACACACACACACACACACATTCAGTGATTATGCTCTCCTGCACTGCCAGCCAGACATGTACCCTAGCGGTCGAAATCACCTGCTGCTCAAAGGAACATTAAACTTAATTTTTGGAGTAATGGATCTCATCGCTCAGTGAACCTAAAGCATTATACTTTGATACGCTTCAGTGCACGCTCATTAATTCTGACTTTGGGATACTTTCTCATAAGCACTGACCGCCCGCAAATAATTACAGCGCCTGACACGGAATTTGGAAAATTTAGACAAAGTTTCCCAGCCAGGTTCAATTTCATTCAACCATAATGATTTCTTTTCTTTCTTTCTTTCCTTTTTTTTGGGGCTGTATGAATGTGATGACGCAATTTGGCTGAGCTGGAGCGCAGCTAGGGCAGGGTGGTCCAATATTACCTGCACACATTAAACAGCCTCATTCATCATTTCCTTTCAAGTTTTAAAACATTTTCCGTTACACAGCGTCTGATGTATTGTAGCAATACTTTGTGCCGCTAAGCTAGGGGGAGCGCCCCCATTGAAAGTCATATCCAATAACACGGCCAGTGTTCGCTTGCACGGTTAGATAATATCCATCTTATTGCTTCCTCCCAGTTTCTGGCTCCGTTATTTCACACTAATCCTCAACTTGCAGGCGTTAGCAGTTTCATTGTTGGTCATACTGTACGGGAGCCATTTTGCTTCCCTCCCTCAAACCCCCTTTGTGTGAATCATTTGTCTTCTAAGTGGATTGACATTGGGGAGTACACGCCGCTGTTGAGCCTTTGCTGCAGTTGCCACCTCACTGTTATTCAATTTACAGCGCCACTAGCTTCCAGGAGACTACACACTTGCTAACAGGCGGAGTTCCAGGATGCAGGGGGAGATGATGTGCAAGGGTTGTGTGTGTGTCGGGGGTTCCCCGAGACGCTAGCACTAAGACAGTAACCCCCCATCCCATCCCATGACGCCGCTAATCCTCGGCTAACCAGGTCGATGCACGCCTTGTCAGATCGATGTGAATTGACAGGTTTAATTGATTTCTGTGGGAAAGGCAGATGCTCTCGTTCAGCTAGAAGCCCCTGCTCCACTCCTCACGCGGCGCTGGATGAACGTGTTGATTTGGAGCGGTCTCTGCTGGACGTTTTAAAGTGAGGAGGATTGTGAGAATCCGTTCAGTTTCTAAATCTATGCCTAAAACCTTAGTTTAATGACTAAGGCAGGCTTAAGTCCCTGAACGAATATCCTTGCTCCAAGACAAAGAATGCATCTTTGAATTGTGAGCCGAGCAGTGAGACATACCTGACTATGTGTTCAAATGTGACTCAAGTCTATAGTAAGAACACTGTAGGGGAAGTGGATTTTACACTGGATTTTTGTTGTTACATTGTAGTCCCAAGAACGCATGTGTTGTTTATCATATTTAATGATTGCGGGGGATAGATTTAACAAAATATTGTCTCTTTAATTTGAATCAGGAAAGAAAAGAAGGAACGACTATTGAATGATTTTTTCCTTGTTAAATAAATAAATAAAAAGAGGCTTTCTTATACCTAAGTGCAACATAACCATGGACGCCTGCAATTGTGTTTTAAGGACCCAGAGAAATATATTTGTCGGGAACCTGAAAGTTACACTAGGTCCATTTCTGATTGTCGAGACACAAGCTGCGAAACGAGAGCAGACACACAAAGCAAAAATATACCACCTGCTGATATTTTAGTGATGAAAGGGATGACTCAGAAGCCTAGCTTAAGAGCAGCTGGAACGTACAGCATTGAATTGATACATACTGTAGAAGTCTCTAAATGCACTATATACTGTACTATGACCTCTTTGTCAGGTAGCAATAGCACACTGCGAAACTGCTAGTTTTCACAACAGGGTAATTTGCTGTGTCTGAGTGTGAGGGAAAAACTGAGTAACTGAATCCCTGTACTGTACTGTATTGTTTAGCTTACATATTATGCAATTGATTTCTTTATGGTGTTGTACAGTTACACCACTATAAACCCTGTACTTTGTATGTCAAATAGTAACTATAGCCAATCGTTGCACATCTGCTATTTATTTTCACCGAATGTTCATCTGTTTTCACCAGTTTTGCCACATCCATAATTATTGTTTTGTTTACACCTGTAAGCTGACAGATGCCATTATCCATGACACTTGCGTTTTTGTTGGGTAAGTTACTTTTTCCCCTTCTTGGTGGCAGGTCAGGTGCAACGTTAAAATGGTGCTGCCTTATAGACGTGACTCAGGGAAATAAGGAACCTTATGCCACATACAGTATGTGGTGTGATGTGGAGTATAGTGCAACATCTAGTGGCTGAATGTTGTCTATAGCACGTTTAATACCAAGCCTGCTTTGCCATGTGGAGACACATCTATGAAAGGACTGCTGTGAGGTTCATTCAAAGAAAGAGATAAATATAATTAATAACTGCATAGTGAATACGGTAGATTCCAGCATCCTTTCATCCTCTTCCCCCATATAAACAGTTAATATTAAACAGTGTTTTAAAAAAAAGAAGAAAGAAAAAGATACGTCTTGGCCTTTATTGATAATACTCAGTAGAGAGAGACAGGAAATAGGGAGAGAGACTGGGAGTGACACGCAGCAAAGGTCGTCCGGCTTCGAAATCGAACGTGCGACTCCCTGTCAGACAGCCAGTTTGTAGCATGCGCCTTAACCGCTAGACCAGCGGCACCCCGATAGTAAACATAGTTTGATTCAAATTGAAAAGTAAGTGGTTGAAAGCAAAGAAAAGCCCTTCCCATTATACTTGCAATATTTAGTTTTTAATCTGCACTTAAGAAGGCGCCTGAAAAAGAACATTTAATTTGCCTGCTGTAATTGCATCAGGTTTCATAGGTTTAAACTCTAGCTGCATTAGTTGTTGATTAAAAAAAAAGTAGAAATCCTGGCAGGGAAATCTTTATTACAAATTATGCCCATAAAACAGAATATGCCTTTGGATCTGTGTGTGCGTGTGTGTGTGTGTGTGTGTGTGTGTGCGTGTATGCTCACATGCACCCATAAGTTGTATTAGGAAAGCCCATTTGGACATAATTCTGGCGTTTTTTGCTGATTTGGGTCTCATTAATGGATTTATGTCATTGTACTGTAGTTAGCATGGATTATCTGCTAAACACTGTCTACCTTTTACTGTTTGTCCCATTAACAATGACTTTTAAACTTGGATTTGGGAAACATTAGACAGCATTGCAGGAAGTAGGCCTAGTAAATGGATGGGACTGCATTTTATAGCCCTTTTTCTAGCCTTTAGGCCACTCAAATGCACTTTAGAATGTACTTCACATTCACACGCCGCAACGGTGGAACACCGTTACACATTACATGGTACATGTTCACACACCGATGGTGGAGGCAACCGTGCTGGGTGCCAACCTGCTCATCAAGACCTGTTAGTCCTAGTTAGACCTGAGGCCAATTCTACTAACTAGAAGCTCGGCCCTGCTACGCAGGGCCGAGCGTCTAGCCCGCCGCCACGCCCACGTAGCGGCCGCGGCCACTTGGCAGCGTATATAAGTGGCATAGCGTCATGAGGGCCAGTGGGGCCGTGGCTCGGTCAGTGAAGACCCTGTAGCGCGGATGATATGTGGCATAGAGGGGCAGATTTTAAATCTCCAGAGGAAACATCCGTGGGCTACCATTGGTTCAGCGATGTGTGCGGGCGCCCTGCGGGCCCTCCTCCTCCACCAATGTGCAGTATTGAGAGCCCTGACGTCACAACATTTGGAGCGATGGGCACTGCACTCTGGTTGGTTAGGGTACACCTAGGGCCCAGGTAGAACCCAGTTAAAGCCTGCATGGGCAAACCCAGTTAGGACCCGCCTTGGTCCCACATAAACGTGGCTAGTTGGGGCCCACCTAAGGGCCAGGTAGAAGCGACTTATAGCCCGCATGGGCATCGCAGTTAAGACCCACCTCGGCCCCACATAGAATTGCCTAGGTGGGGCCCACCTAAGGGCCAGGTAGAGTCGGTGGGGACCCCCCACAGGCCAATGTTAAAATGGTAGCACTTGTTCCTCAACATAGTGTGAATGTGCGTGCAAAGTTGACCACAATCGGACGCTGCATTCATGATTTGCAGCATTTTGTGCAAACTTTAGATGTGAATCTTAGCCAATGGGGATGGAATATGAAAGATTAAACAGATCCGTCTTGATCACATGACTATAGAGATCATGTGTACCGATTTGCGTGAAATGTAGATAAAATCGGAAGGAGTAATGTAAAGAAATATGTTGTACATAAGGCGGCCTCCTGGTGGAGCTATAAAAGGTAGATGTGAGAAATGCAGGGGAAAGGTTTTTCCTTGACCTCTAGAGAGTGCACATACAAAGTTTTACACAGATTGGTGCAGGTATAGGTAGAAACACAAATCGGACTGTTATAGCGCCACCATGAGGCTGATTAGAAAAATCTCAAGTGGAATTTCTTGCTCGGCATAGTGGGAATGTGGGTGCAAAGTTGCACGGAAAGTGCATGCTGTGTTCATAATTTGAGGCATTTTGGTCAAAACGGAGCAGTCCTGGAAACTTTGGAAGCCATTTTTAGTCAATCAGGATGGAAAATGAAAAATCTGAAAGACCGTGTTGTTTTTAATGACTATAGAGATACTGTGTATCGATTTGCGTGATGTTAGGAGAAAATATGTAGCAGTACTGTGAGAAAATGTGTTTTGCAAAAAGCGGCCTCCTGGTGGCACTATAACAGGGCCATGTGAAAGAAATGGGGCAGAGGTTCTGAATTGGCATCCAGGGAGTGTGTGTGCACAGTTGCGCTGCGATCAAGCCAACGATGCGGGAGATTAGCTATCCACAGACCGTCGGACGGACAGGGGGTAAAACATACTCTCGCGCCATGCCTTTCGGCCTGGCGGAGACAATAAAAAAGCTAAAGTAAAGGAAAAGACCATTACTGCAACAAAAGTAGTCAACAAACTATACTATAAAACATTGGCCACATTGTCAAATAATGTAAGAAAGAGGCAAACATGTTGAAAATAGCCGATCTACAAGCTTACAACGCCTCTCAACGTGAGGCGTTGTGAGCTTGTAGATCTGCTATTTTCACAATATTGACTTGTGGAACGGAGTCAAACAAAATTGGGGGGGTCCCCAGTTCAAATATGATTATTGGGGGGGGGGGGGGGTAGCCACTGCCCTAATCGGACCGAAATGATCTGAAATTACTACATGACCATAATGCAGCCTAAACGTGCGTTGCACGGGGCGGAGCAGCAATAATAACAGTTACCGCACGAACGTGCATTGTTGACAAAGTGATTGCACAGCCGCTGCAGGCATGACAACCACGTTAGCGTTAGCTACATGCCAACTATCACAGCGCCCTGTCCGTCGTCGCTGTGACTGACTGTGATGGCTACAGCCATAGATATATAAACACTACAGCAAGCTCTCTGAGATGCCATTGTCTGGGAACTGCTCTTAGCGTGACACGACCAATGAGAGTGAGCGCTTTCGTTGTTGCTAAGATACGGTGCATGGCACACGGCGTCTCTGCCCCATAGCTTGTAGATCTCTCACACATGATTGGCGTAGGCTGCTTTGCCGTCGACGCTGATTGGCTGCATGTTGCTGTGTCGTTGAAATGGGGTGCCAGGTCTGCTTTGTGTGTAAGCGATTTTGGGCTCATTTGGGCGCGCTTTTGGGCTGTTTTCCATAGAGCACGGCAGGGCTTGTTTCTGTCCCGTGACGGATGTGGCAAAGAAGGTGCAAAACGAACCATCCAGAAGTAAAGTGCGAGATGAAATATATAGCACTTTTTGATTATTAGAGAAGGAGACAGATGTGAAGGTGGAAAATGGAATGTAGGAGATTATATAGTTTTTCATGAGGGATTTTTGTAGCAAGTTGTGAGTGAATTGGGCCACTCCTGTGGGCGGGGGGCTGATTAGAACCATTGGGGTTTGGGAAGGAGACGCTCTCTGTTTGAGTGGTAGGATGCCTTCTAAATCAGTAGTTCTCACACTTTCAAGATTTGTCAAAAATGTTCAAAAATAGCAGATGTACAAGCTCACAGAGCTTGCACATCTGCTATTTTTGAACACAATCACTGCCAAGTATTAATTAATTCATTCATCCGCTGCTGCCAGCGTTTTGTATGTTATGTTGACGATCCACGGAGAACCACGGAAGTCACGTTGTGACACCAAAAAAAGAAGAAGCTCCGAGCTAGATGTGTTTTTCTACAATTCATAGGATTGGACGGAAGTGAATCTTTTTGGGATGACGTCATATCCGTATTTCTTCTCTCGCAGTCAAGGGATCATTCATTGGTTGCGGAAGAGCGCCCTCCGGCGTAATTTCTAAAAAAATATATTACATTTTTGTTTTTTATGTAGATCTACCTCAATGGCATTCAACGGTTGTATTTGAAATGACGTAGATCTATGTCAATGGCAGTGAATGTGTTAATAGCCAAACTAAAATGACAGATTCTTTCCCGGTTTTAATGGGTCAAGGTAAAAGATCTGCGACGGTGTCGGGCACTGAAAATAGCCAATCTGCAAGCTGACAACGCGTCGCAACGTGTTGTGAGCTTGTAGATTATCTATTTTTGGTCGTGAGACTGAGCATATGGTAAATTAAGCATTAATAACGTTGTGGAGAAAAGTGGTCACAGTGGTCTGAATTACCCCCTGGAGGTATCAATGTCTTGCTCTTTTGCACATACTGTGTGTAGCCAGTATAGCAGGGGATTGAACCGGAACCTTGCGGCTCCCAGACGGCCGCTCTACCTCCTGAGCCACTGCCGCCCCCGGGAGCTGAATTTGTCTGAGGGGAAAAGCTCGTTGCCATGCAATTCATATTTCACAGCACACTCATTGGCATTAATTGCATTCCCAACACTGCGATATCCAGAAGCAAGCTGCTTTTAATACAAATTGCTTCAGACGTTGAGTAATAACTTTTGCCTCTTTCACAACAGTGGCGGTCTCACACATCTTCCATATTCACAGCTCACAAGGATACTCCCATGGCCTTCTAATCAGGGTTCATTTTACACATCTCAGCCATGGCCATATACCTTTTTTCTTTTTAAATGTCACTCCTTTCAATGCAAGTGGAGGCGCTAAGAAGGTTGGCTGCATTTCTTCTCAAACGAGACAACCTTGGAAATCTAATTCAGAGCCCTGAGCTTTTTCTAGTGATGCAAACAATTTTCTCTGTACATGCTATGTATATAATTGATATAGTCGGATCTATAAATATTTGGACATCGACACAATTTTCATCATTTTGATGTACACCACCAATAAAATTGCAGACTTTCAGCTTTAATTTGAGGTATTTACTCTGCATCCAAATCAGGTGAACCGTGTAGCAATTGCAACCAAAAGTAATTGTACAATTTGCAGCTCAGCCAATCGTTGTGTTATTTGTGTTCTGTGTTATCCTCATTATTTCATTGACAAGGAGCAGATAAAAGGTCCAGAGTTCAATTCTGTGTGTTTTTTGCATTTGGAATCTGTTGCTATGAGATCCAAAGAGCTCTCACTTCCAGTGAAGCAAGCCATCATTAGGCAGAAAATTCAACACAAAGCCACCAGAGAGATGGCACATTTTTTTAAATAAAATTGTTGTGGCCAAATCAAATTGTGAAGAAAAAGGCCTTCACAACAGTTGGCCAGATCAAGAACACTCTCCAGGAGCCAGGAGGTAGGCGTACAATCAATAGAAGACTTCACCTGGGTTAATACAGAGGGTTCACCACAAGATGTAAGCCATTGGTGAGCTCCAAAAACAGGTAGAGTTAGCAAAAAAAAAGCTTGTACAGTTCTGGAACAACATATGGACAGATGAGACAAAGGTCAACTTGTACCAGAATGATGGAAAGAGAAGAGTATGGAGAAGGAAATGAAGTGCTCATCATAATCCAAAGCATACCACCTCATCAGTGAAGCATATGGTGGTGGCAGTGTTATGGTGTGGGCATGTATGGCTGCCAATGGAACTTGTTGGCTTGAACTTGTTGATTTGAACAAGTTCCAACTTGTGGAACTTGTTCCATTGACCCATACACTTCACCAGTGTCTGGTGAAGTCTATGGGTTCCAGACTTCATGCTTACATTTGACTGAACAGTATTTGCAACCAAGTATTGAAAGTGACAATTTGATTTAGGATTGTTAGTTTGCGCAATTAGCTTTGGTCCCTTAAGAAGGGGGAGGCACGTGTAGAAATTGTTGTAATTCCTACACCGTTCAACTGATTTGGATGTAAATACCTTCAAATTAAAGCTGAAAGTCTGCAGTTAAAGTACGTCTTGATTGTTTCATTTCAAATCCATTGTGGTGCTGTACAGAGACGGAAATTGTGAAAATGTATGTTTTATGGTGAGGGCCCCTGCAAACAGTTTAACCCAGTAAAACCGGGAACACATCTGTGTAGCCACATAAACCATTATTTTATACTTTGGCTAATCAAAAATAGCACAAATAGCTCAAATACAAATACATATCATTTTGGGGGTCTTTGACCTCTGTGCCTCTTGATCTCTGTCGACCTCGGACTGCTTCCAGAGGGGCCTGGGGTAGTGTTAGTGCTGTGGCACAGGCACACACGCTCCTCTTCAACCTGAGGTTGAGACTGATAGCTTGAGTATTTCCAATTTTCAATACTTTTACTTCTACTCCACTACATCTCAGAGGCAAATAGTATACTTTTACTCCACTACAATTATTTGAAAACTTTAGTTACTAGTTACTTTGTAGATTTGAATTATTATTACAAAACATACATTAAAGGAGTAGTTCACACCAAAAATCGGAGCCGGCCCTTCCATTAGGCAGAGTAGGCAAGCTCCATGAGGCTGGGGGGGGGGGGGGGGGGCGGCACACACCAAGCCTAGATTTGTTTAAAAAAAGAAAATAATTGAAAAATATATATTTGTGTATTTTTTTATAGAACACATCATCATCTGTTTTTACGTCTGGAGACGCGCCGCCTCAGGAGTCTCAAATCTGAACCCATTTGATTTGGTGTTGTGACCGCATGCCCTAGCTAACGTCGACCCCAGGCAGTAAAAATAACTCTCAAATTTGTACGTTTAAAGTATTTGAAAAACTAAAAGTTAGGTGCACCCCATCAATGCACCCCTCTCTTTCATAAGTTTTTGGTTTCTCCCAGCCATGTGTATCCAAACGGTTCTGCTTTCAGTTTCAACAGTGTGGCAGAATCAGAGTTAAATTAACTGTTTAATTTAGTCGTCTTTTGAGTCAATCGACAATACTGCAGGCGGCCATTTTCAATTTTATTGATAACTCACTTCCTGTTTCAGATTCCTATGGCCACCCCTTTTAGGATGGCTTAGGATGACCCAAGAGACATATGTGCCAAATTGTATGCTTCTACAGTATGGGATTCTATAGGCTTTTTGAGTCAATCGCCAACACTGTTGGCGGCCATTTTCCAATTATGTCAATAACTCACTTCCTGTTTATGTTTAGATTTTTTTGGGAACCCCTTCTAGGATGTTTCAGGATGACCCAAGGGACATCTGTATCAAATACTACTTAAAGGGTCTACCGGTATCCTTATATTGTAGTAGAAGAGGCACAGAGTAGAGCAGAAACATAACAGTTGAAGAGCCAGTAGGATGTAGGAGAGAGTAGTGGTCCAGAAAGCAAACAGGTAGAGGGTCTTGTTACAATACTGATCGACTGTCGAATTTGTAGTCTTATTGTAGTTGGGTGCTATGGAGTAGATCCAGACATTACCAGCGATGAACCAACAGAAGAGGAAAAGACGGGTCAAGGAATTCAAAGTCTTGCAGAATTGGCTGAGGGGATTGACGGTGCCATCCTTGGGCTCCAGGATATATTGCAAGAAGGAAAGCACAGTCACCAGCAGGCCAAATGCTCCTGCCACCAGCAAGTAGATGGGTATAAAGGGCTGCCCGGGGCATTCACCCAAGTACATTGCACCTATTGCAATCTGTGCAGTGGACAAGATGCAGAGAATGGAACATGTCCTAGCAGCGAACAGCCTTTTCCTGTTTTGTTGAAGCGCAAGGGGGTGGGGCCTAGCATGGGTGTTGAAGGCCGAGGAGGATGTTGAAAGTGATGCAGTGGTCGTGTGGTCTGGAGGAGCGAGATCCGATGTTTCGGCATGTCGCGGGTCACTTTCGGATCTCGACGACTCTATCAAGATCCGCGTCACTTTCGGACATCAATGACTCTAGCCGTACTTGGGCAAACATGGTTGATATTAACCTGACTAGCCAGATGAGGGCGGTATTGAGTCATCAATTCAATACACACCCTGATCTGGAATCTCTCAGGGTTACGCTGCCCGGTCGCTGCGTATTCGAACCAATCAGCGGCTGCTAGGGGCACGGGATCATCCAATCACCTGCCTAGTAGCTTGAAAAAAAGAAAAAACGTCTGTCATCGTATGCCACCCTTTATATAGTGCTTGGCTGGATGCTCCTGTCATCTCACTGATGTCACAATAAGTTAGCTATCTCCATATATGGAGATAATGGCTGGATGCTCGTGACATCTTACTGATGTCACGATAAGTTGGCTATTTCCGTATATGGAGTTTACGTTGGATGCTCATGACATCTCACTGATGTCACGAAAAGTTAGCTATCTCCATATATGGAGTTTACCAGGATATGTCGGATAACTCCATATAGGGAGCATCAGTATTCAGTGGGCAATCGTGCCAATCTATCAAATGCCTATATGAGGTGAAGGGAGTGAAAGTCTTCGTTACAGCGAGACGGTCTCGATAACTGTAGTGAATTGCAAGAGTCAACTAAAAAGGTCTGAAGAGATGTTTGCGTTTCTTCGTCGAAAGAGAGTCGGTCGCTGTGCTACTCTTAGCTCTATGATGCAAAAGTGGTCGTCCTGTGCTAGTTGCCTCCCATTCTCCCCCTCTCTCTCTCTCCCCCTCACACCCCCCCCCCCCTCTCTCTCTCTCTCTCTCTCTCTCTCTCTCTCTCTCTCTCTCTGCGTGCATGACGGGAGATTACTCTTATTGAGAATAAAACACCATTCTCTAATAGTTTTCTCTAATAGTTTTGTTTTCAATTTGGCTTTTGTATTTTGCATGATATCCTAGTTATTTGTATTTGTGAAATAGCCTTATTTAGGCTATATTATTATTAATACAAAATAGGCTATGGGGGCGGAGGTCGCAAGGTAAAATCCTGCCTAGGGCACCAAATTGCTCATGGCCGGCACTGCCAAAAATTACGTATTTTCTATGAATTACACACCCTGTGAACACACCTCCCACACAACACCATTGTACAGAAGCCACTCTGGGCGTGTTACTGTATGTACTTGGCCTGTATGTACTCGCATACAGGCTAATAGAGTAGAAATAACGCATTGGATAAAAGGAATGAGCCGTGAGAACAGCAACTGAGCCATGTAAAAAATCTATTCCAAATTGTATTCCTCACTGCACTATCATAGAAATGCCCTCCACCTTTCCTCTTTTCCTGCATGACAGTATAGCCATCACAGTCGAACCGACCGATTTCGCCATGAAAGAAATGGCTTTGAGTATTTCCAATTTTCAATACTTTTACTTCTACTCCACTACAATTATTTGAAAACTTGAGTTACTTTGTAGATTTGAATTATTACAAAACATACATTAAAGGTGTAGTTCACCCAAAGATTTTTTTTTTTTTTGCATTTGTCAATAATTTGATGACCGGCGGAAAGATGCTAATGTAACCGGTAGGAGACACAAAAAGTCGTTTGAGTCTCCGCCAGTCATCAAATTATTGGCTCAGGAATGGACAAAATCTAAATAACCTCCATGAATTCAATGCTTTATGGGGTGTGTAATTGATAGAAAATAAGTAATCTTTTGGGTGAACTACTCCTTTAACCACTTCAGCCCTCTACATTTTAGGTCTATAAGCTCACAATGCATGAGCTTGTAGATCTGATAATTTCAAACTATTATTATACATATACATTTGAAAACTTGCGAAATGGGACATTCTGAAAAATGACAACTTTCTACTTTTGGTACTTTAAGTACATTTTTATACCGATACTTCTACATTGCAGTATTGACACTTTTACTTTTTCCACCACTGCTCTTGTCTTCACACACACTTATGACCTGGCACCCGCCACCACCTGACTGCACTCTTTGTCCTGCTCTCCACAAGGTTCCTTTACTGATACATCAATTCGTTTTTTAAGTCTGACGTAATTTTGTAATCCGACGTCACTTCCGGGTCCAAGAGGAGCCAGACGGCTCGTCCTCTCTTCATTGTACACAAACATATTGGAACCCGTAAATCTTTTTACAATAACCTCCTTTTTCAGAAATGAACCATTGAGGGTTAAAATGGGTCTTAATGCTAATATCATAGACAGTAAAAAAGTAGGCTAATATATTTATACTGTATACATATTTATTGTGGGCTCGCTGCAGCAGCACCTAACTACTCCCACATACTTTCACTTAGAAACTCCTTTCAAACTTGAAAAAAATCCAGTTTACTGTGGACACGTGTGCTTGTACTTTTCTTTTTGAAATAATTTATAGTTTTTGAAATATTTAACTTTAAGCACCCAATGCCCGGGGCATTCAGAGGAGAAATGCCCCGTGTTTTCGTAAAGTCACTGTACAGATATTTATTTTACATCACCAAGTGCACACAGGTCTGCTCTCTCCGATTTAATCCAAAGATCTAAGCTGTGTGATGTATACATTTTTAGTTAAGACTATTAATATAAACCCATGTACCTATACACTCTAGCAATCTGTAGCAGCTGGTGCTACCTAATCTGTCAGTCAGCTCAGTGGTGCTGCAAAGTAACTAAGTATATTTACTCAGGTACTATGCAAACTTACCATGCACAGTTTCATTTTGAGGTCCTTTTACTTTCCTTTCCATTTTTGTTACTCCTACTCCACTACAATGACAGCATTTTACAGCTTTAGTTACTTAATTGTTACTTTGCTGATTTTATTATTAACACAAAACCTACAGTAACCACATACAGCCGATCTACAATTTGACGCGTTAAATGAAAATTTGAGTACTTTCACTTTGGTACTCAAAGTATATTTTGATGCTAAAACGTTTGTACACTGTAAGCTCCAAACCCCTGTCTGTCTGTCTCTTATATGTCATCATGATTTGTGTGCATGGGGTTCTCATCTTAAACAAGCTTAGTGCTTAATGAGTTTTCCAGTTTAGTAGACCTTGTATTGTGAATTTGTACTTCCATGTACTATTATGTACTGTCATGTACTGTTCTCATGTCTTACTAAATAAAGTACATCAATCAATCAATGCATTGTGAGCTTGTAGATCTGCCCTGGCGCCCGGGGGCTGGGGCAGCTGGTTGTGGTATCTCGATTGTAGATACATTCCGGGGGTTTATATCTCCCATATGTGAACAACGAGAGCAATGAAACGAAACTATGGGTTACTTCCGTAACCCCGGTTTTGTAAATTGCGAACGAGTTCACAAAAACACCCTTCTTTTTGCTTGGCAGAAGGAAGCTGGTGTGTAAAGAGAATGACTTCCGCTTGCCGGGTCCTCGGGGGAGGGACTTCCGGAAAGCGGCTGAAGGCCCACCGGGCCAATAGGGTTTGACCCTGAGGGAGTGAATGTGAAGCTTCTGTCATCGCGCCAGGGGGCACTGTTTCCCATATGTGAACAACTGAACGCTGTTTCCCATATGTGAACGAAATTTACAAAACCGGGGTTACGGAAGTAACCCATAGTTTTTTGGCTTTAAAGCGAGCCCACATTGTTTCTTCAGGAACAATATTTCTAGTTATATATTATTATTATCATTCTAATATATATTTTTTATATATATTATATATATATATTTATTTATATATATGTATATATATATATATATATGTATATATATATATATATATATATATATATATAAAATAACCATTTCCTCTTCTCTTTGCTGTTGCCAGGGGAGCGATAGAATGACACTTTAGTCGTTAGTTTAGTCTCAGATCTGTTAAAACAGCTAGGGACACAGTTGTTCTGACGGGGCGCAACGTCACGGCTTAACAACATAATTGTGTACACAGGTAGAATAGTACAATTATTTTGTTCTGGTTCCTCAGACATAAAATAGTAGCAGCAATAACAATAGCAGCAAATCTCTGCATTCGTACTTGTGTGTGTGCATGCGTGCGTGCATGTAAGTGAGTGTGCGTCTAGGCCCGTGCCCAATGGGCAGTGGTCTAATAATAATAATGAATCATAATAATAATAATAATAAATATAAAATATACAACAAAGAAAAACTAAGCTACTATCAAGAATTGCAGCAGTATTCATAGAGAAAATTTGACCTAATGCCATATTTGAAGGTGCTGTGTCTAAGGTGCTTACTGCTAGGTTATAAACATCTATTATAAACATCTGTGCGTGTGTAAAAGCTGTAAAGTGACCTATGCCACGTGTCCTTGCCATTGTTCAACACACAGGCCGCCTCTGTCTGACCCCAGACAGGCCGTTGGTGGACGGGCGGGCAGGCGGGACAGTAATTATGGAAGAATTGCTCCCATGTTTTACTTAAAGCACGACCTCACCCAATTTTCAACCTATCTTGATATAATTGGTCGTCACTAATGCTCATTATAATCCACAATATTTTCCTCTGAGATGTAGTGGGGTAGAAGTAAAAGTATTGAAAATTCTAATTACTGAGTAAATGTACTTAGTTACTTTACACCACTGGCATTAGCGTTTCCCAAGATCCTTTTTCTTTAAAAAGCCAGAAACTACTGTTGCTTAGAGGCTGGCCCCGCACAGCATGGCCCCAACCTGCATGATTCATCTCCCACTCTGCACTGTTCAGAGCGCATGCACCCACTTACATTATGTACGCATGAGCATTCATGCATGCAAGTGTACAGTACACTTAGTAAATCCAGCAGATATATTTGTGCAAAATGCGAGGTATTTGTATACAAGTAGGTGGGTAGGTTAGCAAGAGGTGGCAGGTGGAAAAGACAGATAGATAAATAAATGGATATACAGTAAATAGATGGATGTGAAAACAAGTCTGCAATGTTTTCCTATATTTATTAATGTATTTGAACTGACTCCTGGTACAGCACCTCTCTTCTTTTGCAGAACCACAGGAAATTAACTCGCACAGCTAATCAGCACAAACTATCGCACTGCCAACTGGCGATAAATCCATTTGTTCATTCTCCAAACTCCCTGAAATGTCTGACACAAAACATTATCTCTTGACTGTGTGTGTGTGTGTGTGTGTGTGTGTGTGTGTGTGTGTGTGTGTGTGTGTGTGTGTGTGTGTGTGTGTGTGTGTGTGTGTGTGTGTGTGTGTGTGTGTGTGTGTGTGTGTGTGTGTGTGTGTGTGTGTGTGTGTGAGAGACGGGGGGGTGGTCCTTTTTTCCTGGCGGCAGGACGTGTTTAAAGAGGGAGAGGTCATCGTCGGCGTGGCAGCAGCCTTTCCCTCCTAATGACGCGTCAACGTGGGAGTCCCAGCATTCCCCCTAATTATTGTTGATTGCATTCATTATGTCACTTCCCCATGTCTTGGAGGCGCAGTTGGTGGCTCGGGCTAAATGGCAGCGACGGGTTTTGCTGTTTCTCAAAGCTAATTGGACAGCACTTTTGAGAAGCGAACAGAAAGGCAGGGGGAAAAAGTACCTCTCATCAGCAGACTTGTCCCTCTTCAAATTATTATTATTATAATTTTTTTGAGCCAGCAGATGCCCCCACCTCCAGAAAGAGGACCACAGCCAGAGTTTTGTGAGATGTCAAAAATATCCTCAAAGCACTGTTTTAGTCAAATTAAACAGGCTTGAAATATTCCTCCTTACCTATATTATTTTATTTCATTTTTGTTAGAAACTGCTTAGAGGTCTGATGTTGAACAGCAGAATGGGCAAAGATTTTGTTTCCTAAGAAGATGCTGCGCGTAATGGGGATTAACCACATTTACCCTAGCGTCCCTATTCTGGGCATATTCGGGGGAAAACAGTAGATCTACACAACGTGTAGCTTGCAGATTGGCCACTTGTCGGCAAATAGATTTGGAGTAGAGGGAAAAAGGAGGGGGCCTTGGGGGCTCTGGTCAACTAAGTATACTGTAGAGTTTGAGTGGTTAAAAAGAGGGAATGGCCATTGTCATCTTCCAAGCATCCATCCACCTTGGGTTATAGCCTATCCTGGCTCAGCATCTCCATTACTTACACTTAAACTATATTAAAAGAATGTGAATGATATGGTCAATATAGTGTATTTGAAGGCACTATAGGGAAATATGGTGTCTGCAGGTTCCATACACCCTGAAAAGAAAATGAAAAGAGATTGGAAAAGCACTTTGGGAGCCATTCTAAATCCCACAGATCAGCAGTGAAGGGACAGCCAAGCTGGCAATAGAGATACGAAGACACAATGGTGAATCACTCCCACACAGTCACCAACAATACAAGCCAGGGGCACTGACACACACATACTTACTCTCATGCACTTGTACATGCGTGGAACTAATCGATTTAATTATGACAAATAATGAAAGATTTTATAAAATAATCGATTGATAATTTATCCCTATTTTGGGCACGTCATTATGGCAAAAGGTCAAACAATGTAAAATAAATACATAGTGAAAATATCTACAAGCTCAGGCGCTGTGAGCTTGTAGATCGGCTATTTTCACTATAACACTGTTGTGTGACAAAGTATAATGTTTAAAGGGACACTTCACCCAAAACCTTTTTTCATGAAGTCTAGGACCCCATAAACATGATCCTGGTGTTTTTTTTGTGTTGTATCTGTGTTTTTAGATTTTTGATCCGTTTGATCCGTGAGACACGGCTGAAAGCGTCAAATGACGCGGAAAATGACGTTTTCAGCCGTGTCTCACCTTATGTCCGAACTACATACTGCAGGTGACTACAGGTGTAGTTCAAACCCAAACCAACGCCCATGGTTCAAAGGACCGGCCCCTGAGGGTGTCTCCCAAACATTTCCCCACTCGGCAACTCCCATTAGCTACCTCACACATGTACTGTCATGGCGTGTGTAAACATATCAGAGTTATACTTTAGTACCCGGACCCACACGCAGCTAAGGCGGGCAGTGAGGAGCAACAACCCGTCGGGGATGTTTCTTAGTGGAACTGACAATGTACACGGACCGTGGACGGTGGACGCTTGTCTCTCGAGTAAGTAAACATGCTGTAAAGTTGCCACTATCACTATAATCTCATGTTGTATATGTGTGTGTGTATATATATGACTCCTGGCAAACCTGTTCACCGCTGCTGCATGTCAGAAGTCATCTCCACTGTTCCTATGTCATGAGCAACAGACACCGTTGGCTTGTTTTACAAATAGGCCTAAAACATGTCTACAACCCAGTCCAGAACTGACAGAATACATGCTTAATCCATATGCTCTGTTCATTATATACATTACTTCACTATCACTGTCCATTTAATCCTAATCAAGACAATACAAAAATAAAAAAGGCCAAACAAGCTAAATTCATTTCAGAACTAAACATTTAGATTCTGCTGGATCTTCGTCTGAGGAATCAAGCATGACACGTAAATCAATCAAACAATGCACTGAAAAACAGGCCACTGAGTCGATAATATAATCTATCCCCAGCCTAAATTGTTGTAATTGTTAGATTTGGCTTGAATCATTCTTTCTGAATGATTACACTTGAAAACAAATTAGGAATTGTATTCCTAAAGGCTTCATCTATTTGCAAATAGGGCAACTAAATTATCAGAATAGAAATGAATAAAAAACATAATGATGCATGGACAGTTTAGCTATATCCTGTCTTTTGATGCTGACACCATTGGCATTTTTGTTTTTTATTTGCAGATAAAATCCAGAGTTTTGATTTAACTCTTTAGTAGAGATCAATGAATGAGAGAGAATGTAGTGACACTTCTGGTTAGTACTGTAGTTACTTCAAAACAAACTAATTCTCCTTTTTTTGTCCTTCTTTTTACAGTCTGTAAAATGATGCTGACATGATACTGACCACGATACTGACATGTTAATGATGATGTCAGCAGTGCTGGACCCAATACTTTTTTTTAACCCTTGTGTTCATTTAGCATTTTCAGCATGTTATACAGGGGAAGAACATCATATCATCATATCACATCATTCTTATTTTTTTTCCCCGAAAAGGACATCCTTTCATCATATATTGTTTTGGTCCCCCCACCACCCCCCTCCACCCATTACTGGTTAGAATGCATACAACACAAAGCAAAGTACAAAAGTAAACAGACATGTACAAAAATGGACATGGACTTCAGATAAGGCCATGGGGTGTCATGCTGATTCAGCTGCTGATCAGACTCAGCTTGTTCTGTTTTGAGTTGAAACAAGAACTAAAAAATGTAGTGGATATATGGATAGGTTTGCCTGGATGACGTATTTCGGGCGAAATGTCCGCAAAAATGGGCGAAATGTCCGGGCGAAATGTCCGCATTTTTGGGGCGAAGTGTCCGGGCGAAATGTCCGACTTTTTGGGCGAAGTGCGGAAAGGGCGAAATGACTTGTATTCCTTGGGTAGACTAAACTAGCTTGTGGAGCCTGGCGTGAACGGAACGTTTGTCATTGTTGACTTTGATGTAGCCTCGGTGTTGGCACTTTTTCCATTCACAGCCCTTTCATCTACATAAACGTTCATATTTCAAATATAAAATTCTTACCCCGTGGCCACAGATGTTACAATTGGAATCGGATGGGTCTAAGTACATGTATCTTCCATATTGTTCAATAAAAAAACATTTAAATCCGAACGGTGGCCATTTTCTCATAGATGTTTAATGTATCAGAGTGCAATACACATCCCAACCGATAGGGTCGCGTAATTGAAAGCATAAGGAGAAAATGGCCACCGATTGGATTAAAATGCTTTTTATTAAACAATACGGAAGATACTGGTGCTTAGACCCACCCGATTCAAATTGTAACATCCGTGGCATGAGGTCAGCACTTTATATTTGAAATTTGAACGTTTATGTAGATGTACGGTCTGTACATGTAGAAAGTGCAAACACCAGGTTGAAGCTCCGCCATGACTGACATGTTTCGTCCCGACTGACGGCCGTGTGCGTAGAGTAGCACAACGTCACTTTACTTACTGATTGCGTTCGACTCGTTTCACTAAAATTAAAACGGACTGCGGGTAATGGGAGAAGACAAGTGTCTCTTGTTCACAAAAAAAGTATGGTTACATGAAATTAATTAATCTCTGTGCAGGGAGGGAAAAAGAAAAGGGTGCGTCGTTTGTCCCCGCCTTATAGCAGATCTACAAGCTCACAACGCGTCGCGGACTCAACACTTTGTGAGCTTGTAGGTCTGCTATTTTCGGTGCGCATGCAACTAAGAACAAATTATGTATCACGTCGGATGATATCCATGTAAACTACAAGTCTAATCTAATGTGTTCTTTCCAATGACAGGACAGAAAGTCGTCATCAGCCTGCAAAAATGGAACTGCTGTTGAAGACCTGGGACTACAGCCATATATATTATTTTTCTAAATAAAACGGTTACATTTACACACTGCTTGCTCTACTCATTGGTATATTCTACATTGTGTAAGCATTTATAATGACAAAATGTATGAACACCCAAATCTATAAGGGTTCTTTTGAACTGTTTCATGATATAGGATAGGAGATGGTCTTTCATTTGGCAGAATATGGTACATAATTACATGACTTGTAAGCATTACAGATATAATAGTGAAAAACTCTTGTTCATTCTCTTAGTATTTACTTCGACATGCAATCATTATTTTTCTGGGGACCCCAGCACGTTGGATTCAACTTTACTGGTCTTAGATACAATAGGCTATAGTAAAACCTAACATTATCCATATACACCAATTGAAAGCATGAAACTGTCTCAGTTGAAAATAAAAAGAAAACGATTCGGCTGTGTATGACAAGAGTATTTGAACATTAGCATGTCATCTATTCTAAAGTAATGGCCAAGTTTAGTCCAAAGAATATAACTGTAAATGACAGTGAAACATTATGTTCTCAGAAATAAGGAAAAATGCATGACATGAGTATGAAACGTTTTGTTTTATTATATTGTTGACTATGCCTCAACGCCATGGATGTCCCGACTAGATGGACATCACCAGCACCGGACTGTCTTCATGGTGGGAACTGGGAAGGAATGTTGAACACACACACACACACACACACACACACACACACACACACACACACACACACACACACACACACACACACTTTGTGCTACTCTGCTAATTTACACATGATATTTAGTTTGCTAAAAGATGCAATCGATACAGAATACAATACAACAGCAGCGAAGATTGAGTGTTGCCAGATCTTGTGAGAGAAATAAGCAACCAGATCTATGAAAACAAGCCCAAAAGAAAATACCTATAGGCCAAGAGCACTTGAAACCTAGACATAGGCTATTTGAAAATTGCCGATCTACAAGCTCACAACGCGTAGCGATGTGACGCATTGTGAGGTTGTAGATCTGCTATTTTCTAAGAAATCTTGAGTAAAAAAAGCACTAAATGTATGGAATATTTTTGAAACATTTTAACAACACAAATCTGGTACAGGGGTCCTTGGCAGAAATTATAATTTCAGATGAGGGTCCGTGGACAAGTACACAATTATTTTATCTATGTATTTAAAAACAAGCCCAAAAAAAGTAACCCTCAACTACCAATATTTACAAAGTCCCAGAGTCGCTTATAATAAGCAGACATGGCAACACTGGTTGATGACAACATCAACATGTGTTGATGTTGTAGTGAGAACTGGGAGGGGAAAGTTACAATGTAGACCACACCCCCACGCATTCTCCCCTCCCATCAAGGAAGGGCAGTGCCCCAAAGCATTATGGTCATTGTAGTAATACTGCAGTCCAGTCAAACCCCAGTCAAAAACACATACTTCTATATTGTTCTGGCCATAGGGTGCAAATGTCAAAATTTGCTACTGTTATCTACTACAAATATTATACTACAAAAGTTCTTCCAGGGGTGAAGTGCTCCTTTAAGTCGTTAATCGATTTGTTGATATGTATTTGAAAAATGTAAAATATATGATTATTCGATTAATCCAAAAAGTTAGACCCCAAAATTATTGCTAGTTGCAGCCCTACATACAGTACGTGCTAGCCTTGCGTGGCCAGACAATATCACACGACACACTGCGTGGATATTAGTCTGGTCCCTATCAACGATAGATTTCTTTTCCAAGGGGCGGTTACAAAAAGATCCAAACGGACTCTATTGGTTAGACCTAAACCAATCAGAGCAGTGCTTCCTTGTACGAACGAATCGGAGCAGTGCTTCCTTGTACGTCATTGCTCCAAATAAGGTGATAAGCCCGCCCATACTGGGCCCTGATTGGTCCCGCACAACCTCTGCGGGAGAGAAATACATTCTCTATGGAGGGGGCAAGACCTAATCTGCCGAGGGCTAAAGTGCATGCAATTTTGTAAAGGCAGATTCGTCTGGAACCAGGCTAAGTGCGTGCACTACTAACCACTACCACAGTTTGCGCTCCCACGCAACACCATTGTACAGAAGCCACTCTGGCCATGTGACTGCATGCTCTGCTCACAGGTCAAAGTTATTACCAGGGGTCAATTTGCTCGAGGGGGAAAATGCACGCCTCTGCTTTTGATATCCCCCCACCCTCTGGTCACCATCCTTATGGCCGGTGGGGATGTGTTTCATCCCTGCTTCACAATTTAAAAATTCAATGAAAAATCGATGTTAACTACATTAACCCTGGTGCCTGCTATTTGGGGGAAATCTTCTAAATCTTTCAGAAATGTTCCTTTATTTGTTTTTATTTCCAAACTAGCAAAAATAGATGTACAAGCGCTCACAACGTGACGTATAGATCGGCAAATTCTGCCATTTGTCGTACCACAAAATATATAGGGCTTAACCCATTAAAACCATGAAAGCGTCTGTGTCATTTTATACTTTGGCTATTCAAAAAAGCAGATATACAAGCTCATGGCGCGTCACTTTGTGCCGCGCTATGAGCTTGTAGATTTGTGCAAATTTTTGAATATATATATATATATATATATTTTCAAAGAGACCAATTTCATTCCTGGCCTTCCCTCATCCTTGTACATACATGTACTAACCACTAACACATTTTGTGCTCCCACGCAACACCACTGTACAGAAGCCACTCTGGGCGTGTTACTGTATGTATTTGGCCTGTATGTACTCGCATACAGGCCAATGTTATTACCGCTGACCTCAGAATGTAGAGTAGAAATAATGCATTGGATAAAAGGAATGAGCCGTGGGAACAGCAACCTTGCACTGAGCCAAAAAAAAAAAACTCTATTCCAAATTGTATTCCTCACTGCACTACCATAGAAATGCCCTCCACCTTTCCTCCTTTCCTGTTTGACAGTATGCCATCGCAGTCGAACCGACCAATTTTGCCATTAAGTTGGCACCCGGTGCTTATATGAAAGAAATGGCTTTCTTAAGGTGAAGCAGAAATATCCTTTCTGGTTTCCTGCCCTGGTTTTGCATATCAGCAAATGTCTCCAGTGAAATATGCTCTCTGTCCTCTTAATGCAGCTTTTTGCACGAGTTTGCACGTGACGTAACAGAGCTCAGGACGCTTCTGCACATTGAGAGAGAGAGAGAGAGAGAGAGAGAGACAGAATGCAGCTAAATCCTTTCACACACACTCGTGATGTGTGATATATTGTTATACTACATGTTTTATGCAAACATAGAACTGAAATTAACACCAAGGCTTTGTTGCCTAAGCTGTGGGCAGGCAGGTTGTATAACTGACATAAATAAGCATTTGTGATGGTGTTTATAGACATTCATCTTGATTGCAGCCTCCAGACTATCTCTCTCTCTCTCTCTCTCTCTGTCTGTCAGTCTAAAAGGCATTCAGCTTTTAAGACGTACAGGTGTAAAGAGGCAAACTCAGGTCTTTCACAAGGTGCAACAAATATTTCCCATTTTCCCAAAACAACGAGTGACTTGTCTTTGACACCGACTAAGATGAATGACTACTACACCTGTGCAAAATTGTGGAGTTACTTTCTGTCTCTTCTGTTACTTCTGCACTCACTCTTGGGTCAGCAGAATACCCCGCGCGCGGTTACGCACGCACACACACACGCACGCACGCACGCACGCACGCACGCACGCACGCACGCACGCACGCACGCACGCACGCACGCACACACACACACTAACAACAAACAGCATCATACAGTAGATGCACACAACCACAGCACACCCGGGCACAAACAGATAATGACATACCTTTACTGCATTCTATATCAGCATTGGCACCTTACAAATAAACAGTTGACCAAAACAAACAAAAACAAACAAAAGAAACGTGCGGTGCACCACCACTGCTCTGGCGAGTCGCTCGGCGTGTGTTCACAAGCAACCGCGCTGCCGGGCTGTGTGAAACTACGCGAGGGGGCCAATTTGAGAGAGATGGGTACTGACGATGACACTTGTCGCCACATGGCACCTGTCACTGCCTATGCTGACATGTCAGACTGAGGTGCTCAACCCCCTACCCCCACTGATGACTGGCAGAGAGAGAGAGGGAGAGAGAGATGGCAGGTAGCCTTTAAAAGTCTGCCGCCTGGCACACACCTCATCATTAACGGGCCCTGCTGAAGGCCCTCTTCTGGCCCACTTCCAGAGAGAGAGAGGGAGAGATCAGAACAGTGCTCACCAGGACCCTCACTCCTTAATCCCCAAGCACTCCCCCTTCCCCCCCCCCCTCACACACACACTCCTTGGCCCCCTCCCTCGCTTCCTCCCTCCACTTCTCCCCTCTCTATCCTTGGAGCACCATGCGATGTCAGCACTCAGCAGCCATCTACCTTTAGCACATCAAACGTGTGCCCGCCAGCCCCCTTTTTTAAAGCCACGTATAAAATAAATAAATAAATAAATAAGAACAGAAAGGAGGAGAGGAGGTGGTGGCAGAATGCTATCATTAGGCTGGCCCCCTGGTGGCAAATGCTGCATCACTCTCTCTCTCGCTCTCTCTTTCTCTCTCTCTCTCTCTCTCTCTCTCTCTCTCTCTCTCTCTCTCTCTCTCTCTCTCTCTGTGTCAAATTTTTCTCCAGCTCTGCTTCTTCACTGCGCTGAAATAAAATAATAAATGTAATCTCATGTCTGGCACCACAACATCTTGAGTCAATCTCAAGCTGGTGAATTCTCCCCAACACAATATAGTCCACTGTAAAGGACCCAATTACTAGTAAAACCAGCATGAATACGTTGAAGCCCACGGGGCAGCCTTTTGGCACGTGCCTAATAACACTGATTCGCATGCCTAACAATGCCGATATGCACAGGCACCGTTGCAGCTCGTCCCTGATTGTCCTGAATTTGGCATTGAATGCCCACTTGCCCAGCACCGTGGGAACAAGCCCATCCCTTTAAGTGGAGATTGCATTATTAGAGCGCTAAGTGGTTCTCCGTGTGTGAATGCATGCTAAGCGGAATGCAGCCAGGGAGTCAGCTGAGACGATGGTCGGTCATTGCGCTCTGTGGCAGGAGGGAGGACCCCGAACCGCCTCTCATCCTAATAATATATTAGGGTGACTATATTTTCAAAAACCCAAACCGGGACCCTTAATCACTTAAATCAATACATTTTGTCACGAAGCGACACGCTGTGAGCTTGTACTGCAGATACTATTTGTTTTCCCTATTTTTTTTATCCCACGATTTTGTAACCCATTTTTTCACCCAGTGCCAATTGTCTAAGTAATCCTGGGCCTTACACTCCCTCTGCCAGCCTAGGGAGAGCCTAGAACGGAGCTCATGTCTCCTTCAATGCATGAGAGCTAGCAAGCCGCTTCTTATCACCTGACGGGGGAGGTTCCCTGGTTAGACGTAGCATGTGGAAGGAACACGTTATTCCAACCAGTTCCTTTCCCCTCCATCAGGTGCCCTGGCTGACCAGGGGGAGGCAGTATAGAGACCAGGATTACTGCATGTTTTTGAATGCGCCACCCTTATTTTCGCTACTTTTGACCATTTCCTTTACTTTTTTTTTAATATATTTATTTTATTTTCACCTGGTGTTTTCATCAGGATGGAGGACAATTGTGTTAGCACTTAGCGCACAAAGTGACTGCACTTTTCAACAGGACAGAACATGATAAACATCTCTGTAAGCACTCAAAACAAGTTATTTTAATTGTAGTGAAAACTGGGCCAATTTGGATGTGAATGTTGAAAGCTGGGACTTTTTTGTGGTTTACAGATATTAGTTGTGACTCGGGACACCCAGCTTGAAACCGGGACAAGATATCCCGGGCAAACAGGGACGTCTGGTCACCCTACAATCACTTTTCAGCCTCGACCAACCGCCAGCCTGCCCAGCACCTTCCCAGCTGCCACTACCCGCCAATCATAAAAGTGTGATAAGAAGCTGTTGATCTGAAGTGTGAGCGTATAGTCGATGAAGGAGACGTGACAAGAAGAGAAGGACGGAGGAGGAAGGGATGTGAAAAAAGGGGAAGGGCTTAGCAGAGACTCACTGTTGGAATTTTTTTTTTTTTTGGTGGGCGACACACAAGTATATCTTTCGACTTCATACGTATGCTGGGAATTATTACAGCAAGAGGAGGATTTAGATAGGTCAGGGTCCAGGGCTTCCCAAATGTTTCCATACCAAGGACCGCCAAATAGCCATAGCTTGACTGGCTATTGTGAACTGGTGAAAATAGAAGATCTAGTTCACACATTTTTGAAAGTCTTTGACATTAATTACTTGCTTAAAATCTGAATTGAAATGAATCTCTCTATATTTTTAACCACTTAAACCCTATATCCCTATTCTTAGAACACAACGTGTTGCGACGCAACACAATGTGAGCTTGTCTATCGGCTATTTTCAGAGGAGATACTTAATGTAGAGCGAAAACAGAAAAGTCACTAGCGTACAGCCCTGAGGGACTCCGGTTAACCAACTTTGGGGTTTAAGTGGTTAATGATTCTCCACCACTCCACCCCCTTTTCAATTGCCCTCCCCCCCTGACGCCCCCCCTGGGGGCCGTGGCCCCCATTTGAAAACCACTGGAATAGGTCACAATGAAAGGAGGCCCACTGGGAGATACAAATCTGAGGGTGAGAGAAGATAGGACTGCGGCAGCGTATCTGTTTGAGTGTGCGTGTGTTGGGGCGGTGTAGATTTACAGTCCTATGGGACGTTACATTGCGGGAGAAAACACAATGTGCGGTCTGATGTGTTTTACGAGTCACGTGACCCCAACCCAGTCAATAGACATTAAGGGGAAGTTGGAGAGCAAACTGAGACGCACACACCTGACTGAAATGACTTTCTTTTTCCCCCCTTTTTCTCTCTTGGTGCTTTTTACCCCTTTTTCTCCCCAATTTAATCGTTATGCCAATTGATTCCTCTTCACACCAAGGGGCTAGTACATTGAGGCTATATAGGAAGTGTGACAGTTCATATGAATGGCCTGTAGTCTCGCTGTTTGAACCCCTGCTGGTTGCAGAAGCAATTAGGCTCTATTCAAGCGGATGGGTTTTTGGCCAAACTTAACACTTGATTGTATTACCTTAATAAACATTATCATAAATACTATATGCTTCCAGTCGCTAGTTTAAAGTCTTCTTTCAATCACCATGATATGCGTTTTGGTAAATTATGGTCCCATTTATTTTAAAATTAATGATAAAGTAGGGTTATGTTTCTAGGGTTTCTACTGGTTCCACCGAGTGAAGACCCGCCCTCACTGCGGTTTCAGCCAATAGCACTAATTCACGTTTGCATTTCGGACCGGATATCAACCGGATATAGAAAGTTAGCAGATTTGAAATCACTGCAAAATAGGCTTCATTTACGGCCTGTAGAAACCCATGGCGTGACACTGTCCATATTTTTTTACAGTCTATACAGTACCTCACACACATTTGTGTGTTGTCACTGCCGTTGTATCCTACTGACTCACCTGCCAGTGAGGAGCCCCCACGGGGAGGACGCAGGGCCTTCGTCCTACTCCTCCCGCCCAACACCTGTCAGCAACAGGTGTTGCCCCAGCCAGAGAACCTATGGTGACAAATATCACCAACCCTGGGTCTGAGAGGTTAAATCTCATCAAATGGTCGTCTGTGGCTCAAATGCCGAATAAATAATGGACCTTGATATGAAAAGGGTTCAAAACCAATGATATAGATGCTTGACTTAAGGGGTGCGCATGCTACCAAATGAGGTGGTCACCCTATCACCTTTTAGGTGATAGAGAGAGCGCTCTCTATGATAGAGAGAGCTCTCTCTATCACCACCGCGTTGATAAGGTGACCACCGAAAATTGTAGCATAAGCACCCCTTAAGCTGGATGCACCACGGTGGATTTGAACCCTCGAGGAGGCGGGACATAAAGGACTTTCTGACATGACTTACTCATGCTTGTGATGTAAGGCAAACCGCATTGTTTTCTACCGCAGCTTATTTGCTGTAGGTAGAGGCCACTGTTACACTGACTGCATTTATATAGCGTCTTTCTCCACTGTGCTTTAGGTGGAGCCAGGGATTGACTCGAGAGCAATCAGATTCCAAACAGGCAGCTGAAACCTCCTGAGCCACTCAGAATCTGAATCATCTTTATTGTCACGTCACAGGTTCACAAGAAGTGGGTGGAGTAATTTCTTCGCTCCATCATTTAAAGTTTTCGTGAGAAGAGAGAGAATAGAGGTTGGGTAGAGCAGGAGAGGTAAGAAGGAAAGAAAACGAAAGAAGAAAACAAATTAATAATTTAGAACATTAGCATCGTATGCTGGTGATAATGCTGGTGATATAGTTATTACGGAATAGGAACTCAAGGTAACTGATTTGCTTTCAAAATGAACAACGTGTGCGTGCGCATCTCTATTGCTAATGCTTCATCAGGGAGTCCACCATTTGCTTTGTACAGTACTGGCCTTTCATGTGATTGCATCCCTGCGTGTCCGTAGCTGCACATCATAATGTGTCAGCTATCACTGGGTTGATTGGGTCTCCCTCAGGGACAATTTGTATTGCATTAGGGGCCATCTGTTGGCCACTGGGGAAATTGACGGTCTCAGTCAGTGGTCGTATGAAAGACCCATTTTAATCTCTTTCTCAAGGCTGAGCCATCAGCGCCGCCTTCTTTTTTTTGCACACAACAGTCTTTATGGTTCAAGAATGGAAAGGGAAGGTGTGTGTGTGTGTGTGTGTGTGTGTGTGTGTGTGTGTGTGTGTGTGTGTGTGTGTGTGTGTGTGTGTGTGTGTGTGTGTGTGTGTGTGTGTGTGTGTGTGTGTGTGTGTGTGTGTGTGTGTGGGTGCGTGCGTGCATGCGCGCGCGCGCGTGCGTGCGTGCGTGTGCGTGTGTGCGTGCGTGCGTGCGTGCGTGCGTACTTGTATTACTATTTATAGTAAATTAGAGAAATGTCAAGATTCTTTTAAATTTCATGGCTAAAAAGGGTTTTTAGAATTAGGCCTACAATTAGGAAACGATTCAGGTGGGGGTTAGGATTAGGTATTTAGAGCTTAGGGTTTGGGGTTGGAGTTTTGCCTGATTTATAGATACAGTACGTGCCAGCACGACACGTTGTGAGCTTATAGATCAGCTATTTTCGGCTTTACGGTTAGGGTTAGAAAAAGAAAGGTGGTCTTCATAACATCGGCATCCTTAAGTACCGATGTCCTCACAAGTATTGTAATACAAACTTGTGTGAGCGCTCGCGTGCATGCATGCATGCATACACACATATAGTATACACGCCCCCTTCTTTGCACGTATGTGCATGTGTAGGCACACGCCCCCTGCATGTGAGGGGAGCTGTATTTGATGACCCTCCCCTCCAGCCATTGCAGAGCCTGACCACAGCAGAACAATTAGGCTCCTGTCCAACAAGCAATTCAAATGAGTTATCAGAAGAGGGAGCCATACCGAACCCATCTGCCTTATTGAACTTTGATGGTTTATGTGTTCCCGGTGAGAAAGAACGCATTAGTCGTTCTCATGGAGAAAAGACACCGTTAAGCCTGATTTAGCTGCGCGCCAGTGTTGCGTGCCAAAATATAGCAGATCTACAAGCTTCTACATTGGCACCTTTTGGCACGCAACTTAAGTATAATTCAGACTCTAATAGTGTATGTGGACATTTGTATGGCTCTACCTGCAGGTGTTTGTGGGTGTGTGATACATGCATGCTGGCTTGTACATGTTTTTAACCTTTATGCCCTGTGTTTTATCCTTTATTCCCATGTAAGCTTTTGTCACAGGCCAGTGCTTGGATGGACAGAAGTGTTGTTAAAAAAAGAAAGCCATTGTTGATGTTCTCCACACCAGTGTGCGCATCACAGCTGAGGGCAGACTTACCTTGTTCCTTGTGGGTTCTTTGTGGTACACTGAACATGTCAAAGTGGGAATGGGTAGGATTTAAAAAAAAAAAAAAGACAATTCATCTAGGACATTTATCCGTGCACTAAAATGACCTACACCAGTGGTTCTCAAACTTTTTCATGTCAACGACCCCCAAATTGATAAATATTTGGCCGCGGGCCCCCATCTCAAAATATGTTGTGCCAGGGACCCCCAGAAGCAAAGATTTGTGTTAAAAATGTCCACTACTGTTTAAGATTTTTGAAAAATAGGAGATCTACAAGCTCATAGCGTGGCACTCGGTGCCGCACAATGAGCTTGTAGATCTGCTATTTTTGAATAGCCAAACTATTAAGTGGTTAAAATGATTGTGATGCTACATTAACTAATTTAGCTGGGGACCCAGCTAAATTGTAACAGACTACAACGTTAATGTTTCAAATTCCCATGGCATTCATTTTCAATGAAGTATGCCCTGGCTGTCTTTTCCCCCACTGAAAAAACACTTTTATCTTGTCTGCCTCTGATCACTGTTAAACTCATTATCGCAAAGACAGATAAAGTACTATATTTTCAATAGATTTTCAATAGATGAGATATCACAGCCACACCCAGCATAAAGCTACTCGAGTCAAAAGCACTGTCAGTGTTGGATTGGGACATTATATTTGACTGGCAATATACCTGTAAGCATTCCTGCAGCCCACAAGACATATATGCTCCATGTACATACATCTGACCGGTCTGTGTGCCATGATGCACCAGCCGCACACATTAACACAACAGTCCACATGGAACAAACAACAACATACCATAATAACTTGTGCATGCATGCACACAGCATTGTAAATTCACATAGTCCAACAATGTAAAAACAAACGATAGTTGACACAGCAGGCATTATGATGACAATATGCACTTTACATATATGAAGCATAATTGCAAAATATACAACCCCACCTCTACAACTCTACTATAAACCTACTATAGAATTGGGAAAACTCTGTCCTTCTGTCTGCATCAATCCTCCTCAATGGGTTGGCCAATCAATCTGAAATTGCACATGGGCATTAGGCATTGGCATAGGCAGGGATTATTCCCCCATATTTAAACTGTTTATTAGCATTCTTGGCAAATCTGCACATAGTTGGGGTGCATGCATCCTCAGCTATGGACGGGACGAGTCCCAATGAATCCACTATGCCGCACACAACTACTGCCACAATGGGCACGATATCTTGGGCCAATGCACATACAAATAGATGTGGGTGCCCCGATTCTATGCACAGTTATGTTACTGGCCATAACTAACTAAATTGGTATATGAACTAATCATGTATCATGGAAGCAGGCTATGAAAACATAGTTATCATCAGTGGTGAAAAAAGTACAGTACTTGAATGTTTTACTTAAGTAAAAGTCCGGAATTTAAAATGTACTTGAGTAAAATTACAAACTATTGTATCAAAATGTACTTTAAGTACCAAAAGTAGAAAGTACTCGTAATGCAGAATGTCCCATTTCAAATTTTCAAATGTATAAAATGTATAAACATACATGGCCAAAATGTATATAGGACTGAAGTGGTTAATTAATGTATGTTTTGTAATAACAATTCAAATCTACTACTTTCAAATCATTGTAGTGGAGTAAAAGGTACAATATTTGACTCTGAGATGTAGTGGAGTAGAAGTAAAAGTATAACAAATTTGAAACACTCCAGTAAAGTATAAAGTACAGTACTTACTGTAAGTAAATGTTCTTAGTTACTTTACACCACTGGTTATCATGACAGTGGAAACTATAGCCAAGCTCACAGACTCATCTGATAACATCACCTTTGACTTCACATCACACCATTATCTCGTCACTGAGGCGGGCACATGCTCGCACACAATGATTCTGTGTGCGCTGAGGCCATGGACTGGATAAGGGGGTATTTACTGATCCCAGAGGGGAAATTATGCTTCTGCGTTTGACCGAACAGTGTAGCTGCTCAGGTGAGTGCACGGGGGAGCAGTTAGGGGTTAAGTCGTCTTGCTCAGGGACACTTCGACATGAAGCCTGGAGGATCCCGGGATCGAACCGGGTTGGACCTTCGTATTCCCAGAAGGCCGCTCTACCTACTGAGCCACCGCTCCCCCAAGACGTTTTATTCTCGCGCATGCCTGCGCAGAATGCAAATTCATGCAAATGAGGAGTCGACCCATCGCTGCACTGTTTGCGTTCCGTCGGAGAGCTGGAACTTTTTTGAGGGGGATCATTGCCCACCAGTGCCGCACGGGACCCTCCGTCATGTAGGTGAATTTGGGCCTCAAGAAAGGCCACGGCATCGCTCTAACAAAGGAAATGATGGCCAAGTAATCTCTCGCTCACCAGCGACTGCAGCCAACCGCTGAGGGACCTTGCCTTGGCTGGTCATGTCTGGCTATACTGTAGTAGGACATACATGCACTAACACATGCACTCTGTCAGCCGGCTGGTCTGGATGATCTAACAAGGGAGAAGCGGCGAGGAGCTGAGATGGTGTAACATTTGTTACGCCAATTATTTCACAAGACTGTACGAGAGAAAGCACTTGCTCTGCCAGACCCACTGTAGGAAAAAAAATAGAAAAAGAAACACCCTGATGCTATGCTAGCCCGTATTCTCCACCGTCCACCGTTGGGGCTGCCACACATGGCTTCCTCCCAGACTGTCCACGGGTATTGATCACAGAGCAGAGAGGGGGTCTTGCTAACAGCGCACCGGCCCGTGTGTTGAGGCTAACAAGGTGAAGAAATAATAATGTGAACACCCTATGGGAAGGAGGTCCGGGGCTCATCCATGACCTGAACGCACCGTTACTGTTCCCTCATTCCACATCATCCAATTTATTACTCCTGCTGGGATGGGAAGGAGGATGCACTGACCCCCCCCCCCCCCCCCACCCCCACCCCATTCACATTCTTCTCTCCGCTCTCTCTCATTTTAAATTCCCTCTCTCCTTCCTCACAATCCCCCCCCTCTCTCTCCTTCCTCACAATCCCCCCCCCCTCTCTCTCTCTCTCTCTCTCTCTCTCTCTCTTCATTTTCCTGTCTCCTTCCTCACATCCCCCTCCCCTCCCCCTCTCTCATTTTCATTTTCCTCTCTCCTCCCTCATTGTTGTCATTAAGTGAGTTAGACCCCTGCGATCACATACCACAAATGAGTTTCAGGGTATCCCTTCCTTAATCCATGGCACCATGGGGTAGGAGCTTAGGAGTCTGAGTTTGTCATTATAGGCTCGCTAGAATGGACTGGTAAAAGAAAGCACAAGCCTTTGAAATAAAGCTGGTGGTGGATACACCGGTTATTCATGATGCCTGACACTTTCAATACATACATTTGAGGTACCCAGCAAAGTCCCACTGATTAAGAGGTTGGAGAGAGAGGTGCAGCTCCTGAAATGTTCTGAAGACATTTTTGTTTGGACCAGATCACACAAACTCTAAGATAAGAGTGCAATTAAAGACACCAATTGCCAGGTGAACTGAAAGCCACTTTGGCGAGCACGGCAACATATGGCACCCATCGCCTTTATGCCCTCTCATTTTGTACTGTATCTCTTACTTGAGACACTCAATGAAAAGATTTCAGTGTGTCAGCAGAAGCTGTTGGAAAAGCAAATAGTCATTATCTCCCAGCCAGGCAACTTTGAGCAGCTTGCCGCCTAGTGTGAAACCCGTCTGTTGGTGATACGAGCCTGTGCTCTTGCAAGAACCCTCCCCAAACCACAATTTAACGGAGTTACATATTCAACTTTTGCTTGGCCTCTCAGTTCTGCAGTTTGACTAAGTCAAAAATATGCAGCGAATCGAAAGGCAATTCGAGGGCAATGATAACTAATAATGCTACTTTCCCACTTTCTTCGAAAGAATACTACATATTCTCTGTGGTTAGATTGCTCCTTCCATTGAAAATCAATGCATTTACCCATGCTAAAGTCAAAGACATAAATTCTAATCAAACCCAACTCTTAACAATTCTAATTAAACCTCTATGAAGAACAATTCATAATAACATATTTATGAGGACAATTAAAAGCTTACTGCTCCCTCTGGTGGCCCATTGTCCCTTTATGTTTAGGAAGTTAGAAGATATTATGCGCATGTACTGGTGTCATAAAACTTGGAGTTTTGACTCCTAGTCTCTGCCATCAAACCCCAAAGTGTCTGCTTTCTCTATATGAAAAAAAATACGTGAGTACATCAGTCCTGTCCTGGCCTCACTTCACTGGCTCCCTGTCAATTTTAGAATTACTTTTAAGGTCCTTTTATTTGCTTTTAGATCTCAAAACGGGCTTGCTCCACTATACCTCGCTGAGCTCATAGATCCATACACTCCAGCCAGGGCCCTAAGGTCTGTTTGTTGATCAGTCCCTACTGATCGTCCCAAAGACCAATAAAAGGACCAGGGGTGGCCGCGCTTTTGCTGCTGCCGCCCCCACGCTTTGGAAGGACCTCTCTCTCCCCATCCGTTCTGCCCGGTCCATTGGGGTTTTCAGATCCCTCCTAAAAACCCACCTATTCTCTTTAGCTTTTAATTGTCCTTGATCTGCTGCTATTGTGTCCTAATAATACACTGTAGCCTATTTGTCTGTGCGCCAATGGGCGCTTATTGATGCGTTGATGCTTTGTTTGTCTCAACCTTGTACAGCACTTTGGTCAGCTTCTGTTGTTTTAAATGTGTTTTATAAATAAAGTTTGATTTGATTTGATATGGCTGTCCCAGCTGCCAAATCTGTATCAAAGTGGCACAGGTTATCTTTTTGACCCGTTAAGACCTGAGGCCGATTTGACAAATGCCTTCTAAATCAGTAGTTCTCAAACGTTTTCATGCCCGGGACCCCGAAATTGATATATATTTGGCCACGGACCCCTATCTGAAAATGTTTTGTGCCAGGGACCCCCGGAAGAGAAGATTTGTGAAATTCAAGATTATTCAACAATTTTCAAACAGTTTTTCACGTGCCGCGCTGTGAGCTTGTAGATCTGCTATTTTTGAGGAACACTGTTCGAAATCCGAAGAGTTTTTTGAAAATCGTACGTGGCTATACTAGCTAAAATCTAAAATGACACAGATGCTTTCCCGGTTTGAATGGGTTGATTTATCGTGAATAGGGCTGCAACTACGGATTCAGCGATTATTCTGCTGATTACCTATTCGATTCATCAAATAATCCAGAGCTTATAGATCTGCTTTTTTTGCTACTTAAAAAAAAGTTAGAAAGAAAAGCTATCAATTGTTATCCCCAAAATCGATTATATAAAATCAACTATATATTTTTTATACACGATTACAATGTTGTATTCCTAGTCGTGAACCTTTTCTGTTCAAGCAAATGTTGTTTATTGTTATGCAGATTTGCAAGGGCTTTGGAGTTGAAATGACTGAAACTGAGAAAAAATACATCAGCCTGTCTACACACTATAATGCTGCACTGCATTTACTCGTTTGAAAAGCAGTGCGAGACAGAGAGACCAGTGTCTCAGTTCGTCGGACCATAATACTCACCCATTGACAAACCAATAATGTCCTCCGAGAAATGTCGTTATAGAGTTTATAAAGAACATAAAACGAAGCCTGGGTTGATCAGAAAGCAGCGCAGATTAATGGCTGTACGATTATACCATCTTTTTTAATTAAGCTAATATCATGCGAAAGTGTCAGGATAGGAAGAAATGAGGGCGATAAATGGCCACAATTGGCCGCATTATTACAATATAAGATTCAGCAATGGGGAAACTGTGATCCAATTCATTTAATCATGCAATTACCATGATTTGAATAGACAGAAAGTGAAAGAATGGCAAGTCATATATCACTGGAGCAAAACTCAAGGGCGTTTTGCCACGAGTGGAAGGCTTAACCACATGAACCCGTGCGTCACTATTATGTGGGCGAGCATTCGGGAAAATACCAGATCTCGTATATTTTCGGCAAAGAGATTTGGTGTAGAGGGAAAAAAGGATGGGGACTAGCAGTGGTGGAAAAAGTACTCAAAGTCTTTACTTAAGTAAAAGTATCAATACTGCACTATAGAAATACTCTGTTACAAGTAAAAGTCTAGAGTAAAAAGTACAAAAGTATTGGCATCAAAATGTACTTAAAGTACCAAAAGTAAAAGTACTAACATATTTGAAAATAGCAGATCTACAAGCTCACAATGCCTCGCATCGCGACACGTTGTGAGCTTGTAGATCTGCTATTTTCAAATAGCCTAGGTATAAAATAGGGCTAAAGTATGTTTTATAATGTAATAATTGATATCTGCAAAGTAACTAGTAACTAAAGTTTTCAAATAATTGTAGTGGAGTAAAAGTACAATATTTGCCTCTGAGATGTAATGGAGTAGAAGTAAAAGTACTGGAAATTGGAAATACTCAAGTAAAGTACTAATACCTCAAAATTGTATTTAAGTAGAGTACTTGAGTACATGTACTTAGTTACTTTCCACCACTGCCCGTGTGTAACTATTCTGTGGGCGAGCATTCGGGAAAATAGCAGATCTCGTATATTTTCGAGATCTAGGGGTACAACATTGTAATCGCGTATAAAAAATCACACCCTGTGTGAAGGAAGCGGTGCCTTTGGGGCGGGGCGTAACTCATTTCAGTTCGTCCCTATTGGTGGTCTGAGTCCACTTACCAAATTTGTACTTGGTAGCATGCTGCAAACTGGAATAATGGCTGTTTAAAGAGACAGAGGGGGCGGGGCTTAAGTAATTACAGTTTGTCCCTATTGGTGGTTTTAGTCCATGCACAAAATTTGTACTCCGTAGCATGCTGCGAACGTGAGTTATGGCTGTTTAAAGGCCAGCCAATGGGAAGACAGAGGGGGCGGGGCTTCAGCAATTCATGCTGGTCCCTATTGGTGGTCTAAGTCCACATACCAAATTTGGACTTGGTGGCATGCTGCAAACTGGAGTTATAGCTGTTTTAAATCCCGTGCCCTAAACGGGCGGACGGACATAACATACGCGGGGGGTCCCTGGACCCCGCTTTGATAACTTCAGCAATTCATGCTCGTCCCTATTGGTGGTGTAAGTCCACATACCAAATGTGGACTTGGTGGCATGCTGCAAACTGGAGTTATAGCTGTTTTAAATCCTGTGCCCTAAACGGGCAGACGGACAGAACATACGCGGGGGGTCCCTGGACCCCGCTGTGATAACTTCAGAAATTCATGCTCGTCCCTATTGGTGGTGTAAGTCCACATACCAAATTAGGACTTGGTGGCTGGCTTCAACCTAGAGTTATAGCTGTTTTAAATCCCGTGCCCTAAACGGGCGGACGGACAGAACATACGCGGGGGGTCCCTGGACCCCGCTGTGACAACTTCAGCAATTCATGCTCGTCCCTATTGGTGGTCTAAGTCCACATACCATATTTGGACTTGGTGGCATGCTGCAAACTGGAGTTATAGCTGTGTAAAATCCCGTGCTCATCATCCCGTGCTGATACGGACGGACGGACGGACGGACATACGGACAAAGTCAAGTGTAGAGCGGTTGGCACCGCTAAAAATATATAGTTGATTTAAAATGTAAAGAATAATCGGTGTAGAGGGATAAAAGGATGGGGACTAGTATTATTATATACTGTAGGCCCCTGGTTGGGGGACTCTGGTCAACTACATATATTGGGTTTAAGTTGTTTACAAAAGAGTGAGGGGAAAAATGGTATCAGATCTGACTGGTATCGATACGGGGTGTCATATATCTCCACAGCTATATGGAACGAGGGGGCCTCAAATTGACAAATATTTGCAAGTTTAAATTGAAAGCCATCATCGTGCGGCCAGGGGATTTTGAAAAATAGCTGCCATCCCCTCGTGGACGCTGGGGATATCACGACGCCTGATTAGAAATTGATTTTTTTCCCCTTAACCTCAGGTTCAATTATTAGAGTAGATATTCGATGGGAGAATAATGGTGCCTATCTGCGAAAGTAGTCGATCGTGTCATTGTGTTTTCTCCATCAAGTTTGATGTGAGCTGTAATTGATTTGCTAATTGCGTTTAATTATAAAGTAAAAAAGAATGTGAGCTGTATTATCTGTTTCTGATGCTATCAGTGGAGAAGTTAATAAACTAGAAGATAGGGTTAATAATTGCAATTACTGCCGTATTTTCTAATTAGATCTGAATTCGCCAAAGAAATGGAATTACCTCATGAGCATATAATTGCTTAACAAAACATCTATTGCAATCTTGAAAACAATTATATCAAATTGTACTCAAAATCAAATTAATAAACAGCTTATTGCCTTGGATGACAGAAGGGACCATATAATTTTCAAGAAAGAGTGATTTATATTTTGCGTAGTGTGGGCGGAAGGCTATGTCAGTGCCACCAAGATATTTACAGCTTATTGATGGAAAGGAATTACTGGAAGTACATTTTGTGGGTCATCCTTGCCAGAACAAAAAAAAGTCTCCCTGCTTTACTGGGGGGGGCTGGGGAAGAGTGTGTACAGAGGTTTCTGCTGCTGTTGCGGTTGTTGTTGAGTTAAACACAACACTTGCTTTGGCACCCTGATAAATAAAACATTGAAAGCGTTAACAGTGATTCAGGGGGAGAGAGGGAGAGGCTGCCTCCTGTCTAACTGTCTCCCTCTCTCCTTCCCTGCGTGCACTATATGGCCACTGGTGCCCTCCCCATACACACACACACACACACACACACACACACACACACACACACACACACACACACACACACACACACACACACACACACACACACACACACACACACACACACACACACACACACACACACACACACACACACACACACACACACAGCCCTTGGGGCAGTACTCCTCCCCCCCCCCCCCTCCCCATCACACACTCACCATATCCACACACACACACCACACATTCTCATGCTCTCATTCTGAATTGCTCACTTGTAATCTCCCCTGAATGCACACACACACATACAGTACAGGACATACTGTATAATGTATGTTCTTACTGCACTACTCTCACTGTGCCCTATGTGCTGCCACTGAACTGTCAGTAGGGATGTCTATACATAAAACAAGGATTGAAAAAAGACCTGAGAATAATAATTCTCACATAATCCCCATGGTCATTTACAGTAGTCCCATTTTTTAAAAATAATTGTCCCCTATACCAACTTTTTAATTGGCCTTCTAATCGGATGTCACCTCCGCATGAACCTATGAACATGAATGAGTCCACATGAACATGAATGAGTCCCTATTCTGGGGGGGGGGGCAAACATTCGGCAAAATTAGCCGAGCTATAAGCTCACGATGATATAAGCTTGCGTTGTGAGCTTGTAGATCGGCTATTTTCAGCGAAGAAATGTGGTACAGTATAGAGCGAAAAAAGGAGCGGAACAAGTTATAGAGCCCTGGGGGACCCCGGTCAACATGCTGTAAGTATATAGAGTTTAAGTGGTTACATACAGTGGTCGTTCCGCCTTAATGTGCAAGTGACAGATGAAAGCATGTCCGAGATATGGCGTATGCGCTTGCACTATACGCTTGGAGCAAACAGGCGTGCCCATCACCTCGTGGACTAAAATGTGACCACCCCTTTGTGCCTAATACGCTGCTCTGTCGACACCGCTACGCTCAACCTCCCACCTCACGGTATTCCATACAAACCCTCCCTGAGTGCTCCCAGCATAGCCACACATTATCATGCATTCATAGATAAGAACCGTATGCATAATTGAAGCTGCACGCTGCACACAGCATGACGAGAGGGGGGGGGGGGGGGGCTACCCCAACCTCCTACTGTCACTACCATAAACAGGAACAAAAATAGTGTCCTCCTACAAATGTTATTTTAGTGATGTGTGTGATGTGCCACGTAGTAAAAGTGATCATAATATGATCTAATGAGAGCACAGTCAAATATTAGTTATTTTCCTTAACGGCCTTTGGTTTATGTTAACACATTTATTATCCAGATGGGTCGGGGTTGGCCTCTGAATGGACTCCAACCGGCTCTATGACTGAAGTGAACCGAAAGAAAAAGATTTAAAAAAAACTCCCTTCATGGCCATTAGTGATGCAAAGGAGAAAAGCAACACTACCTTTTTCCTTTACTGCAATTTTCCTGTGACTTCAGGCGGGATTAAACCCCGTATGGGTTGGGCGGAGTCCCTCAGGGCTCTATGCTAGTGTATTTTCAGTTTTCTGTTCTTGTGGGGGAAAAGCTTTCGCTTAAAATAGCCGATCGACAAGCTTACAACGCATCGCAGCTTGTCGATCTGTTATTTTCTGTGAAAGCTGTCCCCACAATACGGCTGCCTGGGGTTTAAGTGGTTAATGCAAAAACTCACACTGTTGGACATTGTTAAGAGAGCTATAAAAATCACTTCTTTTTTTTTAAGCAGCTCTCCTCCCCTATCCACTTAATGCATTTCCAATTTCGAGACAGAATAATTGATCGACAGACAACTGAAGGAACCTCTTGCGGTTTTCAGTGCCGCTGAATTTCAAGTTTGCCCCTGATCTGATCTGATCTGACTGATTAGGGTTTCTGTTTGTTCCTATGCAATATTAATGACAATTTAATTGCTGCGGTGAAATTACTGTCGCAAGCTAATAGAATTCTCCTGCTCCCTATAATCCCAGTCATATTAGCCAGTGTTTTCTTCTTCTGTTTTTTTTTCTTCAGCCCCTCCCTCCTCGGCGGTGGGGCTGTTTGCACCTTGTGATGACTGCCATCTGTTCAGGCGCCACTGTGGACATACCTCTGTTCCCAGCATGGCTGACAGACTACAATGATGGATTACATTGTTAGAGGCTTGTAATGAGAGAATATTTACCTCTTCACCTGGTGTAAACCTTATGGTAACATTGAATTCAAGGTTAGCCACTATACGATCTGCAGAAGGAAGTTTTGTTTTCTTCGGTCTGCTAATTGTTCTGGGAAAGTACAGTGTAAGGCTGGGCCATATATCAATATTATATCGATTAAATGATATGAGGCTATTAGGGGCCCTATCTTGCAACGCGCAAGATAGGGCCCCTAGCCTTACCCCATATACCCAAACTTATTAGCCATATTTTACTACTATGAAAAACATTTTAAAATAGTTCAACTAGCCGATCTACATCAACACATTGTGAGCTTGTAGATCGGCTATTCGAACTATGTTAAAATGTTTTTCAAAATAGAAAAAAAATGGCAAACATGTTTAGGGATAAGGGGATAGGGCCCTAGGTATAGTTTGGGATTTTGATATTGTGATAGGGCGAAAGTCTTTTCCTGTAAATGTGTCAAAAACAGCGAAAATAGTACATCCTACAAGCCCACAACGCATGGTGATGCATTGTGAGCTTGTAGAGCGGCTATTTTGGACAAATATAAATGCCAAAGCAAATTCACATTATCACGATGATAATTATGATTATATATCATATCATATCATATTATCATCACACTATCAATTTTGAGCTAATTGGTAAAAATAAATATTATATTTGATATTGGCCAGCCCTAGTACAGTATACCTCTTTCAAATACGTATGGATTTGTTTCACACAAAATAAATGCATGCCTGCAATCATTTCTTTGGTTTTCTGAAAGGTGTTCACCACCTGTAGGCCTGTATTTTTAACCGCTTAAGCGGATAAACTATACACACTTTGTTAGCGGTGTCACGTAACAAAAAGAGCCAGTCGACGCGCGGCGAGTGTAGAACGGTAACTTTTGAAAATGTGTTTGAAAATAAATATAGACGGTTGAAAGTTTTCACCTATAATGACATGCCCCGAAATACAAGCTGAAAGTGGTTAAAAACAAGTTCATCATTTCTTAAAAAATTGATAACGGTAACAATCACGGCTGCACTGTAGGCTTGGGCACCGGGTGGGTTTGGGGGTGGGTGGTGGGGCGCTGAAACGGAGACTGATCTCATTATGATACCAAAACGTATCATATAAGACTCCCTTTCCATTACAGCCACTGCTAGCTCGCTGGCAACAGCAGGTTAAAGAAAGAAATGAGATTGAAAAAGGAGGATATTGGTTTTTATTAAGTGGTTGATTTGGCACAGCGGCGCTGATAGAGAAGCAGGGGCCGCTGTAGCCTGTGTGCAAAACTAATTGATGGCCAGAATTGTTACATTTTCCGAACCGGGAGAAAGAAAGGAAAAAAAATTACCGCCTGGTCTGCTAAAGTAATGCATCTTAAACACCGCGCGGGCCGGCATAGCTTTTGGCGTAATACTGTCATAAATAACGTGGATGGAAAATGATTAACTGTGAGACCGTGGAGTGGGTTATGGTGGATTGTGTGCATGTGTGGGTCGTTGGGAGGGAGGGAGGGGGGTTGAGGTGGGTGTTGGGGTGCGATTTCATTTTTCTTTGTTGAATTGCATACTTAAAAACTGGGAATTATATAATGGGAGAGCAGGGGGTAGAAAATGGCACCATGAAAGTGAGCCCGCTGCATAAAAATGCGCTCCCTCGTCGTCTCCCTTTCAGCGTTCCGTCGCTGTGAAGGCGTGAGGGAATAACAAGCTAATCCATCGGGGGGGATGTCTCCGCCTGTTCCACAAGAAAGAAACGGCTGCTTCAGCATATAGCAGAGAACAGGAGCAGTGACAGTGAAACGGGCACTTCCCTCACTTTACATACAAATAGCTGTCAAAATAAAATTGCCTACTTTGAATATGAATATATACATATCTATACCTGGCTTGGAACAAAAGAACAAATATATCCTGGGAAGAGTAAGAGGCAAAGCAGGCCATTGGAGCAGACAGGGAAATCATGAAATGAGATATTGATTTGTTCTAAATTGAAAGACATTGCATTATGTATTGGGAAATAAAGTAAACTCATTGTTATTTATCATCGTTTGTTTGACGCTTACCCTAACCTGTACCTCCTGTGCATCTTTCTCAGTGCTGTTGCTGCTATGGTATTTTACCTCCAGGGGGCATTTAAGGTTTATCTTATCTTAAACTGTGTTGTTTTCATTCAAATTGAACCACTTAAACCCTACTGTATAGCCTATATTTCTTCGCCCAGGCCCCCAAGCGGTCTATACATGGTCCGCTCCTTCTTTTCCCTCTACACCAAATTTCTTTGCGCTGCGACACGTTGTGTGAGCTTGCAGATCTGCGATTTTCACTGAATGTGTCGTCTATTTTTTGCCAAATATTTGCCTATTAAGACATGCTCAGAATAGGGACACTAGGGCTCATGTGGTTAATGTCTGTATTATTACTCTGTATCAAATGCAAATGAAGCATTGGCCGGATGGCGGGTGGAGAAGTACACAGTTTTTCATTTTCTTTTTCCATTCAGTAATGTCACCACGGTGTCTTAATTGAGGTCAATGATAGGTTGACCTTTTGAAAAGGCGAGGTGCGTACGGCTATCAGATGCTATGGAGTGCGTGCAGGGGCACCCGAATAGTATCAAACACTCAAAGGGTAATTACGTTTTATTACACCGAACACATCACGCAACCTTTATGAAGGTCCGAGGTCAAACGCATTGTCTTCTTCGCGTAGCTGGAAAAGTGCTTGGTTTGTCTTGCCTTTGGAGGACAATCTGTGGTTAACAGGGTTTAGAGTTCGAGTAAGTAAATCAAGAATTCCCAAACAGGCGAAGTGACTGAGATTGCCGAAACAAAGTATGACATACCGTGATGGAATCCGAGCTGTTATTACGTTTGTGCGAGGTCGGCACAATAAACCTGGCAACATTTTATCAGAGCAGCACTTGGTGTTGGAGGAGGGTGAAGGGGCGAGGGGGGGGGGGGGGGGGGGGGGGGGGGGGGGGGGGCGGGGGTGGTCAATGTTATAATTTCAAGAGAGCTATCAAACTGCCACTTAGTATCATAATCAAAGAACATTTGTTTGACCATGTAGTCTAAGATATATGATAAAACGTGCAGCCAATGTCTTATGTTTTTTATATCAATTTAGATTTTTAAGCAACAGACAAAATAGATGGTAAATGAAGAAAAGTGAGATTATTATCCATCAAGGGCATTTACAGAAGGCAGCAGCCAATTTATCCCTGACGAGCACACTCTGAATGGGTTTTGATAAATCGTCAAGAGAGGAGATATCATTTGGCTTCACGGTGGAAAGGGAAAAAAAACTGTAGCGCAAGCATATTTCAAACCATTAATCCATTTAGACCGGTTACGTTTTTATTTCATTTCTTTGGCTATTTTTTTTTTTTAATCGTGAACATTTGTGCATATCTTTAAAATGTTTAAGCGAACATTTGTAACTCAAATCTTTGCTTCTGGGGATTCTACAAATGCCTTCCGAATCCTAACAAGTTTCTGTTACGATTTAGAAATCCTATGTACATAAAAAAATTATATGTATTTGTCCACCGACTGTGGACAAATACAAAATATGTTGTTCCAGGGACCACCCCCTGAAGCAAAGATTTGAGTTACAAAAAATATATATATATTCAAAGATTTGCAAAAAAAAACACAATCTTTAAAAAAAATAGCACATCTACTAGCACATCTACTAGCTTGCATATATGCTATTTTTTGAATAGACAAAGAAATCTATACAATGACAGCTATGCGTTCCCGGTCTTAATGGATTAAGGGCTAAAGTTAGCTCATGCCCTCCCTGCCTATCTATCAAAGGGTCTGCGGTCTTTAGTGCAAGTCTAACTGTGAGCCAGGGCTGTATGGCTGTGAGCTGCCCTCAAGAACAAATGTTTCATTTTCATTAGTTACCAGGTAGTTTAGTGCCCCAGGGTCAGGGCAGACTTCCTCAATGCCCAAGTGCAAATCTCCTCTGGGAGCATAAGGAAGGGGAGAAAAAGTTTTGAGCACTTTTGAGCTTGAGCAATGGGAGAAATATTCAATGCTATATTGGGATATTCATCTTACTTTGTTACTTTGTTGGAGTTTTTCCTGTGCTGGTGTATCGTTGACATGGCCAGCTGACTTCCATCTGTGATTATGTGCCTGGATCCTCTGGTGTACACTTTTGTTTTTAAATGATACTTTAAGATGTCTTGTCCACAATGGCCGTATTATGTAACTAGATTCCAAATGTTCTACATCTTCCATTGCAAATTGTTTACTCCCAGCTGATCTTGTCACTGCATTGACTAAGAGGTTTGTCTGTACCGTATGTGTCTGTATGCCCCACAAAAATAGACTAATCACAGCTCATGCCCACTACAGTGTGTGCATGAAATGTCAGAAATTAAACTCTTGGTTACGCCAACATTGTTCTTGTGAAGCACTTTTGTTGTTACTTATAGATGAAGTTTTTAAAAAGATCACTACTGCCATTTGGCCAGAGGAGGCCCGCATTCTGTATGATGGTGCCATCGAGATTTGTATAGTGGAACTTTGCCACCTTGTGCCACATTGCAATTAGTGCGGCTTTGTTCACAAACTGCACACCTAGAAAGGACATGTCATTATTAGACTCCATGTCTCTCCTATTATGTATACCACTATTGTCTATGTCACTATCTTGCTGTTATTCACACTATAGAGGAAGCTTGACATACAAGATTTGAACTGCCTACAGTAGAATGCTATTCCTAGCTGTTTTGTATTATTGTATTGTGTATGTGACAATAAACACCCTTACCACCTTGCCTGCCACATACAGTAATACAGTAGTTCCTGTTTCAAGCACAAACAATACTTCTCTGTATCTAAAATAAATATTGATGCCAAAAGGGTGACTAACAATACCAAAGCTTCTCTCTATATTTGTTGCACGCACTGTCATCAGCAAACAATTGTTGTTAATTATATTCATGTAACCTCCGCAGGGCTCCCTTTACCATGCTGTTTTGCTTCTGGGTCATGTTAAGGTGATACAAATTGAGGCAATTTACACTTACCCACATTCAAGACAAACACCTCTTCCAACTGCCGGGGGCCTATGTTGTTTGCTCGTTATTTATTTATTTTATTTTCTGAAAAGTAATAACTTTGTCTTGCACAGGCTTATAAAGAACAGAGCCTCTGTTGGCGGGTTCTGACAGTTGTGGAGGAGAAGAGAAGAGCTCTGTACGTACGGCCTTTTCATTTTCCCACTGCTTGTCCTTGTGAGTGTCACTTGATTTGTTGTCCTGTAAATGTGCCATGCGGACACCGAGGGCGATGCTCGGGAGTGACAATCTTTCCTCTGAGATTTGTTGGGAGCCTTTGAGGATAGCGATATGTGTGTATACTTGAAGTGCCAAGCTTCCAAGTTACAGTATAGGCTTACGCAGTTACTGTCTAACCGAGAAACCACTTTCACCCTGGTTGCCCTATTTTCTTTTTTACTGTAGGTGAAATTAGTTTTTTTAATAATTGTAAAACTTTTCTTTTAGTGTTTTTTTATTAGTGGTTCGGGCCGGCCCTCACATCTAGAGTTCGGGTAGCTAAGCGGCCCTCACACCTACATCACTCCGCCAATCCGACCGCTATGTTTGAGTCATAGTGTCGGGGGCTTTGCAGAGTATACCCGTCTATCTGTGTCTCTTTAGTGCCCATACTGTATGGAGATCTCTGTATCTGTCTGTCTACCTGTGTCCCTTTTATGCCCATATATGGTTGATCTCTGTACATAGCAGCGGGAACTACTTCTGACCCCCCCCTGACTTCTGACCCGGGGGGGGTGAATGTTTTGTTTGACAGTGGCGGTAATACCGTCACATAAAACACACTACTACGGCGTTGTTTTACTAATAACAGACTGCTTTGGCTTTTTAATAACAATCAAGAACGACACTTGGCATGGCCGCCCGCCCGCCCATCAGGACATAAACACAGTTTGGCACAGCGCAAAACATGTTGCGTTACACACAGCAAGTCAAGAACAATTTCTTCTTTACAAAACCCAATAGCCAGGATAATACACATTCCAGTACAATATAGCTTTCAACCAAATTAATGAGCTATTACCTATTTATCTTACAACATTCCATATGTGCTCTTGCGCTCTGGGGTGATGGTAATGAATTCCCTCACGTCAACAACTCGATAGACTCCAGCTGAGGCTCTTCATTTACACATTCAGGTGGTGATGTATCAACGCTAGTTGCTTCTGTGCTTTTCTTAATTGATTTGGGCCCACCAAAGAAATCAGAAATGTGTGTCTGTGCCATGTTGTAAACAACCTGTTCACTATGAGGCTTGTGCGCCCCGTGCGTAAAGTAAACTCTAAACAGGAAACAGCGGACGGACGGCAGACGCTGATTCGTGATGATGACAATAAAAAACAAAAATGTGTAGTTTAAGAATAAATAGGCCTATTTGTAAAATAGCAACCCAGACCAAATTTGTATTTATATGAATAACTTGACAGAGGTTTTTCTTTATTTTCTCCTGGCCGAGGGGGGGGGGGGGGGGGGCAGGGGGGGGCAGCCCCTCCAGCACCCCTAGTTCCCACATGTATGGCTCCGTATCCGTCAGTCCTGGTCCCTTTATGCTCATGTATGGAGATCCCTGATGTCATCAGTATATGCCCATATTTGGATATTATTGGTTGGATCAGCAGTTCTGGAAAACCGCATATCTGAACGACTGGATGCCGGGCACCACACTCCCTTGAGTCCTTACCAATGCGCTTACCGAGTTTGAAGTCGTTCTGTCCCATATATGCATATGACCATATATGGGCAGAGCGGTCTGATCTGTGGCTCTGGACAACCGGATTTCCATAAGTCCACATATGCCAATATAGGCGTATCGGGTTTGTTTATGGTTATGTCTGAGTCATAGTGACATGCCTACATATGGGCGTATCGGGTTTGTTTATGGTTATGTCTGAGTCATAGTGACGCGGGCGTGGCCGTTTGAATATAGGAAAAGTAGATCTACAAGCTCACAACCCATCATGGTTATTTCCAAATAACCGAAGTATAAATCAGGCTTAAGTGGTTAAAGGGGTGTATGTGATCTTTTTTTTTTTTAAAGAAAGAAAAGTAAAAGCTCTATAATGGGATAGTAATCGTTACTATTGTTCAGGGTCTCCCCTTCTCTCCAGCTCTATTAAACAGAAAATACAGTTTCAGGTAGCAAATACCAATTTTATCCAATCAGGAGAGAGAACTGCACAAAGATCATTTATCAGCTTAAATGTTATAGTGTTCCTGTTCTAGTTTTGTCGGCTCATTGTTTTGTTTCATCTCCTTAAATTTCACTTCAAACTTTTTCAACTATTTCTATCAAAATATACTGTAGAGCTATTAACACTAACAAAATCACCATCATTTACACCTCCTTGATTAAGTTACTGAATAGGATTTGCTACTTCATTTTATTTCATTTTCTTGCCGCCTTGTAATGGCATCCTAGCATATACTTATGAGTGTATTTGTTTTTAAAAATTGAGGGTTTTCGGTTGAGCAGCAAAATTGCAGCATGCTTTCATTTCAAGGCGAGCTTTTGTCCGTGTTGACAAATTATGGTATACCAAAAAAAATGCTGATTGGGTTTCTTAACAAGCAAGTGAACCTGAAATGACAGTTGCGAAGACACAATTTACAAATCTGAAACAAGTGACAGCGCCGCAATCATTCCGCTCCTGGGTAATTTGCAAAGTACGGGGGCCTTATACAGTACATGACAATAAAAAAGAGTGAATTCTGTGAAGAAATTTCTCATATCATGCAATAAGACAGTCGTTCACAAAGTGGGATCTGGGGACCCCCAGGGGTCTTTGAGGGGATTCCAGCGGGTCCCCAGCTAAATGATTGATAATTGGGATGGGAACCAAATGGACCCTAACAGACCGGTAGCTACAGTAACAACACTGCAGAGCTCAAGACCCTGATGTTAGATAGGAGAGTGTGGAGGGCAGCGTCCAGAGTTGTTGGCTATATAGACCGCACTCTCGCGTCGCATCTTGACATGAACAAGTTACCACTGCAATAAGATATGCCAGCCTCCACCAGGTTATGGTTTAGGAGGAACGTGAGACCAGAAGAATTGGTGTGATTATAAAACAGGTGCACTCCTGTAAGTAAATTGATTGACAACTCTTGGGCTGATTGTCACACGTTGACGTGCCGTTAATGATTATTGATTGCTTGTTGTAATTGAACTGTCAAAAGGCTGTATATAGCCTCACTGAATTCACCACTCTCCTGTGATATGGGAAATGGATAAAAGTAATAAGCGTCTGCACCTGGTGCGTGAGGCAGAGTGTTCACATGGGAGCCAAAGTTCAGTGCAATCATTTACATTTTTGTACATTTTTACAACTTTATGGTTTTGGGAGTAGTTTTGTGCTGATTAGTACATAAATGATACAAGATTACCATCATTATGTGGTTTTACAATCTTTCAGATTGCTTAGTAGGCTTATTTCTTCATCCAGTGCTCCCTTGCTCCTTTTGCTGTCGGGCAGAAACCTCTTATCTCCATATTTTAACCCACTGAGACCTGAAGCTGATTCTACATGTCTCCTAAATCTCAACAGTATTCTGAAAAACGTATGTTTCCATATCAATGGTGCTGAATCTTTTTCATGTCAAGGACCCCCAAAATTATATGTATTTGTCTGCGGACCCACATCAAAATATTTTGTTCCAGGGACCCCCAGAAGAAAAGATTTGAGTTGAAAATGTTCGCTTTAAAAATATATATATTCAAAGATTTGCACACATTTTCACGAATTTTCAAAAATAGCAGATCTACAAGCTCGTAGCACGGCACTCGGTGCCGCGCTATGAGCTTGTATATCTGCTATTTTAAGTGTAAAATAATGCTTTTTAGCTCAAATCTAAAAATGACACAGTTACAGGTCTTAATGGGTTAACTTTCTGTGTTTTTTCGTAAATTAACGCCCTACTTGACAGCGTCACGCAAAAGTATCAAAAGTAGCAGATCTGCAAGCTCTAAACCCGGCACGAAGAGACACGTTTTGAACTTTTGCTATTTTTTTATTTTAATTCTGAAGTAACTGTTTTGGACATATGAGGTTCCCACCCTGACAGAGACGTTATGCTATACTCCCTAATGTCAGCTTCTGTTATTATTGCATCCGGTTTCTGAATATCACTCATTTCAGAAGGAAATGAGGGCTGCAACTATAAATTATGTTGTTATGTTAACGATGATTCTATCAATAACTTTTTAGATTAATAAAATAATCTGTGTTTTTGGGTAATGTTTAGACTTTTTATATATAAATGAATCGATTAAACATTTCTTTATAATCGTCTGAACCGATCAGTCAGACCAACAAAAATAGCTAAAACAGCAGATCTACAAGCTCACAACGTGTCGGCTCACAGCACATCCATCCATGCACTTCTGTGCATATTGTGTTCATGCAGCAGAAGCCATTAAAGATCACTGGTCATATTATTGGCTTGAATGGAGCCAAGAGAGAAAGTGCCAATGAAGGTGACCTGAATGATAGATGGCCTGCTCCTCAGAGCCAGCCACGTTATTGGGACATGGTGACGTTTCACTTATAGTGACTAGGAGTGCAACAGTTAATCAAACTAATCGAGTTAATCGATTATTTAAAAAAGTAATCAATCATTTATTAAAATAATTGATTAATAATCAATACCTATTTTGGGCATGTCATTATACATTAAAAGTAAAAAAAAAAAAAAGTAAAACAATGTACGAAAAAATATTTTATTTTTTATTTTTGCAGGACACTATTGTGCAACAAAGTATAAAATGACTGTTAAGTGGTTAATCGATTTGTTGATATATACAAAAATAAATATGTAAAAAATGTCTTCTCGATTATTTGATTAGTCAAAAAAGTAATGGAGTGAATAATTGCTAAGAAAATAATCGATAGTTGCAATCCCAATAGTGACCACACATTGTAGGATGTCAGGCATTGTGGCGCCGTCCCATACATTTGCATATCGTCTTCTCATCTTGGATTGTTCAGTGTCCTGGCAATGTCAAACATTTTGGTCCATGTTTGTGCACTGAGGCCGTTGCTGTGGAAATGTTCAATATGAAACCTTGTTAAATAATAGCTACAGCACCAGCACGACAGGTTATTGTAACCAGAAACTGCTACTATCAATGACTATATATGCATGTGCTTCTCAACTGTACTGTGTCTGTGTATGCAGACACCTTTGTGAAAAATGTTTGCCGGTATGGCCTCTTGTGCCAAGTCAAGGTCGGGTCCAAATTTGTTATCCTTTTTTCCCCCCAGCTAAACCTTTGCCCCGGCAAAAGCTTCCAATGTACTTTTCACTACAAGCCTACAGCGTGAACTGAAAGACTGAAAGCGCTGCAAAGCAACTCCTTTCTTGAAAACAAATAATCCCCCCCAAACACAACAGAACTTCACCATGGGGAGGACTTGGAATTGATTATCTGTCTTTAAACACTCTCTTTCCCCTGTTTCTTTTCTTCACTCCATCTCCCTCTCTGTGATCCAAATGATAAATCTCAACTCCTGGGTGAAAGCTAAAAGTTCCCACTGGACCGTGGCTCTCAGTTCGACACAAAAGAGCAGTGCAGGGCTAGTAAGTGCAGCGGTGTTAGAGCAGACGTGTGGAGCCTATGCTTTAAGCATCACCACTAGCACCTTGCATTGTTCACCTTCCCGTATACACGTCTCCAACAGCCAGTACCTTTGCTAGGCTCTCCTCTGGTGGTTTGACTGCAGGCTGAGGTTCACCCGTGTCTCACTGCTGCTCATGTCTGATCTCTCACCCACGTCTCTCTGCTGCTGATGTCAGATCTTTTCCACGGTTGTGGAGGACAGAACGATCGAGAGGACCAGAGGATTTTACCCTCACTCCCACTTACATGCTACTGTAGTAATAATGCGCTCAGTGGGGAAAAAGCCATTTTATTAAAAGTAATTATTTTTTCTTCTTGTTGCAAAGAAAGGCTAATAGGGAAACTGCAGTCCTATTACCGGCTCCCTGAAACGGTCAGGTAATGCAGGTTGGTTTCCATGGCAACCGGCGTGGAGCTCGTTAACCCCTGTGCTGCGTCTGACTAGTCATAACAAGAGATCCACCACGCCTCTTGTTGCTTTTTTTCTTCTTTTGTAACTTGCATGAAACCTATTATAAGCTTCATGATGGGCAAAGTGGACTCTTGTCTTTCTCGGAATATTGCAATTGTTACAGGAAATACACATCTTCTACAATCATATTTTAAAGCTGTAACGAATACATTTTTATTTTTGTCCAATCTGTATGGTGGAGTATGTTAATACAATGTAAATTGGGGTGGTTGTATTTGGTCTCTCTGATCTTCTATTGAGACATTGAGATCCTGTGTCTAGGTTGGACTCAACCTTTGGCTTTGACCACAAACCTGTTTCTGGTTTGACAGAATTTTTTACCTGAAGGTCAAAATAGAATTTCTCCCCAGAGCAAGCAGACAGGCTCTGTTAGCTCAGTGGTAAAAAGCACTTCAGCACTTCCGCAGGAGACCCAGGTTCAAATCTTGGGTAAAAAACAAAAGTTACATAGTGTAGCTTTAACCATTTAAACCCTATACATAGTTGATTGGAGTCACCCAGAGATCTGTAGATATGCTATTTCCAGTGAATGCTGTGCCACAAAATAGGGATGGCATGGGTTCATGGGGTTAAAATCTAATGGCAAACTGTTTCAGCTCCAGATGTTTTTGAGTCAAATTGTTTGTAAAGAAAGCATCGGCCCATTATGTCAAAGTGCCAACAGCTGAAGTGCTTCACAAACAGCTGAGTACAGTATATGCCTAGCCTAATGTTAATCTGAAACCTCTCTGTCTGTTTCAACAAGCCTGGATCTAATATTGCACGCACACACGCATGCACACACAAACACAATTCACTCCTGTTTTAGGAATGTTTTATGTTCTTTTGTTTCCTTGGCTTGTGGCAGTCGGTACACTCCTCTCTTAATAAAGTCTATATATTAGAGATAGTCTGTCTTCAAGCAGTATTAATTAACTACTGTATACTGTATATTCACTGCCTGGACGTCATATCATCTGCATATCATATGTATGTGCAGATGGAGAATGAGATGGAGAGAAAAGTGTGAAATCAAAGAGTCAGGAGATCAACAGTGTAACCAACACTTCTTTTTACAGATAGAAATATTTTCTTGGCAGATGAGAGCTGTAACGTACTGTAACAGATGACCTGCTGGAGCTCAATCAGCTTTGCACGTGAACACGACGTGTTGTGCACACATTTGCGGAAAGAAGATGTTCACAACATCTATTGAAATGAGTAGCTGGCATAGAAAAATGGCTTGGCATAACATTTTGAGCCAAGAAAATTCACTGGAATTAGCAGAATGCATTTGATCACGCGCTGACAGTTAATGACGAACTTCAACATTCACAGACAGTTCACATTTGACTGCAGTATGGCACTTTGCCATGTTAACACCTTTACATAAATGCTGATAAGTTATCTCAGAGACAAATAGAACAGAACAGACGTACGGCACGTTTTATCATTTTATGATGAACGTGTATTATGATCAAAAACATATATTGCTCAATATCTTTTAACACATTGCATATTACATCCACTACCGGGGTGGGGTGTGGATTTTGGCTGGTGGTATACAGATCAATCGCCAAGCCTTCCCTGGCAACAGGAGTGGTCCTTTTGAGCGAGCTCTGGGCTCTGGAGCAACCACCACGCTCCCATAACATCACCCGGTGCCAGCATAAACCTTCTCTCCTCCAGCCCTCACCACACTGTGGGAGTTGATTAATGAGGGAGATTTCCAGCGATCAAGCTGAGCGCAAACTGTTCAATTATGCAGCCCTGGAATATCCTCAGATCATGTTTTAGTAGCCGCGTCTTCTTAAGAGTCTCCCCCATTACACCATTTGCATTAGTTCTCAGGGACCGCAGTGTGCTGGGCAGGAGGTCATGAGACTATAGCTTCATAGGCTATATTTGCCTGCACCTTTTATTTTATTGTTTTTGGGTGGGGGCAAACTGAAATCGCCAAAGCCTGTCAATTTGCTCTTTCATGAGGCCATCACAGCGCTTGTCACAGCAATTTCTGGCAGCCACTCGGCTTCCACACTCGGAGTTAATCAAAATGCATGGCTGGGGCAGGGGAGGCGGGCAGCGGCAGTAAACAGCATCATGCTGAAAACAGTGCTAACAGTGCTAAACAGTGCTATCATGCTGTAAACAGTAAGGAAGCTATTTACAACCTGCCGCAGACATCTGTCCTCGACTGGCACAGCTGGTACAAGACCGCTGGATGATTGTTTAGTTGCTGCTGCAGACACTGGTAGCACTTTCATATTTTATATTCGAGTAAGCAATTTGTTATAGCAGTTGCTTTTAGCTGGTGCCATTCTTGGAGGCAGAGCAGCTTCTGGCAGAGTGGTGCTCAGCATGTTTGGGGGAATGAAAAGTTCAAATCTCAGCAGTCATGAGGATTTTGAGATATTTTTTTTTGTACAGGTTTCAGAAAATACTTTTCAAAGACATTGGAAAGCATAATAAATACAAAAAAAACCTGCCCATATGGCTTCAGTCCCCTGCCAGAGAGAACAGGTTGATTCTGTTCACGGTGTATTACTGTTTTGTCGATCCACCTCCTTGCTTTGTGATTAGGAGCTTTCAAGTGTAAAAATGTAGTGTCAAGGTCTGCCTGGATTAGACACATTTTAATGTGATACAATCTTTTCCTTAATCAATACAATGTCAAGTGCCCCATGAATTAATTGCATGAATTGAGTGTATGAATTTGTACTCTCAAGTAAAGCGCTACCAAAGTACTACACCTGGGATTGGGTGTATTTCAGCGTATAGGATTGCCAGGTCACCGTGACCCCTTTCTTCACCCTACGAGAAGCCATATGCCTGATTTATACTTGGTTGCGTGCAGCTGTCGCACACTGAAAATAGCAGATCTACAAGCTAATGACACGTGGAGCTGCGACACGTCGGGAGCTTGTAGATCTGTTTCTGCAAATTTCAGTGTGTGACACACACGCGCAACCAAGTATAAATGAGGCATTACCTTTCAGCACTACTGTATATTGACATCAAGGTTGCAAAACAATGCTTAAAAGAACACTAACCCAATCAGTGATGCAAAGATAAGGAAATGGGTAAAAAAAAACTACAAATTCCAATTACAATTATTTTTTTCTATATCAATGCATTGCTGGGTTGAAATGTAGATAATTCAAAGACAGCAGATCTACAAGCTCACAACAAATTGCGATGCAGCGCCTTGTGATCTTGTAGATCTGCTATTTTCACTATACTAGCGGTTCACACCTACATCTCACCGCCGATCCAACCAATATGCCCATTTATGGAGATCGCTGTATCTGTCAGTCCTTGTCCCCTTTACGCCTATATGGAGATCGCTGATGTCATCAATTTATGCCCATATATGAGCATACCCCCTTTTGTGCCCATATATGAAGCTGACTGATTTGTTTGCGCCTGATGCCTTGACGACACATTGAGGTTAGACAACACACTCCATATTTGGGTGTAGCTGCATTGGGAAGTCCTTATATGGTTATGGCTGAGTCATCGTGACATGAGCGTGGCGACGTGGTCTACCTTCCAGATTATGCTGGTTATATTATGTTAACATAATAATACTCTACAATAACATACAGCTTAGTTTAAATAGTATTTCATTCATTGCAATCCGTCCCAGATTGAATCTTAAGGTTCTAGCAAGAAAAGAAAAGAAAAACTTATGTTTAGAATTGGCAGAAAGTGTAAAAATGACCCATAAGGGTTAAATTAACCAAATATGTTGGTTTCCTAATAACAATAGTACAGTGAAAGGACAAGAAGATGAGAAGCCTCGCGTTCCGCTGGGTGGTTTATATTTGTTGTGTTGTCTGTGATGAGTCCCCAGTGAGCAATAGTAACAGGTGGGGGGACAAAACAAAGATCAAATCAATAGTTTCAACCACCGTCTAATTGCGCAGTGGGAGCCAAAGGGTTTTTATTACAGACCTTGGTCAAACTTTTAATATACTGGATCCCCCAGAGTATATTGTTTCTCCAGTACCTGGGATTGGCTTTGTCTACCAAAACAAAGGCTCTCTCACACAAGTTGTTCTATGGTTGTTGCTTTTAACCCATTAAGACCTGAGGCCGATTCTGATGCCTTCTAAATCAGTCTCACACTTTCAAGATTGTTCAAAAATGTTCAAAAATAGCAGATGTATATCTGCTCTTTTTTAATAGCCAACGCAAAAAATTAAATTACACAGTTGCTTACCCGGTTTTAATGGGTTAAAACATGCTCTTTCTTCCAGCGAGCCTCAGCAACTTCCAATTTTCAGAAGAATGATTTACAAACAGCAGAGAACGTAATGAAGTCACAGTATATGAATTAAGCTGCTTATAAGATTATGGTATTCAACCCACCTTCTCTGATGTGGAAATGATTAGAAAACAAGAAAAGGTTTGCCAAGCGAGGAGATTTTGAGATCTTCACTTCAAATGTAATGCTACCCAAATGGAAGTGTAGGGGAAATTAGTAATGCTTTCTCAATTATAATCAAACAAGGAACTTCAACGGACAAGTGAGACAGGTTTATTCTGCTCTGCAGAGCTCATAATGCGACTGTTATGGTTATGTTTATGAGATTCTGATCCATGGAGAATGTGAGGAAAATGAACTGATGAAATGAGGAACATGGTAGTTTGTTGCTAAGATGTCTAGAAAGGTCATTTCATGTGTGTGCAACACAAGTGAAATGAATAAAATAAAACAAACATTCAAAATATTACACAAATGATATCGGTGATGAAATAAATTAGTCCAGTAAATTCCGTTTTTAATGTCTCATACTACTCACATATTGACATGATATCAAATGTTACAGAAAGTTGTATAGAGCAGTGGTTCATAAACATTTTAATATTAACGACCCCCAAATTCATATGTACAGTATTTGGCATCAGCTGGGTGAAACTGTTGAAGCAATTTTCTGTCCCCCAGTCATAAAAATCTATTCCCTTTCCTTTCCTACATATTTAGTTTTATTATTTCAAAATGGGATATAGATATGGTGATATGCATTTACCTCTGGGTGATACAGGTACAGAAAGCACTGAGTAGAACTTTGCTGCTACTTTTTAAGTAGAGTAATAGCCTTACTTTGTGCAGCCTGAACAGGTAGACAGAAGGTTCAACTCATTAGAGCTGCATTGCGATTACAAAAACACAGAGCAAAACAACATACGGCGAAACAAAGCACGTTCTGCCTACAACTGATGCTGTAGCCTTTGTGGAAACAAAGCCATGATCATAGCTCTAATAAGCTCCCCCGTTTCTTGAATTATGCCTCCGAAGCGCTACAGCGACACTGCATGCTGAATACCTAACAAGTCCTTCGGGAACAGAGGTCACAGAAGAGCAAGCCGTGTGTACAACAGATGCTGCATTTAAACATACAAGAAATAATCACGGATACTCAAACCTCTGTGGAGAATGTTTGGGATTCTAATGACTGATATACAGTAAGTCCTTCCTTCATAGTCATTCATTGCATCTTCCTCCAGGAAAGTGAGGAATAACGGGGCCTTTGTGGTTCAAACTTCTATAGACAACAACATTTAATAGTATTACATCGCCAGCTAAGAAAAACTAAATTGCCTCTGGCGTTTTCATAAGTTATAGTGGTAGTAGCAGGTTCCGGTTTAGCGCTCACCTGTTTCTCATTAAAACGTGTCTACAAACTCCTTTAATTCTCAAAAACATACTATGTTGACAAGATACTACAGAACAAGATGGCCATGTGTATTTTTTATTTTTTACAGAAGTTTGTTTTTATCACCTTTTCTTTTTACAATTTGGCTCTATAGGAGGCTAGCCGTCTATCAGAAGGTCTGTGTGTCTGTGTTTGTCTGGAGCTAATCTCATAAACCACTGGACCAATCAGTGCCAATTCCGCCAGAAGTAGGCAGAAGAGAGTACCTCGCCTTGCATGTTTTTCCACACCAGAGGTTTGGGCCGCTATGCGGCCCTCACATCTAAGAGTCACACCGCCGATCCGATATGTCTGAGTCATATAGTGTTGGGGGCTTTGTCAGAGTACCTGTTGTACCCATCTGTCTGTGTCCCTTTTGTGCCCATAATATGTGTCCCTTTTGTGCCCATCTCCATATATGATCTCTGGATCTGTCTGTCTACCTGAGACCCTTTTATGCCCATATACAAAGATCCCTTATGTCATGTCCTGTATATTGGCATGCCCAAATATGGGCATGTTCTGGACAACTGGATATCAATATATGCCCATATGGGCACAGCCGTCGGATCTGTGATTATGTAGACAATTTTGTTTGTCAGTAAACGCCAATCTTGTTTGTCAGTAAACGCACACCACAATGTATACTTGATGCAACACTTAATGAATCGAAACTGGTATGGAAGGCTACCGTTGCGAGGCGAAACAATGAATATAGTTTGCCCTTTTATGTCTGATACTGGTTTGCCTTTATCCCTGACTTCCCAGTAAATCATTGGGTAATGTTAGGCTCCAGAAGTTCCCTATGCAGTCCAGCCGCATTCCCCTTTAGCAAACAGATGTTTTGGGCCAGGCACAAACAAGCTCCCAGAGCTTTTCTGGGCCCATAAATAACCTGTTTGTCTTAATCCATCAGCTGCTTGCTGGATGTAGAAGCCAGTGCCTTTGCAGCGTGTGGGGGGCATGGGTTAGCTGGATGTCTAAGGTATCATGATGTATAAGCTTGCTCTTTGGACAGGGGTCCGGCACACTGCAGTGCTATTATGCCAGACTGGTGCCACCAATCCATCACGCTTAAGCACCTCACACAGAGCCTGTTTCGCTGGGCAGCTAGCCACTGTCACCCTCCATGGGTCTATTTACATACACACACTTGCAGCTGTGACGTATTCACTTGTTCATTAAGCCTGAGGTGTTGGACTAGGAAATGGACAGAAGTCCATGTGGCTCCTTGGGACGTTATGTTTCGTCATGATATGGTACTATCACTGCTATTGTAGCACACTCTATACTATACTTATCTAAAGGCTATCTGAGGACATGAATAGCTTATGCAAAATAATTCACAGCCGTTGCCTATTTGATACAAAGATAGTAAAAAGCATATTTTTGCTCAACGAAGCAGGTAAAAGTTCATCATTATGCTACGAAGTGGAATAAAATCAGGGCAAAAACTGGCTGCCAGCACACTTCCATTTTCCTTGCCCTCCGGCTTTGAATAGATAAGAAAAAATACAGATTACATGATGCTCCCGCCCCAAAAAGTTCAGCAAGTCAGTTATTCCAGCTCTGTGCAGGTGTATTATTTTCTCCACTAATTGTAACTCTTTATCAGGACTTTCTTTGGTTTTAACTGATAACCAGGCACAAGTACATTAAGGAAAGAAATAATAGTAGCACATTGTTCTGAATTACTGGTGGAAAAACAACTTCCTCTTATCACTGCAGCAAAACAAATGGAAAGTGGCTTTGAATGAGAGTGATGAATTTGTGGACATAGTGCGTGAGTGTCCTTTGAAGGTGATGAGGGATGCCAGGGCAATCATGCACAGCGCTGCCCAAGTTATACTTTAGGGGCTTCTTTTGTTCTTTTGTTAATCTTGGCCAATATTTGCGTGGTGGAGAAACGTGTTTGATAAGTGCATCCCTTTGAACTCTCAAGGTTTCAAAGTTGTATGTCACTTGCATCAATGAAGGCATGGCCTCTTGTATTTAGAGCCTCCCAACAGCGTGGACAAAAATGTCAATCCATAATCATAATAAGAAAAGTAGCAAAAAAGCAAGTCACATATATTGCGAAATGTAATAAAATAAATTCTAATAAAATAGCAGCTGCACAACCATAGACTGAGGCTGTAAAACTGCACTTGATGCACGAAACGCCTACTTTATAAAACTCGGTTATAAACTTTGTTCACTTTTCAAGGCAATCGACTTGCTTATTATCCTGCTGAGTGATCAAGACAAACTTTCATAGCGATATCTCTGCATTAGCCGCTCGTCGCTCCCTCTGGGCCACATTTATGCATAATTGCTCTTTTGAGGATCTTTGGCAGGGTTAGGTGGGAGGACGCCAGTGGATTATTCAACTGATTCTCTTTTGCTTAAACATCACTTTATATTGCATTAGCATTGCTAATGACGGCAATATCAAGGGACTGTGTGAGGCTTTTATGTCTTAATGAGTCAAAGACGCAAAGTTACAGCTATGATGAAATGTGTCAGTCACCAAAAAGAGGCATTATAGACTTTTAAAAAGTACTGTACGTAACCATTCACGAGGAGAGACAGAAAGACAATGCAAAACGTATGAGCATGGGTGGAACGCATTTTGTGTGGCTCTCTCGAAAAACGCCTGTTCAGGCCCTGGCGCTCTTGTAGTCAATTTGTTTTTGCATCTTTTGAAAGCTCATCGTCCAGATGCTCAGTCTGAGAACAGAATGAAACTAAAACCAGCAGTCGCTTTTTTTTCTTTGCACTGAAATGGTTGCAAATGGCTTTTTCGTGCCAAGGCACATTGTTAGAAAGCCGATGGGTGCCAACTGCTTTAGAGAATGGCTAGCAAAAAAACTAAAAAAAGGAACATCTAAGACTGCGTTTGTAATGGACCTGTTTGGGTATGAATGATGTAGAATCTAATATAATGAGGAGGAGATACATATTAGCATTTAATCTCTCAACTTGTGTTCATATAGATCCCCAGCCTCATGGCCACAATCTATTTCCTTGGCTCAACATGCAAAGGCACAAAACGGCTTTCAGGTGCCACATAAAACCCGAAAAAACACAAAGACTATGTTTCAAAGTCTAAAGTTTTGTTTTGTAAATGTGAATGGACAACATTTGTAAATGTTGTTGTGGCCTTGAACATTCAGAAAAAAAACAGTACAGAAAATAGCGAAAATGAGATGGCCTAGTATAGACCCCTGCAGACGTATATAGAGTTTAAAGGAGGAGTTCACCCAAAAAATGACTTATTTTCTATCAATTGCACACCCCATGAAGCCTTCAATTCAGGGATTTATTTCTGTTTTTGTCGCATTCCTAAGCTAATAATTTGATTCCCGTCTCCTACCGGCTAATGTATCCGGTAGGAGACACAAAGTAGATTTTTTTGTGTCTCCTACCGGAAATACACCCGGTCATCAAATTATTGGCTTAGGAATGCCACAAAAACAAAAATAAATCCCTGAATTGAAGGCTTCATGGGGTGTGCAATTGATTGAAAACTAGAAAAATTGCTCCTCGGAGCACAAGTCTTCGCCAGGTCAGGTAGGTTATTATGGCCTCCTGGTGGCGCTATAGGCCAATGTGAAAAGGGTGCCATTTCTTCTTATGCCTTGCACGACAATCGGACACTGCATTCATGATTTGAGGCATTTTGTTCCAAAAATGTGGTTTGCTAAATTAGACCTGCTGGTGGCTGGTGAAAAGGGTGGCATTTCTTCCTCGGCCTAGTGGGAATGTGCGTGCAAAATTTCACGGAAATCGCACACTGCGTTCATGATTTGAGGAATTTTGTTCAAAAAGGACCTATCCTGCAAACTTTGGAAGGCAATGTTAGCCAAGTCGGATGGAATATGAAATATCGGACACATCCATGTTGATCACATGACTCTAGAGATACTGTATACTGATTTGCGTGATTTTTGGACAGAATCTGAAGGAGTAAGAGCAAAACATTTGTATTACAAAACTCAGCCTCCTGGTGGCGCTCTAAAAGGTATATGTGAAAAATGCAGGGCAAAGGTTTTTCCTTGGCCTCTAGGGAGTGTGGGTGCAAAATTTCACACAGATTGGTGCAGTTATAGCTAAAAACGTGAATCGGCCTGTTATAGCGCCACCATGGGGCTGATGTGAATGTTTTCAAGTGGCATTTCTTCCTGGGCCAAGTGGGAATCTCTGTGGAAAATTTCACGGAAATGGCATGCTGCGTTCATGATTTGAGGCATGTTCATAATGTACCAATCCTGTAAACTTTGGAAGCCAATTTTAGCCAATCATGATGGAATATGGAAAATCAGACAGATCCGTGTTGATCACATGGCTATAGAGATACTGTGTACCGATTTGCATGTTTTTTGGACAAAATCTGTAGGAGTAATAGCAAAAAATGTGTTTTGCAAAAGTCTGCCTCATGGTGGCGCTATGACAGGCTGATCTGAAAAATGTGGGGCAGAGGTTCTGCTGTGGCATCCAAGGAGTGTGTGTGCGCAGTTTCACAGCGACCAGGCCAACGGTGGCAGAGATTAGCTGCTCGCAGACAGAAGGACGGACACACACACACGGACACACGGATGGACGGACGGACGGACGGACGGACGGACGGACGGACGGACACACGGACGGACTGACGGGGGGCAAAACATACTCTCTCGCCATGCCTATCGGCCTGGCGGAGACAATAAGTCATTTTTTGGGTGAACCCCTCCTTTAAGTGGTTAAAAGTAATAGTAGTTTTGAGATTCCTACAGGCCAGTGGGGGTCAAGCCATCAGGCTCTAGATTCACTCTTTGGTTGTTTTCTAGGTGTTCGAGCAAACACATCACTGCAGCTGCCCTCCTGAAGCCACTGTACTGTACATCAATAACTGGTTGTGTTGCTGTCATCTTGACTTATCCCCATGAGTTTTAAACACCTTTCCTCACTTGAATTCCTATTCTTGTCATGACCACATCATGGACTTTTGGTCTTTGTTATGGCGTGACTGCAGCAGTAAGCATACAGTATATGTGGTGAATATGAAATCATAGTTGATAATCTATACATCTGTATCATCAAATACAACTGACTGACACATCATTGAATCTCTTAGTTACACCACCATTGTTCTTGTGAAGCACTCTTGTACTTGTACAGTAGTATTTATAAAGATTGCTATTTCCTATTGGCTAAAAGAAACATAGACCTTAATACTAGTTGACCTGCAAATACATTCTCATCCCGACTGGTCAAGTATGGATATTTGGTCCCCAGACTCAGGCGTCTAAATACTGTATAACATTGTGTTTTTTCTATGGAAGTGGGATTTCTATACAAGTAGAATGGGGCAGTGCTGGCATCTAAATGGAGATGCTAGAGGTTACTCATAGCATCTGATGATTTCATCCAGTTTGTCAATGCGTGGGCGATGGCATCCCATTTCTTCCTGTTTAGTGTGGCTTCACAAGTGAGCACCTTGTGATTTATACGGCTTTGCACTCATCGTAACTTACTATACTGTAGGTAGGCTAAAGATTGGGGGATTGACAATTAGTCCGATGGCTCACAATTCTGATATCCCAATAGTCTGACAAATGATAGGGTATATTAGTGTGATGTTAGGCTTAGGCTTAGTTATAATGTGCGCCGGCGGCTACACCATTATTAGACTCTTGTTCATTTTGGGGCACTGACCACCTATGCACTCGCTGAGTTGAACACATTTCTCAACATTTGTACTTTCTTATTTTGCAGACACATGGTGTTGGCACATATCACCACCTAAGTAAGTATTATTCAGTGCTAGTCCCCTGTAGACTGGATGTCTGCTTGTTGAGATCGAAATAGAAGGTGCAAATAAGATCTAAGTATACTGTATAGTATGTTTCTTCCCAGATAAAAGAAGAAGAAATTACTGCCAACATTGTGCTTTTGAGACAATTGTATTAACCTAAGGTCAGCCTGTGTATAACAATTGCATTGTTGGAGAGGTGAGTTCATGAATGTTCATGTGAACATGAATAAAATGAAAACGCAATGCATTCTTCATGCATGCTCACACAAGAAGTAAAAGAAAATGTGAGATATTATGTCTCAGAAAACAACAGAGTATTAATGGCCAAAGAATGGTTATGTCCCTGCTTGCTGGTAGATTGCAGATAGATATGAAATCCTGGAACAGTTTACCATTCAATCATCGTGGGACCTCGTTTACACAAACAAATGTGGAAACCGCATCTGAGAATGTACTAATGGCCCCATGCTTGTAGGGCCCACACAGGTCAAATCAATGGGACGCTTTGGCTTTGAGCATTCTTTTAATGTATTGCCAAAGGTCTTTCAATGTCGCCCAATTTACAGCTTTGGAGCTCTTCATGCAGTGATGAGCCAGAGCCCGGGCTTTCATTGTTCTTGACCTCGCTCTTTTCATCCTTCAGTGTTCCGTAATAGAACATAAATACCAAAGAAACACTGAAGTTAGTGCTGTTGTCTTTTAGGCTGATATGAGTGGCAGCTGAGCTATCTTACATGAATTATTGGCATTGTTTTTTCCTTTTCTTTATCATTAGAAACAACAACAACACTGTAAGGCCCCCTCACCCTTGTATCTGGCCCCACAATTTTCTGCCCGAGTGCAGTAATTGGCACCAGTGTTTGGAGGGCAAAGTAGAGACCCATGTTGTCAAATATATTGGGTTACCGAAGATTATGAACACTAATTGAACCAATTAGCTTTCCATTTAATTTGTTTTCCAGACACAGAAAAGGCTACCATGTGCTGTGTAATGCACAAGCATGCATCAGCAACTTAAAACATAGATTCAAGGTGAAATGATTTTCCTACACTAAATAATCGTTCACGCACTTGCTTGTCTATGTTCCCCTGTTGCAGACAAGACGCCGGCATCAGCCCAAGGGTGCATGACGTCATTGTCATATGGATGTGCTTCTGTCGGCTACACATACAGCCTGGTCTGTGTATGGTGTTGGTGTCACTTACTGACGCTTAGTCGTTTTATTTGAGATCACAGCTGAAAGCTCTACTTCAGTAAAGCTTGGGAATGTGTAGGTTGTGTGGATGACTTGATCAATAATAGAGCTTAGCTACTGAAAAGCCATTTGATTCAGACAACAGTGCTACTGAGAAATGTAGCAACACTACTGCCCAACACTTGTCTGCAGGGACGTGCACAGATAGACTCTAGGTGGTGCTAGAGCACCTGCCCGTTGCCCTCTTGACCAGAAGAAAAAAGAAAAAGAAAAGTTTTTTCTTTTAGTTTACAGCAGGGGTCTTCAACAGGGGGTCCGGGACCCCTAGGGGGTCCTCAGAGTTACTACAGGGGGTCCGCCAAATCTTTATGTGATATGATTTTTCTTTTTACCATAACCACTCGAAACCTAGCATCCCTTTTCTGAGGAGAACTTTAGCCAAAAATAGCAGATCTACAAGCTCACAACGCCTCGCGCTGCGAGGTGTTGTGGGCTTGTAGATCGGCTATTGTTGGCAAAGAGGTATAGGTGTAGAGGGGAAAAAAGGGCAGACCAAGTAAACAAAAAAAAGTATAATTTACTTGAGCACCTGCCCCTCAAAATGTCTGTGCACGCCACTGCTTGTCTATGCTGTCTTCCTTCCACTCTTTCTCATACACGTTCATTGTCAACCTCTCTCCATATTTGTCTCCGCCAGGCCGAAAAGTATGCGATTATGTTTTTCACCCTGTCCGTCCATCCGTCCATCCGTCCATCCGTCCGTGTGTGGCCGTCGCCCCCTCCGTCTATGAACAGCTAATCGCCGGCACTGTTGACTTGCTCGCAGCGAAACTGTGCACACACTCCCTGGATGCCAATTCAGAACCTCTGCCCCCATTTTTTTCACATGGGCCTGTTATAGCGCCACCAGGAGGCCACTTTTTGCAAAACAATTTAGGCCATAACAGGCCGATTTGTGTTTTTACCTATAACTGCACCGATCTGTGTACAACTTTGTATACAGCACTCCCTAGAGGCCAAGGAAAAACCTTTGCCCTGCATTTTTCACATCTGCCTTTTAGAGCACTACCAGGAGGCCGACTTAGGTACAACACATTTTTGGATATTCCTTCAGATTTGATCCAAATTTCTCTCAAATCAGTACACATGATCTCTATAGTCATGTGATCAAGATGGATCTGTTTGATTTTTCATTTTCCATCCTGATTGGCTAAGATTGATATCTAAATTTTGCAGGAGTGGCCTGTTTTGAACAAAATGCCGCAAATCATGATTGCAGCGTCCGATTGCGGTGACACTTTGCACGCAGATTCACACTACGTTGAGGAACAAATGCCACCCTTTCAACATTGCCCTATTATAGTGCCACCAGGAGGCAGATCTTTGCAAAACATTTTATATTACTCCTACAAATGTTGTCCAAACATCACACAAAAACGGTACATATCTTCTCTTTAGTGAGTTTAGTCAAGTGATCAAGACTGATCCGTCCGGTCCATCAAGTGTTTCACATTCCAGCCTGATTGGCGCATTCTGAACATTGCTGTTCCGTACTAACCTGACCTGGTGGAGACATGTGCTCCGATGAGCACTTTTTCTAGTTCACTCTGCTTTGCCGATCGTTGGCATTCTAAACTCTCTGAAAGGGGCTAAAGACATAAATGTGCACGGACATTAACACTCTCGTGATTTGTTTTTTTTTGTGGTATGTGCATTTATATAAATGTATATTTTGGTGGTAATCTAACGTGAGCTTGCACAAGCAGACTTGTATGTCTGTGATTGGCTAGTTCTGGTACATACCATAAGTGAGAGGGACAGGAGCTTTGTTATTAATCTCTGAAGACAGATTCTGCTAACAGCAGAACAATTTTTCTGTTGTATATACCCCCCCTTTTCTTTTTACCGAATGGGTTCTCAGATTGGTCCCATAGCCTGCCTTGGTGGGACGATTGCTCTGCGATGATTAATTCAACAAAATTACAAAGATAATTGAGGTCCTTGGCCTGCTGGGACTACACACAATTTAATGACCCTGATTCTGATTGGCCTAGTAACTGCGGACAGTCACTGTCACCTCACTTGAAGGTAAAGAGTATTTAGCACCTCTAGTGGTTGCTTTGAAGACTGCTGCAAGCTAAATGTTTCCCTTGTTCTTATTGGTAGTATGTGATCACATGTGCAAGGCCTTACTTCCTGTTCAGCCTTTTGTTTTGAGAGACACACAGTCTGCTCCAGAATGTTTAATTCTTTGTCATCTACTGTACCTGTTTTGAGCCGAGAAGCTTTGTCGGTGAGTTTACTGTATGTTACATGGTTCATCTTTAAGAATAAACAATGATGCATATTTTGTTGTTTTATTTTACATTTGTAAAGATCTATGGTTAATTGCCTACCATGCCATTTACTATGACTTGTTATAGTGCAGCCATCTTGTCTAGCTGTGAGCAGAATTTAGGCATTACATTGCTTTTTTATTAAGAGCTTTTTCTTGTGCATTTATTTTCAGTTTCACAAATTTCTAGAAAAGCATTGTAAGCAAGTTGATGAAGATTGTCAAGTAAACAACCCCCAACTTTACGTCCACTTCTCATCATTCAAGTCTATCAGTGCCTAGCACTGTACATCTGTTTAGCTATCTGCCACTTCATGTAGAGCCACACACGCAGGGGACAGAATATCACGCTGAAACACAGACAGACAGACAGGGGTGAATGCATGATCTCCTGGCAGAGATAATAACTCGAAAGGGACACTCCACTAAGCCCATTTCTCCTCCAGGACTGGTGGTCTATCCAAGGCTGTGTATGTTGTGGGTTGCAGTGTCAGGACCTGAGGAACCTCTGGGGGGAATAGCCCCCAACCATATAGAGTTGAGCGTATCGGCCAAAACCTAAAGTGTGACTTGAAACGTTTGGGTAGGTCCAGCAGTTTCTGAGATTATCTGAGCACTCTCAGACACAAGCACGCACACTTACGCGCGCGCACACACACACGCACGCACGCACGCACGCACGCACGCACGCACGCGCGCGCGCGCGCGTACACTAACACATACATGGGGACAAAAAAATATCTCCATCCACAAATATTTGTGGGCAGATGCAATAACCAAACCGCTTTCCCTCAGAAAAGAACTATGAAAATAGAAGTAATCGACAATTACACAAACTAAAATGATCAAATACAACAGATAAACAACAAATAAAACGGCATTAGAACGACAGGGTTTAAATGCAAGAGTAGGGAATAGGCAGAATATCCATTTTCCACCTTTTAAAATCTGGTAATGAGATAAGATGCTCAAGTTTGAATTTTGCTTTTGCAAATTGTTCCATGTTCATTATGATTACTCTGCAAAAATAAAAACTTGGCATTTACGTACGTACATGGGCAGTTTACCAAGGACAGTTTTATAAATAAAAATGTACCGGTGTTGCATCCTGCGCATTGCAAGGGATGGCCAGTCAACTACGTTGTACAGAGTAGACTACAGTGATGGGTGCTATATTTGGGATTGTAACGAATCGTAAAGCTTAATGATACAGGGGGTCTAGCCACAGGGGGTCGAGCTTAGCCAACATGGCGGAAGAAGCAAACCTATAAACAGTATCACCATAGTAAAGCTGAGAAACAAAAAGTACAGCAACTAGTATTTTAGTTGATGCACCCTGCAAGAGAGGAGACACGTTTTTATCAGGTGTAAAACTATGGCATTGTGATATGTATACAGGACTGGAAACTAGATCCCCAAATGGAAATGTTAAGAATCAATAGTTCAGTAGTAGGTGAGCAGTATATACTGTACATGCAGTTCCTAGTGCCTTGGTGACAGATATGTTGTACTACAAAACTAGAACGGCACCAAATCTGTGTTATGTATAGGGCAACTATAGTATTATGGCTATTAAAGCTCATTATATTTTACATTCTATGTGAAAGGATATTATGATCTAATGTATTCATTAAAAATCATAAAGAATATGAAACATGGAGATTCAAGCTTTTGACTATGATATTGTTGCTGTCCAGCAGAAACCTTGTATCTCCATGTTTCATATTTTTATGATTTTTCATAAATGAATGCTATTGCTCATTTTATACTTCGTCATATGACAGTGTCATGCAAAAGTCAATCTGGGAACCCATCGCCAAATAAAAAAGGAAAAACAGCTTCCTCCTGTTTTTTACTCACTTGGCTTTTTACTTTCACTTGGCTCGGGGGGGGGGGGGGGGGGGGGGGGGGGGCTCAATGTAGCACCCGTGCGCAAGGAAACCGGGTGCTTGGTCTGCCTTCAGCCTTTCACTTCCGGTGGTGCGACTATGTTTTCATTCCCACTAACAATATTTTTACACAGAACACTAACACCACTTCTCCCAGAGAACAGGCATCGTTTTGGTTATAAGCACACTTGTTTCTATGATGAAAGAGCAAGTTAAAATGTGAATATCTTTCCGTGGTTTTGTCTGCTCCGAGGACGCTATTGCACGTGTGCTCCATTTTGCTCCCCCCAGAGCTAAGTGAAAATGTAAAAAACAGCAGAGGGCGCTGTTTTTCCTTTTTTATTTGGCGATGGGTTCCCAGATTGAGGTGAGACATGACCTTTGACACGATTTAAATGTCTCAATAGAGGAGCTAGGAGACAACAACCACCCCAATTGTATAAGTTATATATTACATACTCTGCATACAGATTGAACAAAATTACATTTTATTCATTATCATTTTTTTTACATAGTGCTGCTTTAACAAGCTTGTGACTAAATAATAACACATACATACATACATTGTATCCATTGGAACATTATTTTTTCCATTATCTGAAAAGTAATGCTTTTGTACATACTTGTGCTAATACTACATGTAGTATTGGCTCAGTGTGTTTTCAATTGTAGTGTCTATTATTTTATCCCAACCATTAATGTTGCATTCACTGTGTTCTAACTGTAACAACAAGGTAATTGTGGCAATCAAATATTCATGGCAGCGTTAAGAATTAAAGGTAATTTGCTCTACTTTTTTTAAGTGTATTTTGAAATCCCAGATGCTTTTAACCGAGTGCCTCTAAGTGTGTGTGTGTGTGTGTGTGTGTGCGTGTGTGTGTGTGTGTAGGGGGTGAGTAAGTGAGCGAGTGACTGAACACACGCAGTTGTGGAAGAAGAGCACAGATGTTTTACTTAAGTAAAAGTAGCAATACCACAATATAAAAATACTCTGTTACATGTAAGAATCCTGTATTCAAAATTTGACCTGAGTAAAATTACAAATGTATTGACATCAAAATATACTCAAAGTACCAAAGTCGTCACAATCTTTCGAAAATTGCAGATCTACAAGCTTGCACCACGCTGCGTTGAGAGCTTGTAAATAGACTATTTTAGAATTTTCGAAGTATTAAATACGGCTTACTGGTCAATGTTTGTTTTGTAATAATAACCTAAATCTGCAAAGTGGCAAAGATAATAATTGTAGTGCAGTAAAAAGTTAAACATTTTGCCTCTGATATGTAGTGGACTACAAGTACTGTATAAAGCATAAAAATGGAAATACTCCGGTAAAGCAAAAGCACCTCAAAATTGTACTGAGGTACAGTACTTGATCGTATTATGTACTTAGTTACTTCCCATCACCCCTGAACACACGGCCTGCACACGGCGTGTACTCGAGTGTCTTTCAACAGCCCCGGTGGCTCCTCGGTGTCAGTCATCTCCCTTGCTCTACAAGTTCCCTGTCATCCCCCTGCGGACCCTCGAGGATGTGGAAAAACCTGTAGTTTATGTACACTTCATATCGCAGCTGCAATCTTCCGAGAATTGGGGGTGGGAGGGGGTGGTTGGGGGGTGCAGGCCACTATCCCGGTGGAGAACAACACATCATTTTCTCCTGTCAAGGCTTCTGTTAGGCCTCATCGCAGAGAGCAAGCACTCACGATCCATGGTATTATTAGTCTCCCAGGGCGAGCTTGTTCATTCAATTTTCTCCTCAACATTGCAGTGTTGGTAGCTCCTTCATCGTGGCGAGAGAGAGAGAGAGAGAGAGAGAGAGAGAGAGAGAGAGAGAGAGAGAGAGAGAGAGAGAGAGAGAGAGAGAGAGAGAGAGAGAGAGAGAGAGAGAGAGAGAGAGAGAGAGAGAGAGAGAGAGAGAGAGAGAGAGAGAGAGAGAGAGAGAGAGAGAGAGAGAGAGAGAGAGTGGGCTGGGGAAGGAGCAGAGCTTTTGTTCATCTGACCTGTATGTGGAGAAGTAGATCTTGTCAACAATGCAATCCAATCTGTGGGAATCTTTATAGAGGATTGGTGTGGCGAATAATACTATACCTTGTCCCGTGCCTTTGTCTTTGCAGGTGCTCATATCTGTAGCTGTTGCAGTTTGGGGTGGTGCAAGATGCATGTGAGACCGTGTGATCAATGGAGGCCCCCGGAGTCTTCAATACGATGCTCTAACAAGGTCAGTGAAGAGATACAGAACAGAACCACTATACAAACATTTGCACCTCAATGGAATCTGGGAAAGTTCCCTTGTTACAAGTTCAATAAAGAAGGACTCGATACAGTTTTTTTTTTCTTTTCTTTTCTCCTTTCTCTTTTTTTTTGTATATACGGGGTCCAACCAATCTAAGGCATCTGAGAGGCACTCTCAGAAAAGGTGCTGTGGTGTGGTGTAGTTTCAGCAGAGCTGCACAGTTCAATCCTGCTCTCACTCTCAAAGCCTGAGGCTTAATCCCCTCACCGACGAAGGCATTTGTTTGAGGATCACCATCACTGCTGGCGCCTGCCTCTCTGTCCTTGCCTCGCCCTTCAAAGCTACTGGCAGATCTTCACTCATCTAAAAAAAAATCTTCTCCCAAGCCTCCACCTGATTCCCCGCCCAGCCAACCCCCAAACCCAATGCTCCTTATTGCTTGTCTGGTAGGGGTTCTGATTCATTAGCCCACAAGTGGTATAGCAAAGAACACCCTGTTGAATGTTGAATTAGCTCAGAACTTTGCAGACAAAAGTCCCACGGTCTAAATGTCAACACAGAAAGTGGTTCACATTTTGAGAGCTGAGTTTTACATAAACAGATGACAATGTAGCTCAATTCCACGGGTGTCAAGTCACGGGCCATTCATGTCTTTTGTTTTTGTTATTTAGAAGTGTATTTAGAAGGGCTGGGGGAGCAAGAATGTGGCCTTTCATACAAGCCTTCATGCTGGTATTAAAGGTCATTGTCCATTAAGCAACAGTGATAATAGTCATAGTTTATCCGTTTATCCATTAGAAACGAAATTGAAGGAATTTATTTTGACCTTTAATGTCTAAAAGCCATTACAGAGGAGGAGGCAGCTATTGCATCCAAGGAGATAGCATTGTCGGCAGAAGAGAGGACCACACTTAAAACAAATCCTAATAATTATACTTTGACACCTCATAGAGGATAACCACTGACTGAAGTTAAGGCACATAATTGAATCTATTATTACGTCTCCTATGTGATGTGTCTGTCTTGTTGGCATTTAGAATGATGATGGGCTGGAATGTGTGTGTTCCTGTTTCCTTGGTTACAAAGTACCCTCTTTTGTTTTATGGGCATTATCGGTGACTTTATTACCAGCCATGGCCAAGTGTGGGCAGTTATAAATCTCGGAGCTGACCGCCAATCCCAACTGGTGGGCGACGGTTGTTATCCTTTGAGAAATTTCCCCCGATGCCTAACAAGGCATTTAAGCTGCGACGGTCGCCTTAGAGGAAGCAAGTCAGGCTCGGAAAGAGGCATAATATCCTCATTCAAGTTTGACACACTTAAAGGAAAAATGCTGACCATTTTGAAGTCATATAATTGGGAAGTGGGTGAGGGGGACGTGCTCTTACAAATGAATCCCGCTCCTATTCAGCAGTTTTGGACCAAACGGGGTATTAGACTGGGGACTTGTCTATTAGATTTAAGCTCACTTCTCGCCAGCCTGCCAGAAGCAATCCTCCGATGGCCTGTAGAATTGAGGAAAATAATCTCAATCCTTTCATCACTTTCCACCGCACAGAGCAAGCAACTCGCACATTTCTAAGCGAAACATAAATTATTAAATAAACAATTTCATCAAAGTGTAAATTATACCATCTGCACATAGATATCTCCTCATCGCTCGCTATGAAATGAATACACTGCACTTTATTTAATTTTTTGGCTCATCCACAATGGATAAGTCATACCATTGTCTCTGAGTTGTTAAAGTAAACAGTAAGGGCAAAGCACATATTCTGAGTCCACGCACCCCTGATGCGGTAAGCTTCTTTTACTTGGAAATCTGGACTGCCTTACACTCTGCTGTTAGTAAGGGAGAGGAGGAAAGCGGAGAACGATGCTTGTGATTGATCGCTGAGCTGCCAAGGGAAGCTGCGAGCGAGGGGATTGGGATTGCTTTTAGATTTGAGAATATGCCAATACATTTCCAAAGACATACCGGAAGCCAGAGAGAGCCCAGGGAGGAAAACATGCATTGGTTCTTATTCCAAACTCCTTAACAATTTATGCATTACATGAGGCTATGAAATCATTATTGTTGGCTCCAGCGAAGACACCGGAATGACAATGAACGTCAGGATAATAATACATAAGTATGGCAGCTTGTTTTTGTTTGTTTTTTTCCTTCCGTCTTTGGTGACGGTATTAGAATTGCAGAAATGAAATGTGGGAATACTGGCAGCTATGTTCTATAATTGGCCATAGTATCATGCCATTGGCAGGAGGTCGAGCACATGCAAAGAGCATTATACTGTATGTAGTTGACAGCTGTATGTCAATAAGGAACACCGGCAGGTTCTTGAGGTTTATCCATATTTAACTAGTTGACACGCTCCTGCTGGAGGTATCAATTATCTCCCACGCCTGAGGGCTTGAGGCAGGGACATGGGGATGCAGAGGCCCCGCCCTCTAGGGATACGGAGCTAAGGCCCTGTCTTTTTTTCAATAGATAAGGCTACAAGATGACAGTATTAAAGTATGGCAAAGCGAAAAATACACTACTTCTACAAACACAAACATTAAAGTTTCAGTAGTTTGACTTCTTTTTGTGGCATTTGTGGACTAACTTGTCCCAAACACTGAGCTTTTTCTTTGTTCTTTTTTATTCTGTAATTAGACATGGGCTGCAGCAGTAGAGCTGACACCCAAGTTGACACTTTAGAAGTTGGTCTCTGTTATTTTTGTATTATGTTTTTGTCTCTATTTTATTTTTCCCAGCCTTTTCGCTCTCTCTCACTCCCCCTCTGGCTCTCTTTCTAGGGATCCAGCTGACTGGTGAGTTGTTTGTCTTGCAGCAATCTGAAAGTCAGAGCCCAGTGCTCAGTGAAGCAGCTCAGTGCCTGACCGGTATCAGAGGCGGCGGCAAAGCTTTCACAAACATTTTCTCACGCAACAACGGATTTGTTTATGCATGGTTAGAGTCTTGACATCACAGTGAAATAGGATTATAGAATCATACAGGTATCAAACAATGTTTTGCCACCCCTTATAACTTCTACTGCGTTAGAAGTCAGACTACAATAAAGAAGATATGTTGATCCCTTAATTTCATACAAATACATAAATTAACTAGACAAAGTGCCCCTCGGAGCACAGGTCTCCGCCAGGTCAGGTAGGTTATTGTGGCCTCCTGGTGGCGCTATAATAGGCCAATGTGAAAAGGGTGCCATTTCTTCTTAGGCCTTTCACGGCAATCGGACACTGCATTCATGATTCAAGGCATTTTGTTGCTAAATTAGACCTGATGGTGGCACTATAACAGGCCAATGTGAAAAGGGTGCCATTTCTTCCTCGGCCTAGTGGGAATGTGCGTGCAAAATTTCACGGAAATCGCACGCTGCGTTCATGATTTGAGGCATATTGTACAAAACTGACCTATCCTGCAAACTGTGGAAGGCAATGTTAGCCAATTAGGATGGAATATGAAATATCAGACACATCCGTCTTGATCACATGACTATTGAGATACTGTGTGCCAATTTGCGTGATGTTTGGACAAAATCTGTAGGAGTAATATAAAAAAAAATGTTTTGCAAAAATCAGCCTCCTGGTGGCGCTATAACAGGCCAATCTGAAAAATTTGGGGCAGAGATTTGGCTTTGGCATCCTGGGAGTGTGTGTGCACAGTGCCGGAGATTAGCTGCTCACAGACAGACACACATACGGACGGACGGACACACTTGAGAGTTGAAGTGTAGTTTTGCATGACTGCTGGTTTGTGGGTCCTGATCTCCACGCTAAAGTGTCTCAGAATTCAACATGTGCCCAAGCCAGAAATACATCAGTATTTGAAGTCAAACTTTTATTTAAACATCTTGTCTCAAGCTAACCTTGAGCCAAAACCAAACCGTAATGAAAAAACTGTACCTAACCTTACCCAAAAGAACTGTGCCTAACTGTAACTAAACAAACAGTGCCGTGTACTATCAACATTGTCAGCAGGAGAGACAACTTGGCTCCCCAAAGGCTCCCCAATTGTATTGTTTGGCTCAATGCTGAGCCTGATATTCATCTCATAAGAATTATATGCTCTACTGCAGGGCTTTTGTATTGGCTTACACCGAACAGATCAAGGATAGACCTTTAAAATCTATTTCTGATCACAGGTCAGGGAACTAGAGTAAACAAACTAACAAAGCAAAAAGCAAAAATACTACAATGATATATGCATTTTAATCGTCCTTAAATGTGGTGCATTTTATAGTCAGCAAGACATTCGATATGATAATGCTATAATATTGACTAGGGCTTAGTTTTCACTCTATGATTTATGCCTTTCTTCAACTAGAGTGAGTTTCCTTTTTTTCCCATGGCAAAATCATATTGGATATGACTTGAAAGAGGAAAGTTCTGAGCCTTAATTCCTGAGAGGAAATGAATATCCCTGTTTTGCCCATTCTTTCTTTCTCTTCGTTTTCCCTTATCTGTTTCCCCTTCATCCTTGGATTTCAGAAAAGCAGAAGAACAAAAACATTTCAGATATGATTTGTTGATGTGTTTCTCTCTTTCCGTCCTTTCAGATGCTCAAAGTCTTGTCGGCTCGCTTTCTGGACGTCACACAGGGTTATTTGAACTGACATGTTGAGCATTACCGCACATAAAATGCTCCACGGCCCGCAAACAAAACGGAAGAAGTGCATGTTGAAAGAATCCTCTAACTGTATTGTGACTGTGTGTATTCATGTGGTGTTACTAACCCATTAAGACCTGAGGCCGATTCTACAAAATGCCTTCTAAATCAGTAGTTCTAAACACTTTCAAGATTTTTCGAAAATGTTCAAAAATAGACGTACAAGCTTGCAGCGCGGCATGAAGTGACGCGCTGTGAGCTTGTACATCTGCTGTTTTTGAATAGCCAACGCGAAAAAAATCCAAAATGACACGGATGCTTTCCCGGTTTCAATAGGCTAAACGACTACCAACTCAACTCCTATAAGTCATTTGTTGGCTTTGATCGCGCCCTATACGCTCAAACGCGGTCCGTCCTCACGGGGCATGGGGGCTAATCCGCGCGTCACTATCTTTGACCGATGAAGGGATTAGATACAGTATGATTGATTCAGACCAATTTACTCAGATGGCTGTATGCCTGAATCCTCTTCAATTCCACATGACTGCACTGCATAAACCCCCCCTCCAAGTCTTCAGAGTCACAGTTTTCTGCACACGACAAGAGAGCTTCATGTCCAGCATAGAATGGATATCAACCCAGTGACATGATTTGCATAGACGGTGCGGGGGGGATTAGGGGTATCATTTGTAGTGTCAAAAAAAAAAGCCACTATGTTTCATTGCAAAACCCACGCCCCCGGATTTGTTTTCATGCGATTCCAACCGGCAAATCCTGATCAGACATTTATCCCGATCGGAGGGAAAACATCCGTCTTGTACATTTTAAATATCTGTGGTTCCAACTTTTATCGTTGACAGGCAGCACGGCATGTCAGGGAGACATCATTTAGCATTACCGTCCCTTTTACTCCAAATTTTGTGAAGGCTGCCTTGCAAAACAAACCACAAACCTCTCAATCTTCCTTTTCCTTTCCTTTTTTATTTTCCTTCTTATTTTCTTCCCCAGTCATGTTGTTGCTCCATTACAGGCCTGCAGGGAAGTGATTCTTTAGGGCGGAAGACGGTAGCGTCTATCCGCAGGAGTGTCTAAGTCACGGGCGAGGGTGACATTATACCTTTGCCTGCTGTGCTAGCTGAAGGGGGGGTTCCCCAGTGGCACCTTGTCGAGCGGCCATGTCAATTGTTTATTTGCATAGCAAATGGCTCCAGGCGCTATGTTGTCTAGCTCAGAAAATAAGCAGCTCATCACTAGCCATGTGCACTGCGGGAGCTCTGTATGCCAACCAGTTATATTCACCAGGAAAGGCTATAATGTAGCTGTCATTAAGGGTAAGAAAATACACCCACGAGATGATGGAGTCGGGATGGCATTGAATGGCTGGATGCTGGAGGGATGCCTCGTTTAAATATTATTCAGAATATTACCATGTCACACATTTTGAGGTGAATTAATGGATAGAATAGTATAGAAAACTTATTTTTGAGTATTCAGAATAAAAAAAAGAAATAATCTATTGTTGATCCCATCTGAAAACATCACGGAGTGCTTTTCTGTTGCTGCTACTGATAATGTCAAAATATTGAGAAAACACCACATGAAAGCAGGTCTTGTCCTTTCAAATGTTAATAAACTCATTTCAATTAGAGCTTACCTTGAAGTTTAAAACCAGTAGCCTTCTGAAAGGTCTAAAAAGGATGACAACTTCCAAGTGAAAAATTACTATTAGCCTGGAAAGTTAACAGAGAGCTTCTTGGCAAAATGTGAGTCACCAAATCAATCACAACTTTTCTGCTAGTAAATGGCTGAGCTGAATATAATAAGTGGTAGCTGATAAAAAAAAGACTATAAATCTTGCCAGAGAAAGAGAAACGTGAAGCAGAAATCAGGCCCTCTCAGAGCCCTTTCCGTTCTGTAAAGTTATTTGAATATACTAAATCCACCTGAATTTAATCCAAATTTCAATTTCCTTAATTTTCTTTTACAAGGGACATCCAGGAAAGCCATGGTGCATGTTGAACTGTGCTATGAGCTATGAATGCACTTCCATTTGATGGAGAACTGTCTTTACAGTTAATACTATACAATAATCACTGTACGTTTTTTATTTTTCCTTCTGAATTTACTTTGCACAAACGTTTTTGTGTAATGTAGTGAAAAAGAAAAACCTTACACAGGCTTGATTACTTAAATATTCGTATTATTACACGTCTGTGTTGAATCCAACACTGTCTCAGTCCCCGAAATGCATATTGTGACTTCTTTGTCCGTCCCAAGAAGTCAAGTCACCTGCTTTACTTCTTGGGGATTCTGCAGTCTGTTATTTTGTGTGTGACAGCATTTATGTGGTTAAACTACACTAGTGAGTGTATGACTACCAACTCCCAACTGCTTTACTGAAACTTGTGTCAGTCCTGCCATTTGTTATCCAACAATGAATGCCTCACTATTATTTCTTACATCAGTGGTTCTCAAAGTGGGGTCCAGGGATCCCCAGGGGTCCTTGGGGGGGTTCCAGATGGTCCCCATGAAGTGTACAACGAAATGATCTTAATGGCATCAATCCAATGCAAAAGAGCGATAGAATGCATAGATGTTGGTAGCGGCATAGGTACTAATAAATAAACATTCATCTCTTATGGCGGTCCCTGGCACCAAATCTTTTCAAATGGGGGGTACGTGGCTTTATAAGTATCAATTTGGGGGTCCTTGACATGAAAATGTTTGAGAACCACTGCCATATGTCTGATTTATTCTTCATTGCACGACGACGTTTCGCGCCTAAATTAGCAGACCTACAAGCTCAAAACAGCAGACCTATGAGCTCACGCTGTGAGCTCATAGGTCTGCTGTTTAAGACGCACGACGAGAGCATAAATTAGCCATACATGACACAAAACCATAAGAACAACATGCCAACACCCATATATGAAACCGATTTGCTCGTGTCATGCAAGAAAAGCTCTCCTCCCTCCTGGTGTACATGGTTTTCACACAGCTGCAGCAGCGGAGAGCGCTATCGGCTTGCTCGACTGGGCTGCCAGCTCCCATGTCCCAGGGGACGACTCATACAGTAGTGTAACCCATCTCAAAATGCTACTAAGATGGGCCCCGTGGGACAGCAGTCGCTATGGGGCCCTGCTGGTGGGAGGAAGCCCCTAGCTGCTACCGTGTTCGCTTGACTGCCTCCGTGGAGGAAGCCAAATGACAAACTGAATCCATGTTTTTTTTTCTCCTTTTTTTCCCCCCTCGCAACCATCGTGGTTTAGTATCATCGTATTTCACAATGAAATTCTTTAGAAATTAGTTATTTCTAAGCTTTAGTTTTGTGTATGCCTCCACAGTAGCTTAGTAGTATGTAGTATGTCCTTTTGAAAAAATATGTTAATTGCTATACTGTAAAATTAAATCTTTTTGCCACATGAAGTGACGTGAAGTGAATATTTTTTGATAATTTGAATTACAAATTTGAACGTTTTCAGCCCATCCAGTTCTTTCGATTTAATTGGTCCCACTGAAGGAAGCCCTTAAAGCAGTGCACCACTCCCTGTACTGTACGAATGTAGATCATGCTATTAACATGACCAAAGCTCTTTCAATCGATAGTTTGTTAACATGAAAAATCCTGACATAAACCACAGAGCTATTTTTGGATGTAGCCTACTGAAGATGTACAGAATAGAGCTTGTCTATCGACTTGGACTGTCTCGTCTGACTACTTTTAGATCTTGTCTATTTTTTGGTAAAGAAATTGGACAGCAGTCATCTGATATGGCCATCGGTAGTCTGTACAACATACCCTCGTTTGGCTCAACACCACGTGAGCTCAGTCGATGCATGGTTCCGGGGGCTGATCTGTGATTGACAATCAAGTGTGTAGGTGTAGTACTTTTGGACCCCAAAAAAAGGAGTCAGGCGCGTGGCTTGCAACAGTACAAACACAGATTTATTGTGAAGCAGTTAAGATGATGAGCAGAGCCAGAAGAAAAGTGCACCGGAGCAGTGTGAGAGTGCTGAAGCCGTCAGCTGGCTGGCTAGACGCTGGGCAAGGCAGGCAGGCAGGCGAGGCAGGCTGGCAGGATGCAAAGCCAAGCAGACAACAACCTGAGAAATGAACCTGAGGCACAGGAAAACACAGAGTCAAAACTAAGTTCAGGCAACACCCAAGTACTGACAGAGAACTTGAAGTTGGCCGTGGCGTTGGTATCACGCTGGTGAAATGAACAATCTGGTGAAGAATGGAGTGTAGAGCCAGGGTAACTGCAGGAGATTGACTGGCAGAACGGAGTGCTCCACCCACACAGACGATTGTTGCCAAAGTAAACCCTTGAATGAGACAAAATTAAAATCTCACACATAGGTAGTTTCCATATGGCTTGGTATTACTGCACTATATCTTACTGCCTGTTTGATACTGCCAGTATATTTTCTTAACTGTACATTGCCCCAGGTGGACCGGCAAGAGTGCACAATTGGCAGTACACAATTCAGTACTGCGCTGAACTGAAAAGTGATGTTAAAACAAAAATATCTATACATACATCTGTAAGAACACAAATGTGCGATGATGAATTAGGTACACACACAATTGGCATGAACCAGAAAATGGCATGACACTATAATAATCCACAATTTACAGGCACATAAATGATCACGTGAATAAATTGGAAAGAAACAATTAAGTAGCTACTAAGTAACCAGGACACAAAACAAACGTCAAGCACAGCACCTATCCAAACTACTCACAACATATCTAAATTGCATTTGTGAACAAATAAACAAAATGTATCTGGACATTCAGTATAAAGGTTGTTAAACACCAGGGGAGTGATGAGAAAAAACGGTATGAAATTGCAATGTGATTATCATCATCATTGGTGATATTTGCGGTTTAAAAATCGATCAATCAATGAATCAAAACTCATAACATAAACAGCAGAAGAAATTAATGTGAGTTAATCGCACGTAATAAACGCCCCCGCTGTGTGTGGACCTTAAATCTAGCATCTTGGAAATAGACAACAAAACGCTGCTAAGCACATACAGTACTGGGCAGCATATCCCAGTGCAGTGCCAACCAGTGCCTTCTATGGAACTGGCTGCTTAACTGAGGACAGCCAGCAAGCTGATTGGCAGCCCCTAATTACCAATAGGCTCGCTTGTTTCCAATAGGCAGAGCCCACATTGCCATCAAAATGTTCACTTAACTTATTTTACTTTGTCTTTTCCACAATACCCATAATAATTCACAATGTCTGCCTGGCCATGAAGGGCACATCCCTGCAAACCTCTGACAAGGTGGAAATGCAGTGGTCACATTCAATCCCCTCCCTGGGGTGACACACATTATGTAATCATCTCTAAAGATGCATAGTAAGTAAAGAGTGCATCCTTAGAGATATGATGTATACTGTATCAGGAATCAACAGTATATGCAAAGTCAAATATAAAGTACTGGCTTGCACAGTGCCACAGTTCCCTTCTTATTTTTGTGTGTAGGCATTTTGTTTGTGACGCCGACCATGTTTGTGCAATTATTCAAAACATCAACTTCCCCTTTCCTTGCCCAGTGATGCTGAGCACTCCTCTCCGCAGTTCAGTTGCTTGATATCTCCCAAGATAATTTGATGGGAAATTTATTTCATTTTAACACCATACCACAGTGGCTGTAATTAATTGTGCTGCTGTTCATCGCCGTATAGTTCAGTGACTCCATTGTGTGAACACAGCCTCGGTACAGTTCCAGGGAGTGGGGCGCCGCGCTGAACCAGGCAACAGATGCTGTGTTACAACCTGAGATGTCTACCTAGTTGACTCTAAAGACACAAGAACACTAGGACGATATCAGCAGCGTATGGTGTCTGGTTCTTTCCGGTTGGATTCGTCACCTTGTTCTCCAGAAAACTTTTACATTGTATGACTAAACTTCACAGAGTGGATGCCTTATTCCTACTGTTCTTAACCACTAATTCTCTGTTCCTTGGAGAATAGTCTTCTGCAAAGAGTTGTTGTTTTCTTCTGTTTTGTTTTTCAGCTCCAAACTGTTGTGGACCACTGCATTATGCAAATTGTTTTTCTGAGCAATCGCATGACGTGTTTGGGTTTGAGTAAACCATTTTATGTAAAATGCTAACATTCACCAATATCTTTAATTAATGAACTTTAACATCTAATTAAATGTTGGAAGAGAATTGCTCACATATACTGTAACTGCAAGACACATGATTTCCTTCACTGCGCTGAATACAAAACGCACCATATGGCTGAACAAATAATGAAAAAAGTAAACTTGCCAAATGAGCAGCAATAATTGTATAAGTGATGAAAAAGACAAAACAACATTGTAATCAACACATCAAAGCCACAAATCTAAAGTTATATCAAAAGTCTACTGTACCAAAGGGAAAACAGGAAAATAAGAACAAGACAATAATGCAATAACAATTACCTCTCCAAAACTTAATTTTGAGATTGATAGAATGAATATAGATGGCCCAATACTGGTTAGTTAATAGAAATGTGGTCACCACAGGAGGAAAAACTGTCTTCCCCTGGGCAGAGATTCAAAATGACTTTGTCACTGTTAGCGGTGAGCCGTACATCCATTGTTCATTGAAGCAAGTCTGACAAAAGGAGTTGAGGTCAAGAGAAAGACAAGTCCACGTGGGAATAGAGCTTTATATAAGGAGTGTTAAAAACCTAATACGACTCGACTGACACAAATTATTAAGAGGGCCATCTCATCTCCTCTGTCCTATGCAAGCCCAAGTCCGTGACAGGATCCCGGGCCACGGAAAGACGAGGGTCCCCTCGCTCACCATTAGGGCCTGTCATCGAAGCACGGATGAGGAGAGGGGACGTCCCTAATTAGCCCGTGTCAGCCAAATGACAATCTAATGATATACTCCTGGTAATTACTCCACTTTTAAGATTGCTCTCCACGTCTTGGTGTGACATGATAGCGTCATGCAACAGAAATTAGCCTCTTTAAGTGCAGTTTGAGCTTTAGTAGTGAGCTACTGTATAAGTGTATGGGGGCGGGTGCACAATGCTCGAACCGAGTAGCTGCCTCGATCTCCCACTTTCTAGCCCCGAGGCATCCTAATCTGAAGAAAAGAGACTCATTTTATCATCTCTGGCGCATAAAATTGAGAGGTGTGTGTGTTGCTGTATTTGTGCAGAATAACAGAGTCTCTCGACACCGGCAAGTCTGTACTTATCAGTGGGCACACCTTTTAGCAGGCTCTGGTTGGCAGCCCATACCTCGCCTCTACCAACTGAGCTGGTTATATGTGAAATTAAAAATGAAAATGATTAAACACCCTACTGAAGCTAACCATGGTGGCTGGACACAGAGCCTGAGGAAATGATTCGTTTTCATCCCGTGATGAAATTGATTCCACCATTTATGCTCACATACTGTATATGCAGAGCATACTGTAGTAGCCACATACTGTAGTCATTTTGATATGGAATGAGAGGTACAGTTGAAAATAGAACGAGTGAGAGAAACTCGAGAGAAGAGACAGCTGGAATGGCATAACATTTGGAAATAACAGCAGTCGCACCATATCGGCAACCATTTAATAGCTGATAAGAGTGACCAGAATTATATATTTTTTTGTTTTCTGAGGAACGGTTAACTTGAGAACATTTCCAATTGTATTTCAAAGAATACAATTCTAAATTGTTTATGATGTAATGGAGTCTATGGTCATTTCATCACTTTTATCACTATCAGGTTTACTAAACAACTTAAACCCTACTTTGTTGACCGGGTCCCCCAGGGTTCTACTGTTGGCCCCCCCCTCTTCCCGCTCAACACCAAATCTCTTTGCCGAAAATCTCCAATCTACAAGCTCACAACGCACTGCAACACGGAATGTTTTCCTATACCTATGTTCACCTATTTTCGCCAAATTTTCTTATTACCTTGCTTGTAACTTATAACTTTTATTTACCTTACTTGCATTATACCTTGTATTACAGTATATTTTGGATATTGTTAGCACAGTATGGCAGGGTCTGCCACACCAGCATTTCACTGCACATGCACATTTGAGCATGTCACAAATAAAACCTTTTGAATGTTGAATCTTCAAGAAAAGGCTGTGCGGTTAGCTAATGTCATCCCTTGCTGCTGGCAGGAAACTCCATTCTACTCTTCCTTGCAGCTTGGATAGTGAGGAGATAACAAGCCCTGCTAGTTGGCCGGGAAATATGCCCATCTCTCTCCATGTACTGTAAAAATAGCCAGAGCGTTGTTAGCCTCTCCTTCCACCACCGTCCTGCTATATAGCGGGTCCTGTGCAGGAAATACGCATTCCCCAGCAATCCCTAAAAACCTCTCCCCCTGCAGGTAATCATTAGTTGGGACACACGCGTGACATCACCCCCGAATGTAGGTTCCTGGCAATCCCCCTGTGGGACCAGCGGATCGGTAGACACCATCATTGAATAATACACAACTCTTTTGCCGCGTGAAGCATCGGCGGGGGAGAGGCAGAACATTATGCTAAAATATGGATCGTTTCTCACTGCGGTCCGCTGGGCCCCATGCGGGCTGTTGTTTCATGACGCGATGGGCTGCCTCGGTTTCTCGGTTCGCTCCATCTCCAACCCGGGGCTCATTACTTGTGACAGTGCTCCGACAATGGAGGAAGCAGCAAGAGTACAGCACCGAGGATGGAAGGAAAGGAAAGGAAAGGAAAGGAAGGCAGGGAGGGAGGGAGGGAGGAGGCTTGCAGCGAGGAGATCAACCCCCTCCCTCTCCTCCTCCTACTCCTCCTCCGGATATCATGGATAAATCAATTGGTGGCGTTTTTGTGCACTTTTCCTGCTGACCCAGCGAAAAAGAAAAATGGTCCAGTCGCCTCTGGCGCGTCGGCCGCAGTTTGAGTTGAGTTCGCTCTGTCACTATTATGCCCCCCCCCCCCCCATCCACCCGCCCTTCTCGCCGCTGCACATGCACTCACACTTGTACACATTGTGCGTTTGCATGCACATCGTGTGTGTGCACGTGCGCACGCACACACGCCGCTAACACCCTTTCTCCCAAAATGCATTTGTTGCCTGTGGAGTTATGGCATTGGACTGTCTGCTAGATATTAGGGTTGTGGGGGTAAATCTAGAAGATGGATGATTTCTGTTGTGCTGTCAAAACCAGCGCTTGATAAAAGAACAACACGGGACAGACGCACAAGACAAACGGATGGCGTGGGCGGGGGGAGTAGAACTCACATCAATATCTCTGCTCTCGCCAACTTCATACCGGCGGAGCAATTTGAATCAGCACCTATATCATGAGAAATTCCTGCTTACAAAGGCCAGCTTGTTTACAATTTACAGTATGCGTTAAAATCAATGTCAGACAGTGCATTAAACATACTGCTCGCAGCAGTGTTTGCAAGGCAAACACTATTATGGATTCTCAATCAAATGTTTTCCTCTGCATGTTGTGTCAACTCTCTATGCAACTTCAGCTGACTGTGGGCAGAACAAACGCACCGCTGTCTGTCTGTTAGAGGAATAAATATTGATATGCTCCAGTGGCCTGGTATGTTAATTAAATACATGCTTATTTAAATCCAATGACAGCTGGAATTTCACAGTGAGCAGGGGATCTTGCGTCTCCCCAAGAGTGTAAAACATAATTGCTTGACAGCAAAAAAGTAACACACAATTAGTTTGGGAGGTTTAATTAATATTATTCAGACGAGGTCCTCGTTTTCTCGATGCGACCCGCAGCTTTCTGCCTCGCTGTCATAAAGCCGTAGCAGACACGGCGCTGGGAGCTCAAGGCGATTGGCTGACACGTACAACAGGGGCCTATAGAAAGACCCGGAGTCCTTGATGGCTCGGGGATTGGGGGGTGGGGGGGTGGGCATGCGGGTGAACGGCACATCCCCACAAGGCCTATTCTGAACCTATCTGTGCTTGCAATGTCACAGTGGCGTTGCACCCTAATTAACTGTAGCACCTCTCTTCCCCTTTGCCAGATGTCACTTATATCGAGTTTAAAAAACGGCATGGTAAGAAATGACACTAATGTACAGTGTGACAATCAAACCCATGGCAAATAGTTTTTGTGTTTTAGTGTAGGCAAACAATGTAAAACATGCTCAGACAGTAAGAAGATGTATACTTTATCACAAATTAATGTGGCAAACACGGTTGTCTGTGAAAGGCGTGAGTACAATATTTCATTTCTCGACTCTCGACGTTCGTTTCAAGAATATTTCAAGACAGTACTGCTACGGTTGAGATATTTTCAGCCTCAACCGATGATTGATGAGAGCACGATGATTGATCATCATGTACTCTGTACCTGTAGCCTTTATTTGCCCCAGGTGAGGGGGTGATAAAAAGGACTGTGAAGGTGAGAAGCCATATCAGATCTAGAACTGGGGCTGATACAGCAGCTCACCTGTCTAGAGCAGTGGTTCTCAACCTTTTCAGGCTGGGACCCCACATAATCATCATATTTGAACTGGGACCCCCCACCCTGACAAGACTCGGTTCCACAGATAAATATTGTGAAAATAGCAGATCTACAAGCTCACAACGCCTCGCAACGTGAAGCGTTGTGAGGCTATTTTCACAATGTTCGCCCCTTTCTTATATTATTTGACAATTTGTCCAATGTTTGACCAGTTTTTATAGTGTAGTTTGTTGATGTCACTTCACTGTCATATGGGGACCCCCCCAAAATCAACCCACAGGTTGAGAACCACTGATCTAGATTGACACCATGCACTGAACTAATGCTAATACTAAAAGAGAAAAAATATATATAACACTTTTTATAAAAATGAGAACTCTGAAATAAACAATACATGAACAATACAATTTGTTTTAGTTTTTCCACCATATCTGATGTCATGCATGTATTATGAGGCTTTCCTATCATGTATTATGAGGCAAAACTAAAAATGAAACTAAAACTAGTCAATTCCTAAAACTTAAACTATTATGCACTCATAAAACAAACTACTGTATAACTAATCTTAAATCAAACACCAAACTGTAAAACTAAATAAAAACAAAACTAATGCTGATCTATTGGTATTATTCCCGTTGTCTTTGTGAATAAATGAGGTTGTGGGTATGGGATAAACAAATTATCACCTGACATTTGTCGTTGCCCTTGTCATCCAATATCACATAATGATGAATGCGCGGGTGATAATCTATTGGTGGATACAATATGTGTGATTGTGTAGATTGATTTCGTGTTGGCGATGCGGTAAAACAAAAATATTTGTTTTAAGTGCACAATTTGGTGCTTACTGCTTATTGAACCTACCCTGGGTAAATAAACGTTTTAAAAACGTGTCTAATTGTTGTATGTGCTGATACATTTTTACGCCGAGGTGCTGAGGGAACCTATAGTCATCTGGAATAGGGCTTGTCTGTATCTTTGTCTATTTCTCTCTGTATCGCTGTCCCCACAAAAGTAGTCATGCTGCTACATGCATACACAGCGAACCTACGCTTGGCAAGAACTGCTATTGCTATGAGCAATATTATAACTGGCACTGTATGTACTGATCTGGGCAGTATTGGAAAGTAAGCAATTTAACTAAAGTACTGTACTTACTTACATACAATTTTGAGGTAGTTTTACTTTACTTGAGTATTCCCATTTTTGAGTACTTTATACCGATTACATCTGAGAGGCATGCACTTTAACTAACTTGAATATTTTTGAAACATTTTAACGACACAAATCTTGGACTGGTCCCTGGCACAAAACATTTTCAGAAGCGTGTCCGTGGCTAAATAATACATTAATTTGGGTGTCCTCGACATGACAAAACGAGAGAACAAGAGAACCACTGATCTATGTCCTGTACCTCTGTCACATATTCCAGTTCAGCACGAAGAATCTGAAGTCCATGCACTTCAATGCAGGCTTATCAATGTCGCCGTCCCCACCCCGCCTCCTCCCTCTCCTCTTTCTTCCCACGGTGGCGTTGACACCTGGGCTCCTCTGTGGGTCATGTATCACACTTGCTTAAATGGCCTCGCACGGCTTATGGACAACCATATGCTTTGTTTTGGGCCATTGTGTGAAACATTAAAAAGCAATTTGCTGGCAGACCTATCGAGCGGACCTGCAATCGGTCCCCCAACACCACTCCCCTGGTGGATTGTTATTGTCATTGAGTGGTCGAGGGTGTGTGTGTGTGTGTGTGTGTGTGTGTGTGTGTGTGTGTGTGTGTGTGTGTGTGTGTGTGTGTGTGTGTGTGTGTGTGTGTGTGTGTGTGTGTGTGTGTGTGTGTGTGTGTGTGTGTGTGTGTGTGTGTGTGGTGTGAGGATGGGGGCGGGGGTGCGTGGTTGGGACCTCTCAGGCTTTATTGAGTCAGGGCAAAGCAAAAGGGAGCTCAGTGTTGAATAGAGGGGCAACAGTTAAGTGGAAGAAATCTATTTCATCCATTATAAAAGATCATTGATCATTTAAAAATATATATCAATTAATTATGAAGCCCTATGGGGCATATCAATATAGACAAAAAGATAAAAATAAATACATTAAAAAAATACTTATAATATATGTAGCTGTGCTATTTTAACAATTTCTGCATGACACCGTTGTCTGACAAAGTATAAAATAACGTTTAAGTGGTTAATCGATATGTTGATATATAAAACAAATATTAAAAAAATACAAATAAAAAAAATTAAACAAGAAGGTAATCGCTAGAATATTCGTCAAGTGTTGAATGCTTTTAGGGTTACTGCGGCATGTAGATCTGCATGCTCACACAAGCTCCTGTCCTGCATGGGCACAGATAACGGAGGGTCGCCAACCTGTGCAGCGTCAGACAGACGTAGCAGCTTTACAGTGCAGCTGTGACTCCTCCGCAGTGCCCACTCACTAACACTGGAACATGCCATCATCCCACCAGCTGACTGGCTCCCCGCCGGCTCTGACCCCTCACCGTCTGCTTGTCTGTGGTGTAGGCAAGCACAGTAACTGTATGAAAAATACTAGATGCCACCTGATCACGCACGCGCACACGCAGTAACTGCCAAAACGTACACAAAGGCAGAATAACTCACTCACTTCACCAGTCCATAACAATGAGATAATTGTAAAGAAATTGATTTTCTGGCTTTGTGAACATTATGAGTGGAGAAAGTAACGCACACATACACACACACACACACACACACACACACGCACGCACGCACGCGCGCGCGTTGGTATTGCTGTACTTGAGTAAACATTTTAGGATGGCAATTTTATGAATGCCGCTTTTACTTTTTATTTTATTTTATTATATTATATTATTTTATTTTTAACCTTAACCCTGAAGCCTGAAAATAGCTGATCTACTAGTAAATAGCCCGAAAATAGCACATTGGCTCTTCTTGGTGTATGTGCAGCTAAGCATAAATCAGGTATAACTCCAACTGCAACTCTAAACCTAACCTGTAAATGCCTAATCCTAACCCTAATCCCAGTCCCCAAACTGAACCTTTTACTAATTGTAAAGCTAATTTCCCAACCTTCCTGACCTTAATTGTTCTCACAATATCTATATCCCCACTTTCTACTGTACCTGTTGGGACATTTGGTCCTCACAAGTATAGTAGTACACACACACACACACACACACACACACACACACACACACACACACACACACACACACACACACACACACACACACACACACACACACACACACACACATTTGTAGTCCAAAAGAAAAACGATGATCACCCCCATCTCAACAGTTGTCTAATCCCCAGCACAGGCGTGCGTGTGCCGCTGTGCTGCAGAGAATATAAGGTCAGCAGTCTGTTAGCTCTCTCTCTCTCTCTCTCTCTCTCTCTCTCTCTCTCTCTCTCTCTCTCTCTCTCTCTCTCTCCACAAGCCCTGTCCGTCCCACTGCATGGCACTGCTGTACGCAACTCCTCCCACTCCCTGTTTACTCTCACAGCAGGCAAACAAGACTTGTGCACTGTCCCACCTTTCCTCCTGTAAATCACACCCGGCTGCGAGGTATTAAATCAAACAAAAACAGGAGATGAGACGCGTGTGATGTTTGGCTCTTCCCTGCAGCACGTCCATTTGGGAAGCCTGAAAGCCCTGAATCATACTCCGCCATACGACGGTGTTATGCGCCAAAACATAGCCAATAAACAAGCTCAAGATGTGTCCGCGTTGTACATCTGCTATTTTGTTGCATGCGCGACACTGCCATACAACGGAACATAACTTAATAATAATAATAATAATACTAATAATAATAATATCTCAAATGTATATAGTGCTTTTCTAGTACCCAAAGACTCTTTACATGGGGGGGAGGAGAAAACAACAAAATAACAACTTCATTAGGAAAAAAACACTAAGAAAAGGCTAAGATTAAGGAATAAGATCAATAAAAACAGTGGAATGATGATAGAGGGGAGTGTGGAGTTAGCTGGGGAAAGCCATTTTGAAGAGGTGGGTTTGAGAGCAGTTTTAAAGGTTTGGAGTGTCGGGGAGTATCTCTGAGAGTATCGGGGAGTGCATTCCACAGGGTTACGGCAGCAAAAGCTCTATCGCCCCAGGTACGGTACTTGGTCCTGGGGACCTCAAGGAGGTTGGCCTCACCAGACCTGAGGGAGCGGGAGGGGACATGGCGTTTCATTCAGGTCAAAGAGGTAGCTGGGGGGGGGCAGATTGTTCAGTGCCTTGTAGGTGGTGAGTAGTATTTTGAACTTAGCCATTCAGCCTTGTTTTGCTTTAAATTGGGAACCATCCCAGGCAATCAATAAGGAATTAATGAACACCGGTCACAGTGTGTACCTGTATTGTGTTGGACTGTGGGCAGAAGAAGTGTTGAACATGAGTTCTTTAGATTCCGGCTCCCTCTTCATTAGCCGCAGCTCCAGCATGCAGTCGAACGGTCACCCCGGAGCCATGCACAACAATCACTCAACGACACTGTTCATTCTTCTGCTCAGGCACTGATGAATGTCCCGACACCGCGTTGGGGACAACACACCACAGTAGCAAGCAGTTTGGGAAACTTTTAAGGAAACAATCGCTCTAATATGCGAGTGGCAGCGCCGGCAATTTAAACACACACACAATTCACCCGTCCCAACGGGCAGGGGGGTGAGATTTGGGAAACTTGTTACAGGTTTTATTGGGTTTCTCAAGCACTTAACCCGGGGGTAAGTACATAGCGAATTCAGAGATTACAGTCAAGATCCTGACCTTATTCTGATTAAGGTTAATCAGATTCTTAGTGATTTTCTCATCCTCTCCACCTAAAATTCCAGCTGAGCAGTTGGCCTACAGGGCACAGAATTAAAACAAGCCAGAGGAAATCACTTGTTCCCTCAGCAATCAGGTACTACACACTTCATTTTAATGTGGAGCTTCTTGAGAGCTCTGCATTTTGGACTTGTTTCAATGGCTTTGATGCTGGCTAACGTGTATGTATTAGTCTTATGACTGCTGAACGCACACGCGCGAGTGTGCGCGTGCATGTGTGTTACGGTAGTGCTGAGGATATTACACATTGATGAGTATTCTCTTCTGACTTGTGGTATGTGGCCTGTATAGTTTGGCAGTTCAGCAGGATTTTAGGCATCAGCATTTGCAAATTTCATTCCAAGGTCGATATTTTGTGCAATTCGATATCAGATCTGCTGTTGTGACCAAAATAACACCATTCTTTAGATATGCGATATTCTATGGACTTTAATACTACAGTCTCTCATAGGCCTACTGTATCAGCGGTTAATTTTCCTCCCACTAACGGCGGTGTGAGATCCGCAACCAATTGCTTGATGTCTTTATATTAAGGTTAATTTAACATCTGGTCACACAAGGGATTACATTATTGCCGTCCTCACTGTCAATCTGCCATGGATGTAATATTAGCATCTATTTGTTAGCGAGCTATTACAGAATTTGGCTTTATTGCACAGTGAAATAGAAATTGCTGTGTGACTAATGGATACATTACAGTATCATGTGACATACAACAATGTTTACATATGCCTTAACCATTTGAACCCTAGCGTACCTATTTTGAGGGCGAACATTCAGTGAAAAGCTTTAGTAGCTCACAACGTGTTGTCGTGAGCTTTGTAGAACAGCTGCTTTCCACGAAGAAGAACGAAAACAGGAGGGGGCCTAGTATAGAGCCCTGTGGGAGTCCGGTGAAATAAGTGGGGGTTAAGACTGTTCTGCACAAGGCACCTTATTGTATGTAATACCTGATATCTTGTCAAACATCTTTGATTAAGCAGCATCATTGTTCTTATTTTTAAGAAAGGATTTGGAAAGGACTTAAAGATACAGATATTCACAAACCGAAAGTTTCTTGATATTCCCATTGAAACTGGGAAGGCATATGTGTGAGACTGTGTCATTTCAGATTTTAGCTCTGGCAATTCAAAAGTAGCAGATGTACAAGCTCACAGCGTGTCACTTTGTGTCGTGCTGCGAGCTCTGCTAATTCTTAACATTTTAGAAAAATCTTGAAAGTGTTTGAAAATTTTAGTTTTCAAGGCATTTGTCGAATCGGCCTCAGGTCTTCATGGGATAATAGTGCCAGTGTTTTATGTACCCAGGGGACGTGTTGCCACGGGCTGGCCCATGGACCCCTCATCTCAGAATAACACCAATTACCAGCAGGTTTTCCCCTTGGCTCCGCACTTTGTGTGCTGGCCAGTAGGGCTGGGCAATTAACTGAAAAAATATCAAAACATAAAATGTTCTAAAAATCTAATGTTTGTTCATTGATCGAACAATCGAGATATCAGCAAATGGACACAAAACAATTCAAATTGCAATAATTGATTAAATTGATTGGTCTGATTAACCACTTAACCCTGTGATACTTTGCGGTAGCCTACAATGGTCGCGTACAAAAATAGCTACAAGCTCACCACGCATCTCATACCGATGCGTTGTGAGCTTGTAGATCTGCTATTTTCACAATTATGTATTTTTTAAAGACTCAAATCGAGGCAAAGGGATTTGGGATAATCGTTGATATTGACTTGAAGTCACATCGTCCAGCCCTTGGCCAGAGCTAGCGTGGAGCCAGGACGGACAGATCTAAGGTAGACTTTGGATGGATAGATAGATACAGCTTCTCCCGGCACAGATGATCATTTTCCAGGCAATTAAGATGTGCTGCACCGGGGAAGGCAGGGTCAGTGCACACATGTGGGGAAGTGGTGTGAGGACACTCGCTCAGTGCTGTAGTGGGCGCTGTAAAATGCCACTTGTCAGCTGTCCTACAAGCTTGGTTAATTGACCCGGCAATGGGACGGATTACTGATATCACACATATCATGATGTTGTTTTAAATTAGTTTCACCCCCTGCGAGATACTGTACGTTTCCTTAATTGAGCCCTAGCATCCCTATCCTGGGGTGAACATTCGTCAAAAATAGCAGATCTACAAGCTCACGTTGTGTTGCATTGTGAGCTTGTAGACCGTCTATTTTCGGGGGAGATATTTTAGTGTGGAGGGGGAAAAGGAGGGGGCCATGTAGAGAGCCCCAATGCAACGCATTGTGAGCTTAAAGATCAGCTATTTCAGTGAAGAGATTTAGTGTAGAGGGGGAAAAGGAGGGGGTCTACTTACTATATACCTCTTGAGGACTCCGGTCAATGAAGTATACCTGTATAGGGTTTAAGTTCTTAAAACCTACTTACTTACTTAAGTGGTTGAAGTTGCATGGAAATTTACCAAAAGTAACTGTGTAGTGAAAGAGAAAACAACATTGTAAGAGAATTATCCAGAATGCTGCAGCCTTTGATCTCTCTCGCGATCATTTTAAGTCCAGTTAATACTCTCATCCACAATATCTTTGCAAATTTACATTGGGGATTTTGTAAGTACACAGACTGTTAAAGCCCCTGTGCAGCCTACCTTCCAGTTAGAATGTGTTTTTCTAATTGTATGTGTTATGTTTTATGGAATGTCAAACATGATTTGTGTAACATGAAGTCTTACAGTAGCTACATCTTGGTATGCAAGTACCTTTGATCTGTAAATATACAGTACAATGACCTATTTTACCTCATTCAAAAGATTCACATCATAATTGCATTCATAACTTGTATCAAGCCAGGGCACTTAGGGTTTTCTTTATTTTGTTAATTATTAAAGGGGTACTTCACTGAACGATAAAGCTGATTTATTATGTGCGTGGTCTCGCACATATTCAAACTGTAAACACCAAATTGCTTTGGTTTTTAGACTGTGCCCTCCGATTTGTGTAATCTAGAGGACTCTATTCCAGGTAGAATGAGGAAACTGAGGGATGATGTTTGTGATGCATTAAAACCCAAATATCTAATCAACTGCAGACCTTTCGGGAAACCCTTTTTGCAGAATCAAATAGACAGATGGCAAGGATAAAGCAGAGATGTGATATATTCCAGGGCGACACGCTCAACTATTCATGCTCTCTCCTCGGCTAAATATCCCTGCAGGTCGTGCAGAGTTCAAGCGCGCACAATTCCAATTTCAAAACAAAAAAGCCCCAGATGCGCACGGTCTCCGCTCTCACAATAACACGCTGACACGCGGTGCCAGTTTGATAGTTTTTGCTCATGAAAAAGAAACCAAGGACAGGCCTGAGCACTTCTCCAGTGCTCTGAATAGACATAACACAGCGCTAGTGGAATGTAAACCTCTAAACTACCTCCCTCTCCGTGGGTGGGGTGCTTCTGTTCTAGTATCCTTTCATCCATCATAACCATCATCATTCTCAGTTCCATCTGGTGCATCCCTTCGGTTTGTTTTTATAATCTAACACATTTCACTCATCCTCCCCGCTAAATAATTTAGCGGCACAAACCACATTAATGGGCCATGATGATACAACACTGGGAGATGAGGGGCGGAGAGTGGTTGTTTATTTACAATACCTGCCGGGGATTTAACTTTATTTTAAGCATTGTGTTTCAAATGAAGATGAGCAGAGGGGAGGGAAGACAACATGATGCCAGGGGATAATGGATGGTCCTCATGTTGCTTTTCTGGGTCTCCGGGGGGGTGGGGGGGTGTACGCGTACAGGTAAAACATTTGCCCATCACCACCGCAGAGACCAGGCTTCAATTCCTGGCAGTGTTGCCTGGGGCTGAGGAAGATTGCACAAACCTCTGTGCGTGTTACGTTCTCACTGTGAAACTCCTCACTTGTCAGGTGAACCAGAAGCAGCTGGCAACTCCGTGTTTGTGGAAGTAGGTTGTATTGTCTACTCCCTCCCCAGGCCAACAGTTGTGGGGGTTGACAGCGACAGGGACCAATGTACGCATTGGGAATTGATGATGACAAAATTAGGGAGAAAATAAAAAAAAAACAAGACGAAAGTGTCTAAAAGCCTTAATTGTTAGCTATCCGTTCCTTACATCCAACCAGAACAAAGGGGGTTAAACCAACTATTCACTCACTATTGACGTTGTGGGGCTCTAATGATGGCCATGGCCATCATTAGAGCCCCACGACGTCAATAGTGAGTCTAACAAAGAAAAGGTTATAATTATTAGTGTCACTGAATTGCCAAAAAAACTGTAGAGTTCATACTGCAATCTGCCTATTAGATTTTGAGATGTGTGTGCAAAACGTATATTTTGGCCTGAGGGTGGCACTGGAGGCACGGTCACAGGGTCACTCTAAACGGTTAGGGTTCAACCTCCGGGGAGCATGAATGCGCTCAGCAACTTTATGCGGTATACTAAATGTCATAGGATATGCAGAATTATAATAGGTTCCCATAGGGGACGGGGAACAAACTTTCCAGGCTTCAACCCATCAGCAAGACCCGTGCACGCTATTCTTCTTCTCTGGCAGTACTGTCTGTGATTCAGCAGCGTAATCCCATTAGCTGCCCATGGGACATGAGTCGAGGGGGAAGAAGGTTTTGTGGCAGCATATGGACAGGATGACTGAACAGCTGACATTTCCATGGTTTTATGTTAAGTCACATTTTCAGCAGTTGAACTGTACACTGGAAATGGCATGCGGGTGCTTTTGTGCACGTATGCCTGAAGGTGTGAAAACGTGTTTGTGTGTGTGTGTGTGTGTGTGTGTGTGTGTGTGTGTGCGTGTGCGTGTATACTCGTATTACGATAGAAAACAAAAACAAGCACCTTGTCTGTATGTAATGCAGTTTTCCCGGGTGCACGGCTCACAAAGAGTCACAGTAAGAAATTAATAGCCAGCACTCCGAAGTCCTTCTGGTACTTTTAATTCATATGCGCACGGACAGACACACGCTCCCTTGACTTACTTTCATAAACAGGAATGCAGTAACAAATACAACACAAACAAATAGACAAATGATACACTAATCTTACACCACTCTGAATACATAACCTCAGACTTAAGACTCTAACCCCAATCAAAATCTCACATTATATTATTTATAAAAAACAGCCCAATAGCAGTTCCTCATTTAACCCTTTGGGGTGTTCTGTCTGTAGGTTGTGTATCCAAAGAGCTTCTCTTTGTAGGAGAAGCCTATCTCTGTTACCACCTCTTCTTAAAGGCTGTACAGTCTCGATGCTGTGGAATCTCATGTGGAACACACCTCATGCCCTGCTGAATTAAATTGTCTCCCCACAGGGGATTGATCATCCCTATTTTTAATGTTAGATTTGTGTTCACCTATTCTTGTCTCTAGTTCTCTCTTTGTTTTGCCCACATAACAGAGTCCACATGGACTCTGTCCGTGCGCATATGAATTAAAAGTACCAGAAGGACTTCGGAGTGCTGGCTATTGCTTTCTTACTCGTATTACTACAGTACATGTGTGAGGGCCAAATATCCCCACAAGTATAGTAGACACAAATGTTGCAAAAATAGCAGATCTGATGTGTTGTGAGCTTGCAGATCGGCTATTTTCTGTGTGCGACACCGGCGTGCAACTTGAGGTTAACAAGGCCTATGGCCTTTTATATCTCGCCCCCAATAGTAGGGTGATGTCATGTTATATGGGACATAGAAGTGGGACAGCTATGCTTTGTAATAATGAAATAATGAAATAAAATAAAATTGCTGTCCTAAAAAGTTTATCCTCACAAGTATAGTAATACCTGTGTGTGTGTGTGTGTGTGTGTGTGTGTGTGTGTGTGTGTGTGTGTGTGTGTGTGTGTGTGTGTGTGTGTGTGTGTGTGTGTGTGTGTGTGTGTGTGTGTGTGTGTGTGTGTGTGTGCCTGTATGCTCTCTTCCCTTGGCCCGTCTCAAAAACAAATTCAGAAGCATGCTCATATTTGTTCATTTATTCATGTTTTCTGAATTTGCTTTTGAGACATGCCCGGAGAGAAAGATACAGATCTAAGAGACAGAGTCCTGCGGTTCTGGACTCTTAAGCCCAATACTGGGGCCCTGGGATATGTGACCGACATCCAGCATTTATCCCCGGGCATGGAGCTAATTCTCTCCATGGTGCTGGGTACTACTCAGAGGATGTTAGAAGACAGAGAAACCGAGATTCCTCCTCTTCCTCTTGCCCCCCAAATCTTTATTTACGCCTTTGTTTATGAGCCAAGTACAACACAAGGCTCTCGCGCTACGTGCCCATTTGTCATCTTGTGCTTTTGGCGTGGACTGCAATTTTCCATCTTCGTCCATTCAAGTGGGGGTTAGCCGCAGACATTTGTCAACAGTCAGGGGCTCTCCAGTCCGCTCCCCGATGGGACCAGGGAGTACACACTCCCCAAGTACCCTACAGACGCACGTAGAGTGCGCCCCCTTATCAACCACTTCGTCTCTAATTAACCCAAGATCCATCTTTCCCCAGTCATCATGCTAATGAGCGCGCTGATACTCATGAGCCATAGCAAATGTGAGCATGCCATCAATCACCGGGCGGACGCAGTGACAGGGTCCGAACAAACCCCTAATAGATACACAGTACTCCATCCATCTGCAGTACTTGTGGTGCACAGCAGCTCATTCCCTGGCAATGCAGCGTCGCTACATGTCTGTTATCATTGCAAAGTCATTAGCTACCGCGCTTTTGACACACTCAAACTCAAGAGCGTCGGTGTGAAAATGGACCCAAACTTTTAGATGTAAACATTCTAAACCCCATACTTTGTTTACCCAGGGTCCCACAGGGGTCTGTACTCGGTCACCTCCTTTTTTCCCTCTACACTAAATCTCTTCGACGAAAATATCCAGTCTGCAAGCTCCCAACATGTTGCGTTGTTAGCTTGTAGAATGCCTATTTTTGCTGAACGTGCGCCTATTTTTTCCAAATGTTTGCAAGCCTGTTTACTGTTTACTTTATTTTGCAAGTTCATTTCACTGTATTTTATCATTTTATTTTGAAGTGGCATTTTTGGCAGCCATTCTCCGCATCTGTATTCTAACAAACAGATGAGTCGATTTCACCCGAGTGCACTGTGTGTGGCTTGAATGTGAATCTCTTAGCGGGGGTGCTTGTGTGCGCATATCGATTGTGTTTACATAAAATAGTTATAGACTGTACAGCGCTGAGGTATTATTTAGCATTCGGTGCCCCGTGGGCTGCTCTATCATTCAACAGCGGCCCTCCACACTATTCAGCAGCAGTTGCATTACAGTAATTGATACCTATATCCTGAGACAGTTAAGTAAAACAAGCACACTGCCCCAAGGCGGGAGGGAGGGCTTCCCTGAAATGTAAATGGAACAACAAGACAGTCTGGAGTGATTTACGAGTTAGTGGCATCCACACTGTTGTGCATCGTCAGTGAAAGTGCTGAGTGTGGGGCACCAGGCCTCGCTCTCTCACTCTGTGTGTGTGTGTGTCTCTCTCTCTCTCTCTCTCTCTCTCTCTCTCTCTCTCTCTCTCTCTCTCTCTCTCTCTCTCTCTCTCTCTCTCTCTCTCCCTCTCCCTCTCTCCCTCTGCCTCTCTCAACTCTCTCTCTCTCTTTCTATCTCGCTCTCCCTCATTCTCCATTTCTCTTGGCATTTCTCTCTCTCTCCATCACTGCTCCCCCCACCCCCCCCCCCCCCTCTCTCTCTCTCTCTCTCTCTCTCTCTCTCTCTCTCTCTCCATCACTCTCTCTCCCATGCTCTCTCCCTCATTCTCCATTTCTCTTTGGCAGGCAGCTGCCATGACTCAGGCTCCATCTTAATCTCTCCTGAGTGCTCCCACACGGGGGCGCGTGCATGCTGCACTCACACCTAGCCTGAACACATGTACAGTACAGGACATGCATGCACCTATAAAAGGATGCTTAGCTTTCCAGCAGGCTTTCTCGTGACACAATAGCTGCGATTCAGAGGAAGAGCAGGGAGAAAAATAAATAAATAAGCATGTCAAAGAGAACATACAAATATCAAGATATCTGCATACACATACAGCATATACATATATCAGAAGAACATCAGATACAGTTCAGTTCTGATAACCCACATCTTGAGGTGAATGTACAGTATTTGTAAGTCAAGTGTTTCAGTCACGCAGCATTGTCGTCACTTGCTGCTTGACTATGGACTGTGAATGTGGACCCCAGGAAGACAAGCTGTGCTTCAGGGCAGTGGTTCTCAACCTTTTCAGGCTGCAGCCCCCCAAAATAATCATTTTTTAACTAAGAACCGCCCACCCTGACAAGCACTTGGAATTGTGGGAGTTGAGGGATTACATTTAGTTAATCCACAAACTACATTTAGTTTTTATAATGTAGTTTGTGGATTACTTTTGATTTCAGTCTGAACAGTCCTTAAATTGTCACTTCACTGTCATCTAGGGACCCCCCTTGGGGTCCCGACCCACAGGTTGAGAACCACTGCTTTAGGGCACAGCTAATAAGGATCCGAACAATTAAACAAATAAACGGTGTTGCATTTGCCCTGTTGTGTCGACGTGGTGTTTAGGTCAGTGGTTCTCAAAGTGGGGTCCGGGGACCCCCATGTGTATTTTTCCAGTGGGTCTCCAGCTAAATGATTGATTTAGTAATCAATCATCAATCAAATGGATCATCAATCAAATGGACCATTACAGGTCTGTTACTCCAAGAAGAGTGTACACATGAGCAATGCCGGCCCTGAGCAATTTGGTGCCCTAGGCAGGATTTTACCTTGTGACCCCCCCCCCCCCCCCCCATTGCCTATTTTGTATTAATAATAATATAGCCTAAATAAGGCTATATTTCACAAATACAAATAACTAGGATATCATGCAAAATACAAAAGCCAAATTGAAAACAAAACTATCTTACTCCTATAATTGACAAAAGCTCCGAAAGTTCGTCCGGGATTCCCAAGCACAGGATCACTCCACATGCCACAGTCTGTTGATCAGAGCTATGGCTATGATTTAGGCATCTTACCCATTGATTCTCTGATTTGCCTATCAGACCCTCAGCCTGATCTGGCAGGTTGCCATAGCAACCAGATACAGGAAGTCTGACCTCTTTATCACATGACCGAGGTTGGGAGGTTGGGACTAGAGGTTAGGGCCGCAAAGCAAAGCGGGGAGGGAGGAGAGGAGCCGAGAGGAGAGGAGAGGAGAGGAGAGGAGAGGAGAGGCCAGAGGGGCCGGACTTCGCATGACGTGTGTGCAGAGTGACTAGGCCAGTGCTGTCTGGACCAACCCCGGATCGGGCCTAGATGTGCGGCCCTGACATCTAGTTAGACTAATTAAAATGAATGAATTTGCATTGGGCGCTAGCTAAGTAGATAGCGTGGTGTTTTATTCTCAATGAGAGTAATCTCCTGTCATACATGCATGCAGAGAGAGAGAGAGAGAGAGAGAGAGAGAGAGAGAGAGAGAGAGAGAGAGAGAGAGAGAGAGAGAGAGAGAGAGAGAGAGAGAGAGAGAGAGAGAGAGAGAGAGAGAGAGAGAGAGAGAGAGAGAGAGAGAGAGAGAGAGAGAGAGAGAGAGAGAGAGAGAGAGAGAGAGAGAGAGAGTCAGAGAGGGGGGGGGAGGCAACTAGCACAGGACAACCACTTTTGCATCAGAGAGCTAAGAGTAGCAACCGACTCTCTTTCGACGAAGAAACGCAGAACTGAAACATCTCTTCAGACCTTTCTAGTTGACTCTTGCAATTCCCTACAAAAAATAACTTTCACTCCCTTCACCTCATATCGTGACATCAGTGAGATGTCACGAGCATCCAACGTAAACTCCATATACGGAGATAGCTAACTTATCGTGACATCAGTAAGATGTCACGAGCATCCAGCCACTATCTCCATATATGGAGATAGCTAAGCTAACTTATCGTGACATCAGTAAGATGTCACAAGCATCCAGCCATTATCTCCATATATGGAGATAGCTAACTTATTGTGACATCAGTGAGATGACAAGAGCATCCAGCCAAGCACAATATAAAGGGTGGCATAACACAGTGAGCTCAGATGCAAGCAGTATTCATTCCACTCCTCGATTATCTCGAAGACACGACTTCTCAAGAGTATACGTATCATTGGCAAGACATCTTTCTGGTTAAGTTCTAATTCATCGCCACTGCAACGAGTCTTGGCTCAACCAGCAAATCCCAAATCAATCAATTTTTCAGTTCAGTGGAATATCAGCCATGTCTGCCCAAGTACGGCTAGAGTCATCGACGTCCGAAAGCGACACGCGGATCTCGCTAGAGCACACGACCACTGCATCACTTTCAACATCCTCCTCGGCCTCCAACATCTATGCTAGGACATGCATTAGGACATGCATGGGTGCCATTCTCTGTATCTTGTCCACTGCACAGATTGCAATAGGTGCAATGTACTTGGATGAATGCCCCGGGCAGCCCTTTATACCCATCTACTTGCTGGTGGCAGGAGCTTTTGGCCTGCTGGTGAACTTTCTCCTGATTGGCTGAGATTTTGACACCGAAAAATTTATTTTCTGTTTATTAAAGAGCTGGAGAGACAGGGAGACATCTTTACTGAAAAAACACTCTATATCAATGATTACTATCATAATATAGTATTTTAACCTTTTAACAAAATACTTTTTGTTTTAACCAAAAAATATACCTTACCTGCTAAGCTAACAAAATGGCCAAATAGTTACGCGGCTGATAATAGCATGAAATGTGATACAGATGTCCCTTGGGTCATCCTAAAACATCCTAGAAGGGGTGCCCAAAACGATCTTAAACAGTACGTGAGTTATTGACATAATTGAAAATGGCCGCCTGCAGTGTTGGCGATTGAATCAAAAAGCCTATAGAATCTCATCGAAGCATACAATTTGGCACATATGTCCCTTGGGTCATCCTACGCCATCCTAGAAGGCGTGCCCAAAGGAATCTGAAACAGTGAGTTATTGACAAAATTGAAAATGGCCGCCTAGTGTTGTCAATCGACTCAAAATACAACTAAAGAATCTCATAAAAGCATTTTAACCAAGGGTCAAAGTGGTTTTGCAGTGCACCCTGAATGCGCACACACCCACCCAGGGGCGTCAATTGGGTATGGCAAGGTATGGCAGGTGCATTATGAATAGTAGCCTAATGCAGGTATAAGACCATTGTGTTTTTATTGTGTTATAGGTATAATGCATAGTACCCAGGGGGCAAAGGGGGGTGTGCTGCATTTGCCCTGCCATCAAAGGTTGGCCACCAGAAATAATATCTATGACCCAGTAGGATCACAACCTATATGGACAACCCGGTCAATTTTTTGCTGGAAATCCAATATGGCCGCCTCAATATTGGCCCCTATCAGAAAATAGCTTTGGCAATAACTTTTGAACCAGATGGGCTAGAAATGCAAACTTGGTGTCTATTTCATGGTTTCAGAGCATGAGAAACTCAATGGAATACTTATCTTTATGATTAGGTGTGTCTGGACCTTTACTTTGCATATTTCCAAGATGGACGCCACCCGAAAATGAGTTTTACTATGACTTTTACAGTGACAGCTAACTGTTATGGCAAAAAGTCTGCTTTTTAAGCAATATGAACACATTTGGTCAGTTTGAGCTTTCATTTCTATGTTGTCAATATGGCTGCAGTCATAAATAATGTATGGTATTACATTTTTGCTCAGATTCTATCTATAGTTGTGGGGATGATTGCAGTGAAAAATCTGAGAAAAAGCCCACAATGTATCTTATGTATCATTTTAATAAACTAACTACAATATAAACAGACACATGCACACTCCAAGACTTGCCAAAAACTCCAACTTTAGGGCTATACAAATTAACATAGTGGTATGCATTCAAGTAACATAACAAAATATAGACTACTTAGTGACAAACAGAGTAAAAGCGGATTTGAGGTTGCCTACAAAAGGTTCATTTTGACCTCTATGGTGCTGTCTTGCGTGCTTCTAAAGCCAATGATACTATGGTACAATGCTATTCACTGTCACTGTTGTCACGTGTTGCACTGATCCTGCTGCATCGTGTCTCCAGTCCCTGGCAACGGCATCCTAAGTTGCATGGAATTTCCTTCTTTGCACAGGAACAGTTTTTTCTGGCAGCCTTTGATACAGCTGCATGATATTGCCTTGTTCATTGACACAGGCCAGGCTGGCTCGGTAGATGCAACGGGGACTGCATTGCTATCCAGACAAGGCGTCCAGAGATGGCAGTCCTAGGAGAGCAGCTGCTGCTTTTTCAGGAATCATTGAATGGGCAACCAACTGCAGTCCTCTGGGCAACCTTCCTGGAGATGTCAGATATTCTCCAAAGGTTTATCTACTACGATCGGGAAGGTGACTGGACAGGACATCTCTGTGAATCAGGAAGAATGCTACCCTACCTCACTGCAGTAGGCCACTACAAGTACGGGCAGCAATCTTTACCTCTGTATTTGGCTGAGATGAAGAAACTACCAGAAACAGCTTCAGAGGTACATGAAGCACTGATGGCAGGTGTATTTGTTGGCAGACGAGCAGATGGCAGCCACAACAGTGTTGCTATTGACATGCTACTGGAGCAGACCTATAACGCTGATGCCAAGGAAGCAAGCGGTCTGGATGGCATTACACTCAGCCCTGCTGCCCGGACAAAATGGGTCTACACAAAACCACTCACTGCAGCTGTCTCTGCAGAGCTCAAGTCTATGCTCCACCTCCACTCCTCCAACCCACACCATGAGTCTGGTCAGAGTCGTGTAACCCGGGATGCAGAGATGGTAGTCAAGGTCATGGCAGCAGTGGAGACTAACCCATTTACAGTGAGCACATCATCCATGATCAACATATCTACAGGACAGTGTGCTGATTCCACAGTCAAGGACGACTTGATGATTGTGAAAGAACTGGGTCTGAAGGCACTGTGTGAATCACTGTCCAGTGATCAGAAGAAGACAAGCATAATGAAGCTTAACACTTTCCACACTCAAAACACAAAATCCAAAAAATCGAAGGGGAAAATCTCAGCACCTGGCAAGAGCAATGAAATTACTGCCCTCCTGGGCATGACCCAAATCATAGCCAGTGGTGGAGAACTCAACCTTGTTGACTTTATAGGCAACCACGAGTGCAGTGACTTCCCCTTCCCTCTTCCAGGAAGATGGCAGGATGAGAACGGGTACCAAGGCAAGCCTTGTGAAGGTCCTGAAAGAGGAGACCAAAGTTGCATGCATCCCTGACCTGCCTACAGAAGACAGAAAAACAGCAGTAGTTATTGATGCCATGTATGCCATACGCCATTGGTCGTTCCTGAAAGGTGAAGCATTTGGAACAATCGCTGAACGTCTGCTGTTGAATGATGTGCCTGCTGGCACAGAGATCATTCACTTCTGTTGTGACCGGTACAGTGGACCTAGTCTTAAGACAGCTGAGCAAGAACACAGATATGCTCGACCAAAACCTTCCAAAGAATATGAAGTCAGTATGCATTACACTGCTCCAGATCCTCGGGAGTTTTTTGCTGTGTCAGCTAACAAGGCAAACCTATTGAGTTTCCTCTGTGACGAATGGTGTGAAAATGAGAAACTTAAGTCGGCCCTTGGTCCAACACATCTTTACCTGGGTGGGGGGTTTAAAGAAGAGACAATGAGTATGGTGATCAAGGAGGGGTCTATTGAAGATGTCCCTGCACTAGAATCCACACAACAGGAGGCTGATACAAGAATAATACTCCACACCCTGTACAGTGTCCAGAATGACAAAGTTGACAGAGTTGTCATCCATGCCAATGACACAGACATCATCATCATGTGCCTTTACTATGCAGCAATCCATCTCAGATGCCTTCCAGAGCTCTGGGTGAGAACAGAGCAAAATTCATACCGTCCTATCCATCAAATGGTATCAGCACTGGGGCTCGCACGGTGTCGTGCCCTGCCCTTTATCCATAGTTTAAGTGGCAGAGATACCACCAACTATCCCTTCTTCACTGGGAAGAAGGCATGGTTCAAGGCCAGCATGTGTCTGGATCTCCCTGCACTTGAGGCGTTTGGTGAAAACTCTTCTGATTCCCTCTCAGATGACGTCATCAATCAGGCATAAGACCTCACAATTGCTGTATATACATCCAAAGCGGACCACCCGGAGGATTTTTACCTGAGTAAGCTTAGAGTGTACAAGTTCCTCAATAATAGATCAACCCTCTTAAAGCTGCTGCCCCCGACAGAGAATGCCTTTGACCTGGACCTGAGAAGAGCTGCTCTAGCAACCATAATAGATAAATGTGCACACATCGCCAAGCCGGATATTCCCTCTTTCGCAGAGTATGGATGGTCTCTCAGTGCTAGCAATGCAATCCCCCTTGCATCTACCGAGCCAGCCTGGCCTGTGTCAATGAACAAGGCAATATCATGCAGCTGTATCAAAGGCTGCCAGAAAAAACTGTTCCTGTGCAAAGAAGGAAATTCCATGCTACTTAGGATGCCGTTGCCAGGGACTGGAGACACGATGCAGCAGGATCAGTGCAACACGTGACAACAGTGACAGTGAATAGCATTGTACCATAGTATCATTGGCTTTAGAAGCAGGCAAGACAGCACCATAGAGGTCAAAATGAACCTTTTGTAGGCAACCTCAAATCCGCTTTTACTCTGTTTGTCACTAAGTAGTCTATATTTTGTTATGTTACTTGAATGCATACCACTATGTTAATTTGTATAGCCCTAAAGTTGGAGTTTTTGGCAAGTCTTGGAGTGTGCATGTGTCTGTTTATATTGTAGTTAGTTTATTAAAATGATACATAAGATACATTGTGGGCTTTTTCTCAGATTTTTCACTGCAATCATCCCCACAACTATAGATAGAATCTGAGCAAAAATGTAATACCATACATTATTTATGACTGCAGCCATATTGACAACATAGAAATGAAAGCTCAAACTGACCAAATGTGTTCATATTGCTTAAAAAGCAGACTTTTTGCCATAACAGTTAGCTGTCACTGTAAAAGTCATAGTAAAACTCATTTTCGGGTGGCGTCCATCTTGGAAATATGCAAAGTAAAGGTCCAGACACACCTAATCATAAAGATAAGTATTCCATTGAGTTTCTCATGCTCTGAGACCATGAAATAGACACCAAGTTTGCATTTCTAGCCCATCTGGTTCAAAAGTTATCGCCAAAGCTATTTTCTGATAGGGGCCAATATTGAGGCGGCCATATTGGATTTCCAGCAAAAAATTGACCGGGTTGTCCATATAGATTGTGATCCTAGAGGGTCATAGATATTATTTCTGGTGGCCAACCTTTGATGGCAGGGCAAATGCAGGTTTCCAAAAAAAGGGGGGGTTTGCCCCCTGGGTATAGTTTTCTATGCATCTCGGGGGTTTGACCCCCAAAAAAAAGAATTTCCGCCACGTGGCTTCAGGATACGTGTCCTTTATTTTAATCTCTGGGAGTTGGCAACCCTAACCTTGCCATACCTTAGCTTTTGCTGAACTGACGCCACTGCTCCACTAATGTTTGTAAACAAGAAACCTGTCTATGTACATCCTCTGTGTTGCCACAGAGAGTGAAAAACCGAGACGGTAGAACACAGTAAAAATCCTCAAAGTTAATTTAACAAATATATATTTTTCAATTATTTTCTTGTTTTAAACAAATCCCCCCTCCCCCCAGCCTCATGGAGCCCTAGGCAATTTCCTACTCTGCCTAATGGAAGGGCCGGCTCTGCGTATAGCCTCCATAACTCCATTTGAGGTATGGGGGTCCGTGGCCTAATGCATACCAAACCGGGGGTCTTTGAAGTGAAAAGGTTTGAGAACCACTGGTTTAGGTGGCGTCCTGGCAGATGCCGCGTGTACATTTCTAGAGTAACGACTGATGCTAGTCCTCCTGCATGCTACACGTGTGCTTTCTGAAAAATCTATGCAATTTATAGCAAATGAGACTCCCTCTTTCAATTATTTCCAGGGTAACTCTGAGTTGCTGGTGCTCTAATTACAGATAAATGCGGTGATTTAACCCATTCAATCCGGGAACACGTGTGTCATTTTAGATTTCTTTGTTCATTGAAAAATAACAGATATACAAGCTCATAGCGCGGCACCGAGTGCCGCTTTTTCATTATTTCCCATAAATCAGTGCTATTGAACACCCTTTACGTCTGTGTGTTGTAAAAAAAATATTGCACCAATGAAAAGTATTAAAAAGTGCTTCTGACAAAACCAGCTAACTCCATTGGATCCTCAAACTTTCTGCTACACCAGCTAACTCCACCAAAGGGGGTGGAGTTAGCTGCTTTTGCTGACTCCAGGCTCCATCCCCTTTTGACCTCCAACCTCATTGTGAGCTTGGAGGTCCATGTAGCTGTTCTTATCAATGATGAACAAAGCCTCCTATATATAATGGCAAAAAATGACACATGCGTTCCCGGATTGAATGGGTTAACATGTCAGTCAGAGATAATGATGACATGCTTTGTACACAGCCCAGGCCCACGTGCAAAATAACTTGTAAACACAATAACAAGAAAAGAAAAGACTAAAAACTACAATTCACACTTGATGAGTAGAGAGGGGGGCAGCCAGGAAGCTGACACTATGCGATAGTTATGTGGGGGTTAAACTTGTGTCTTGTTAGCCCGAAATTATGCTGAATTCCGCTTTTCTTCAGACAACCGTCTTCTTTGATCATACGGAGGTCCTCGGAAATAGCAAGCTACAACAGCAAACATGCAAATGTGTTCCAAAGAAAGGTTGTAGAGCATATTTACACTTAAATGGGAATTACCATGGGGGGGAATTTGGGGGCTTGCACACTAACAGACAAAACTATCTCTCAGATTGAATTTGGCCATGTCTCTCTGTGGGTGCCGAAACGGAAACCCAGCAACGTCTCCAAAATAAGCCGCCGTTCACATAATGGAACAAGCAGACAAAGAGACCCATTGCACTGCCTTTTGTGGCCTTATCTGGCCTAGGCCAGCCCATGGTGCATCATGGGAGCATATGTATGAGAGAGAGAGAGAGATCCCCCCCCACCCCTCCCCGTGCAGTGAATCACATCTCGTGGCTGCGGGGAGTCGCTATCGCTTCACATCTCCCGGTCATTTACCAGTGTGGGCAGTTTCATTAGTCTCCTTTGCAACAATACTCGCTGATTGCCATCTTGTTTCACGGTGATTTATAATTCCAGGTCCCTGGAGTTTGCAGAAATACCTACAGCAACTGCTCAAATAAGATAAGAAGGCTTGCTTTATGTATGGAGTTGTCTGTGGTGTACATCAGAGAGAAAGGGAGAGAAAGATAGAGAGAGAGAGATGCCTCAGACATCACAGAGCTTTATTTTTGTGCGAGCGTTTACAGTTTTTTTTTTGCCGGGAGATGTAAGAGGCTGTTGTTTCTAACTTCCTGAACAAACATGGGCTACAAATGAATGAGGCAGTTGTCAGAGGCGGTTTGGCTAACGCACGACATGACACAACCTTCAGATGGATCACGGAGCACGTTGAATACAACGCCTGCAAAGACAAAAAAAATATGGCAGATTCATGACAGTTTTTTGTCATTTCCGACAGAAAGAATCCTTCCTTTGATTACCATTGTGCAATTTACATAATAGTTAGCTGCTCACCGCTCTCACCTACTGTACAAATAACACGGAGAGACACTGAGAAGGAGAGTGCGCAGAATCATCAAGTTCACACGTATCAATTATACAAAACGGTTGATCAGAAAGACAAGACTTACAGAGCACGTACCGAGCAAATATAGTACAGAAGATGTGTGAGGCTGTTAATTACATACAGCAGATCATTAACTCGATGTATACACCCTCCAGTGCTATTAAAAATGTATAGGTGTCATTTTCACCTTTGATGTCATTCAATTATATGTAGATATGCTACGGAATCACACTGCTGTGGGTTCATGAGGCAAAAATTACTTGAGTCAATCTCAGATCTCCACCTTTCATTAAAGTGAAAAACATCAGTAATGTACGTACAGACAGACAGACAGACAGACAGACAGACAGACAGACAGACAGACAGACAGGTCGTTATTCATTCTGAGGGAAATTCAGTCATCATAGCAGCGCTGCGATAAGTATGAAACAAAGATACAGGTATGGGTAGAGAACAGAACAAGTACAGAGAAGCAAATGGTTAATACATGGTAAATGGTGCATTTCCCTCAGAATGTGCATTACATACACCCATTCACATATAGACAGCAGAGGAAACCATGTGTATTTACCAATAATGACATGCCCAAAATAGTGCAGTCAAAGTAGTGATTGTCAGAGTACCCGTTGTACCTGTCTGTCTGTGTCCCTTTTATGCCCATATATGGAGATATCTGTATCTGTCAGTCCTTATCCCTTTATTACCCATATATGAATGTCCTCAGTATATGCCCATATTGGAATGCCCATGTATGGGCATGTTGTTTGGATCGGCGGTTCTGGACAACTGGATATCCGAACTACTTGACGGCTGGCACCACACTCCCTCTAGTCCTTGCCGCTGCACGCGTGAATGACCATATATGGGCATAGCGGTTGGATATGTGGCTCCGGACAACTGGATCTCTGCATCTGTCAGTCCCCATATATGGAGATCGCAGATGTCATCAGTATATGCCCATATATGGGCACCCTTTTGTGCCAACATATGGAGCCGACTGATTTGTTTGCGGCTGATGCCATGACGACACATTGAGGTTAAACCATACACTCCATATTTGGGCGTAGCTGCATTGGTAACTGCTTATAGCTATGGCTGAGTCAGAGTGACGTCAGAGGTCCGCCCGACCGCCCGCCCGCCCGCCCGCCCGCCGGCCCTCCCATTTGTCAATTTTGATATAGGATTAGGATCATAAACGGAGACTGTGTATACAATTTGGAATAATGTTTTCAAACTGATGAACACATAAGATTGTATTTGGCACAGAAAAAGGCATCATTTTTAGCACTATTTCAAATAATCACAATTCCCCTTTAATGTGGTTAAGGCTGGGTCCAGGATGCTGCCATAGCAGGGATACTGATATAATTAGCAGTAATGTATTTATCTAGAATGGATGTACACTAGTAATTAGATGAACTCACATGATATATCCATTTTATCATTAAAGTGAGCGTGTCTACAACAGTACACTCGACAGTCAACTATGTGGATATACTACGACAGCCAGGAGTGCCACGGCGTTATTATGAAACCACGTTGGGCCTCATTATTGCACGCGGGCATACCTCAGGGGCACTGAAAATCGCTTCCCGTCCACTCAATGTCATCCCCCTCACTCACGATTAGCCCAATGACCGTCAACGCGCTATCCCATGCCAGCCCCGCGTGCGTACATGTCAGGATCACCCCGCATGCCACCACAGCGGCTTGTCTAGCCGCGTTACCTCACTGTCTACAGCCTGAATTATACTTTGTCGTTCGACGGGGCGTCGCGCACCGGAGAAAGACGATCTACAAGCTCACGATGCGGTGCGAGGACAGCTATTATTCGGCACGCGACACCGTCATTCGACACGGCGGGAATTTGGCTCAAGTCAATGGGTGTCGTTTAGGCTCATTATGGTTATGTAGGGCAATGCGGCCCTCTGTCCCTCACCCCATCATCAGTGGGGACTGGGCTAGAGTTAATCTGGCCCTGAGCTGTGTGGAGCGAGTGCAACTGGAGGAAGAACGTAGCCCGGAGGGCCTCGTCTTTACGGGGAGGGGAGTGGGGGGGTGGGTGTTCATGTCCGCCGCGGCCCCTTTGCTGATGAGTGAAGCACTGATTGGACATAATGTGCCATTGAATGGGGAGGGGGGGGTGGGGGGTCGAGGGCTGGCAAGAGCGTATGTGTAACCCAGTAAAGGGTCTGTAGTGTATTAGAGGTTGGCCCCTCCAGTCCTTTATACGGGAAACAGAGGACATGAACCCAAGGCCAGTGACGGCACGGCGGCAGTAATTGCTGTGTCCCGTGTCAAGTCAAACATGGTCAAAATCACGCGTTGCCCCGGATAAAAATAGATCTGAAGGACTGAGTTAAAAGGGAAAAAAACTAATCTCAGACAAGCCAGTGCAATAGGTTTGACATTTCAATTTGACAAAAAGAAACTAATAATGTTTTTTCTTTCTCTCTTTCTTTCTTTTTTTTGCATAGAAACAGCTGCATTTTCAATCATTTATTATCTCTGCCAGGAGATCATACGTTTGGCCCTGTGTGTCTGTGTGTCTCAGTCTCTGTGTGTCTGCAGTTTATCTGGCATATCACCTGGCCAATCAGCAGGGGCGTAACTACCGTGACACAGCCAACGTCGTTGCGCTGGGGCCCTGAGACATTTGGGGCCCACCCGTGCCGTCGGTAATAATAAATATATATACTGTATACAGAATGGCAGTTGACAGTTTAGGCGGAGCCCAGTGGCTGCTGCTAGCACCAGCGGGCCCTCCATAGTACTGGTGGAGAGGGTAATAACCTGGAGGACGTCAGAAGAGGTGACCACATGTCGCCATGCTCCGCCAACTGCGCTGAGTTGCACAGTTGGAAAGAAATAGTGCAAGCCAAGAACAGTAAATGAGAGTCTAATCAACAAGAGACAGGTGAAAGTAATTGAAACTTTGAGAATGCAATCACACCATGCCTAAAGCATGGCGGCATTTACAAACTTGGAGGCACATACAGTACATACATTTTCCATTTTCCAATGTGAAATAACCCCAGATTAAAGACCCTGTAAAGGAAATTCAATGATTGTTTCTTTACACATTATACATTTCAAAAAGTCATGGCTGAAAACATGTAGACATTCTGGGAACTAGGTTTTACTGAATTGTGGAATAAGACCACTTAACTGTTATTATCACAGACACCGAGCATTCATCCCTCCAGGCTATGAGATAATCATCCGGTACAGCTATGACCGGCACTAGCCAATCGCAGACATGTGCGTCATACTGTTGCATGAACACAAACGCACAAACGTACTTCGGCAGCAAGCAAAGTTTCAGCATTTATGTTCAACTGTGTTTTACAATTTGTCCCATTTGCTGAACTAGTCCCGGATGAGAGGCCAGCCAGTCTAACAACAGCAACAAGAATTCTCGTTCCATTCAGATGTTTGTCAATTTAGGCCATGGTGCAAAGTTATTACTTCCTCTCACAAAGCAGCCGCAAAGCAAATATTGGCCAGTGAAAACCCAACATAATATTTCAAATCACAATGTTTGATTGACTGGTGATTTATTATATCCTTCCCCCCATTGGCCCATGCCGTTTTGTATTCGCACAGAAGCCCAAAAACATTGTTGTCACGCCCCAGACAGAGAGAAAGCTGGAGAGAGGCAGACAATGAATGTCTATGACAGAGGGAGGACGGTGCACAATTGGTAGTCACATAAGCTAGCAGTGAAACGCTTTCATGGCTGTATGTAGAAATTTGACTGCATTCATCACTATTATAAGGGCATGCCTCCTGGTGGAGATTTGCACTCTATTGTTCACACCTGTATAGTTAACCACTTAAACCATATATACTTCACTGCCGGCTTCCACCAGGGCTCCATACTTGACCCGCTCTTTTTTCCCCTCTACACCAAATCTCTTCAACCAAAATAGACAATAGGCAAGTTCATGCGATGCGACACGTTGTGAGCTTATAGATCTGTTATTTTTTTTACGCTGAATGTTTGCCTATAATATGACATGCCCAGAGAAGGGATGCTACGGTTCAGGTGGTTAAAGTGTTTTTGCAATGCACCAGGACGGGAACATTTCATTGGCAGAGTAGGCCTACATTTCGTACATACAGTACCTGGAATTTGTCCTCTGCGTTGAACCCATCCTGCCTATCGGAAGCGGTGGGCAGCTGCTGAGCACTGAGCAGGTGCCCGGGGAGCAGTTAGCGTCTTGCTCAAGGACACTTCGACACGGCACTGGGGAGGAGCCCGGGATCAAACCCTTCCGGTTCCCGCGGGTGACCGCTCGGCTCTGCCCACTGCCACTCTGTATATAGTTCTGTGTCTAAAAGTGAGCACTCGCTATGTTCTCACATTATGCAGAAACAAGAGGGGAAAGATTGCCAGCAGTGCTGTATCTATAGTTCCTTGGAGAATTAACTGAAAGAGATGGAAAAGGTGATTGTAACACTATCCAGACGGATTTCCTTTCCTATCATTTTCAGGGAACATTTCATGATTTAGTTCTGTAGATAGTGCTACTAAACTGCAAAACCCATTTGTCTATAGAAATTCAGAGAAACTATTTACATCTACTATCTTATTTGTGTCATTGATAAATGGAGTGGTCTGGGTCATAAGAATAATGTGTATTCTCACAGTATATCTATTACTGTTCTCCTTTTAAGTTGGTGGGGTTGTGGACGCAACAACTCCATAATGACCTTGGTGTTGTGTGCAGCAGTGCTGAGGCACTGCATGTCCATGTACTGAGGCTGCTCCTTATTGATGTAGGACTTGCTTCATTAGTTACCATTCTCAAACTACAAGAGGTGCAAGGTCGACTTTTTTTCCAGCAAGCAATTTTCCTGCTCCCCCAAGCATGTGAGACCCCCCCCCCCCCCCTCTCTACCCTTCTCACTATAGGAGGATAATGCTGAACTCACACAAGCAGCGGTATATTCCACTTCCGCATTCTGAGAAAGGGGTGAAATGCCATGCATTGTGTATGGAGAGGAGAAGACCGACAGGAGGCGTGGCCAGCAGAAAGCGGTGTGGCAAACTTGAGAAAAGGTCAACTTTGCCGCTTCCGCTCTGTGGTGAAAGAAATAAGCGGCAGCCAACCCGAAGCGTGCTGTGGTCTGAGCTCATAGGCGTGGGCAAGGCATACACACTTAGGGATAGTTCACCCCCAAAATAACGTTTGTCCTATCGATTAGTCACCCCATGGAGACTTGAATTCATGGATATTTTTGAGCGGTGTAGCCGGTCCTATAAGTGGGGTTGGGACCCATGACCCATCCGTCGTGAAAATTTGTCTTTCGCTGTACTGTGATTGGCTGATAAGTATTCAGACCCTTTGCTCAGTATTGTGATTGGCTAGCGAGACGCATGATGAAATTCATAACCTATAAATACCACCACGCACTTAAAAAAAAATACTTTTTTTTTTAAGTGAGCTTCCATCACCTTAAATAACACCGCTCACTTCACACTGGGTGTGATTGTCTCCGCCAGAGGTGGAGAGTATGTTTTCGTCTCCGTCCTTCCGTGTGTCCGTCCGTCTCAGCCAAGCTAACATTGGTCAAGCTTCACGTGACACGTAACAATATGTTGTCACCAATGCTTTGATTGGCTAGCGAGACGCATGATGACATAAAAACCTATAAATATCAAATGTGCTTCAAAAAATCATTTATATTTTTTTAAGCTAAGCTAACATTGGTCAAGTGACACGTGACAATATGTAATATAAATAGGTAAGACAGGATTAATCAGGAACAGTACTGGCGGAGACCTGTGCTCCGAGGAGCACATTTTCTATTTTTTTTTGTTTTTGTCGCATTCCTAAGCCAATAATTTGATGACCGGCAGTGGTTCCGGTAGGAGACACAAAGAGTCTCCTTTGTGTCTCCTACCGGAACTGCTGCCTACCGGTCAGCTGGGCATCAAACTATTGGCTTAGGAATGTGACCAAAGAATATAATCGTTTTTTTTGGGTGAACTATCCTTTTTAGGTGATGTGGGTGTTTCAGACACACCCAGTTAGCGGGAAACCACTCATCGGTGCTGGTGTGAACTCGGTATAACACAATAATATATTGTCTATTTTGGAACAGCAGGAAACGCACTTAAAGGCGCTTAAAAGGAGGGGGAAAAAAGGAGCACTTAAAGGTGGAAAAAATCCATCAATTGCACACCCCATGAAGCTTTGAATTCATGAAGATTTTTCCTAGAGACTCTTTGAGTCTATATATATGAGACTCCGCCGGTCATTAAATTATTACCTTAGGAATACTACTCTTTTACACCCTGGCCTACAGAGGACTCTTTCAACCCTCACCCCATGGTTTCTTTTAACCCTCACCCCATTACTTCCGGTTCTTGACTTCCAGGGCATCAGATACAGCAAAGAAATCACACCCAGTGTGAAGTGGGCGGTGTGGTCACAGTGGTCATCACAGTGGGTGATTCACTTAGAAAAAAACATTAATGTGTTTTTTTTAAGTGCACAGTCCTATTTATAGGACTGCACATGTGTCATGTGTTTCACTAGCCAATCACGGTCCTGAATAGAGTCAACCAGTGGTGGCCAATCACAGCGCAGGGTTGGGGGGGTGCAACGGGTGGGGGTCCAAACCTCACATATAGGGGCGGTTGTACGGCCCAAAAACAGCTAAGCTATCATCAAATGCTGATCGATACGGAACACTACAGAGCTATCTTCTATATTTAACAGCAACATCAAAAAGCTAAAAGCATCACAGAAAACCCTTAACCTGAACATTGGTTGGGAAATGAGGGCATACCCGCTCCCTAGAGCGGAAACGGTGGGTGTGGCCAAGGAATACCGTGTATATACTTTGATGACCGATGTCCCTCAGGGGGCTATAGTAGGCCCCCTCATTTTTTCCCTCTACACAGAATCTACAAGCTCACTTGTCACAATGCACATTGTAAGCTTGTAGATCGGCTATTTTCACCTAATGTTTGCCTATTTTCGCTGAAAGGATCGGCTATTTTTACCAAATGTTTGCCTATTTTTGCTGATTGTTTGCCTTTTGAGAGATGCCCAGAATAGGGATGCTATGGGTTCCTGTGGTTAAGGTTTAATATTTCAAGTAATAACTGGGTGCTGTGTGAGATACCGGTAATGGATTTACTTTAGTGCAAAACACCCTCGTCCTCCCCAACCCCTGCAATGGACTTATGCCATGGTGGGAGTTCATGCATCATTTAGTTATTAAAGAGCAGTTTGCTACCAGCCTGCTTCAGATTTGATTTTCAGCTTAGTGGATCCTTTTTGTTCAGTCTACCTAAGCTTTTAACTGAACTCGACAGGCATTCCGCTGAGAGACGCAAGATCTGTCTACAGTTTAAGTTTAAAAGCAGACAGCCGACCCTATTTCACTGTACATTAAACCAATTAGAGGGGGTTACGATTAAGCGTTGGAAAAGACTTACCCAAATGCATGTCAGCAGCATTCCTTTAGGCAGAATCCTACATGCATAATTTTCTGAAGGAGAATCTGAATTTAAAAGAAGAAAATAAAACGTAGTTGGTGAAACACAGTTAGTTGCAGTATATTGATGTTCCCGAATAACGGAAGTGATCGTCTCATTTGCCCAACATCCAGAAATGGTACATAGATGAAGGGTAGGACTTTATATCAAGGTTGGATCTATAATGCGTTATAACCACATTTATAAAGCATTATAATGCACTTATAAGGCATTACAACACTTGTTATAAATGTTTATAATTATGCATAACAACAAGGTTCATGAAGTATTATAACTTATAATAATGTTAGTGCTGGTCATAATGCATTAGAAACTCAGTGGAACAGCACCTTATAACTACCAGGTAAACCTTTACTGAAAGGTTGGGTCTATAATGCATTAACATGTATCATAATGCATTATAATGCACGTATAATGCTTCATAACACTCGCTATAAATGTTTATAATTATGCATAACAACTTATAACAAAGACACTTTATAAGTAACTAAGTTAAGGTAGTTATAATGTGCTGTTCCACTGAGCTTATAATACATTATGACCAGGAATTATAATAAGTTATAAACGTTGTTATAAGTTGTCATACATGATTATAACCATTTATAACAAGTGTTATAATGCCTTATAAGTGCATTATAATGCATTATAAATGCGATTATAATGCTTTATAGACCCGACCTTTAAGTAAAGTGTTACCAGGTGGTGCTTATCAGGTGAGTGCCACTGAGTGCAAGCAGGGGTTCTGCATGTACATAATGCACATGTCAGTCAGCGTGAATGCAGGCTTGCCTAGAAGCATGTCCTTGGGGTTGTACAACATATTAGTGCGTGAGTGATACTCTGAGAGGGAGAAGGGGTGGTGGTGGTTGTGTGTGTGTGTGTGTGTGTGTGTGTGTGTGTGTGTGTGTGTGTGTGTGTGTGTGTGTGTGTGTGTGTGTGTGTGTGTGTGTGTGTGTGTGTGTGTGTGTGTGTGTGTGTGTGTGTGTGTGTGTGGAGGGGTTAGTTTGGTTGGTGGGGGTTGCTGAATTAACCCATTCAATCCGGGAACGCATCTGTGTTATTTTAGATTTTTAGCTATAGCCTATAACCATTATCTTATTTTTTTTTTAAACATTTGTAACTCAAGTCTTTGCTTCTGGGGGTCCCTGGAACAAAACCTTTTCATGTCAAGGACCCCCAAAATTATATGTATTTGGCCACGGACCCCCCCCCCCCCCCCCAGGAGCATAGCAGATCTACAAGCTCGTAGCACAGCTGAGCTTGTAAATCTGCTATTTTTGTATAGCCAAGGTATAAAATATGACAACAACAGATGCGTTCCTGGGTTGAGTGGGTTAATACTCTGGATGCTTGGCCATCTTGAAGGAAGGAGGACAGTCACAGCCACAGGGTGTTCCAACCCCTAGAGGGGGCACCACATACCGTACATTCCCAGGCCAGTGCTGCTAATACACAGGGCACCACTCAGGAAGGGCATTACCATAAACCCCACCGCAGGCCAACAAAAAAAAATAAAAAAATAAATGCATGGGCGGAAGAGAGAGTTAGAGACAGCAGTGGGAGGGAGATGGGGAAGGAGGGGCGAGAAGGAAAAAATAATAAACAAGTCAATTCGGTTATAGTCCACAAAGAGATCGCAAAGGTCAAAGCGCCACTAGTGAATCACCCATGGGAGTTTTATCACAGAAGATTGGGTTATTAACCCCTCGGTCATACTGACACCGAGGGCCTCAGAGGGATGATCAGTGTGGAATGCAACCTATAAGGCTTATAGATGACTGAGAAGCCGCAGATTTGGCCTTAGCATGCGTGCACACATTTGCGTGTGCACTAAAGCGGTGGTTCTCAAACTTTTTCATGTCAAGGACCCCCGAATTGATATGTATTGTCCTGCGGACCCCCCATCTGAAAAGGTTCTGTGGCAGGGACTCCCAGAAGAGAGGATTCGTGTAAAAACAAATATCAAAATGATTCGTAATTTTCCAAACAAAGATATTTTTCAGAAATTCATCAGATCTACAAGCTCACAGCACGTCACTTTGTGCCGCACTGTGATCTGCTATTTTTGAATAGCCAACGTTTCAATGGATAAAGTGGTTAAAATGATTGCGATGCTATATTAACTAATTTAACCCCCCCCAAGGGCCACTTTGAGAACCACTGCACTAAAGTATAAATCAGACAAAAATCCAAAAGCATGTTGTGCATTCCAAATTATGGCTGAAACCTGAGTGCAGAATTCTGAGCACCTTTCACCCGTGTTTTTGAAATATTTGAGACGGGTATTGCTGCAGACTGCAGCCTCTGAATATCTGCCAGCCTTAGCAAACCAAATATATTTACACATTTGTGGAGAGAGCCAGAGAGACCGTGGACGTTCCGGTGACCAGCTGATTTGCAGGACAAGTATTTGCAAATCAGGCACAGCAAGTATGATTGGCTGACTGAACAATTATTTTAGTACATGGTAATGGTTTGTGTCCTCCTAAAGTCAGGCCTGTTTGTCTTGTTTAGTTGAATATACATTGGATGGCTGCACATTAACTGATTATGAATGTTTCGGTTTGAAATGCCATGCACTGCATTTGGTTCTGTGCTGTATGCAAATTGTGGAATTGCGTTTCTGTATTCAATTTACATCTCAACTCAGTACATATGGAATTTGATTATTAGTCTAAACATGACTATCTCAGTGTCCCATATTTTTTATGAAACCTTTAAAGAAAGAGAACTTGGCAGAATGCGATCATATTCCTCATTCTTCTTGTTTTCTCCGCCTCTATCTCACCAAGGATTCTGCGGGCTGTGAATTATTAATTCACTCCTTGTTTTCCATTTGTATGGCTTGTCACTTTTATCAAATTATATACAAACAACAAAGTCTCAAATACTTCTGGGCACTTCCTTTTAATTCAGCTGCTATACAAGTGATGAGAGTCACCAATCTTCTCTCCCATAGTAGTAATATTGCCCCAGTAATCTTAGATTAGGATAGAGCTTATTTCTGATTAGAAAATGACTTGGATGTTCTCACCTGACCAACATATTCCATGTTGTCGAAGGATTCCTCCCTAGGATGACCTTGGTGAGCGCGACCTCTGACAGATAACGTGTCGTCCACAGGGGAGCGGGGCCGCTTATTTTGCAATAATGTCAAGTGGTAAAACGACTCCCTTTCTGTCTTTTGTATCAAATTGTCTTGACAGAGGATGGAGAGGAGTCACTTGACCCCTGTCACCCTGGCAGTTATTACATGTTTTGAAAGGGAGTCCATCGCTTATTTTCTCTCTCCCATCTGTGGTCAGTGGTTTGTAATGGCAGTGTGTTCGCCTATACAAGGGGAATCAAATGGTTCAAAAGCAAAGCTCCCCAGGGCGGGTTATTTACACCCCTGTTACCACCAACCTTTTACGATGGATTTGACCAGGATTACTGCTTTTCAACCACATGAATGAACCATAGCATCCTCATTCTGGGTATGTCATAATAGCCAAACATTTGGGGAAAATTGGGCGAACATTTGGCGAGAAAAGCAGATGCAATATTCAAGAGGATTTTATTTGCCACTCACCCATATACTGCAGATACAAGCAGCGGAATGTTGGTGTGGCATGTACTCACATTTTGCACTTCAGTAAAAGTACCAATACCACAATGTAGAAATACTCCAAATAAAAGTCCAGTATATATTTTTTTTACATGAGTAAAAGTACAAACGTAAATAAAAGTACTGATTTTGCAGAATGTCCCATTTCACAAGGTTCCAAATGTATACAAATGCTGTGAAAATAGCAGATCTACAAGCTCACAACGTGCCGCAAAGCGACGCGTTGGGAGCTTGTAGATCGGCTATTTTCAAATAGCCTAAGTATGCATAATGCATATGGTTAATGCATGTTTTGTAGTTGTCAAATAATTGTACTGGAGTAAAAGTAAAATGTTTGCCGCTGAGATGTAGTGGAGTAGAAGTAAAAGTATTGGAAATTGGAAATGCTCCAGTAAAGTAAAAGTACCTCAACATTGTACTTGAGTACAGTACTTGAGTAAATGTACTTAGTTACTTTACACCACTGCTTGATAATGCTGGATCGTGAGACAGTTCTAAGGCAGTGTCCTGTTGGGGTAGGTGGGGGGTGGGTGGTCAGGTGCCTTTTATAAAAATGAACAGAATAATCTATCTGTCTCTTTCCCCTGGACACATCTTCAGACATGGGAGATGGCAAAGGGGTTGAGGCTGCTGGAACGATTGAGATGTCGCCGGCTTGCCCGTGCTCAAGGTTGTCTGCTCCGAAACAGTTTTCCCTTCTCTTTCCCCCCCATTATAAATATTGAGACACATTTTTGGAATTACCTCTGCGGCCATCCCTGCCGCCTGCCTCCCTCCCTCCTGCCTCCCTCCCTCCCTCCCGCATATACAGGCTCAAGAGAGAGGCAGGCATACTTAGAGACCTGATATATTTTAAACACTAATGTGCTGTTCACTGAAGCATCATGGGTTGCCAAGATTGACACCATTTTTTTACGCACCCTCCCATTAGTGTCACTCAGCCCCCAACGCGGCACATTAAAATAAACTAATGACGTTTCCTCAGCAAATGTCTCACGGAGTATTAGTTCAGAGGGGCGGGCGGTACTCTGTACTTTGCTGCACTTTCACCTCGAGTGGCACGGGCCAAAAATGTCTCACCGCATCAAGAAATATATAATACAGTCGTTTTATTTTTTGGGGCACTCAGGGAAAATGAAAATGACAGCAGGGGTTTTGGATAGCAAGAGAAAATCACTGTGTGGCGACAGGAATTGAAAGGCATTGGCTTGTTCCCCGGTGCTGGCCATAGTTACTTTATCCCATTAAAACCGGGGAAGCAGTGTCATTTTAGATTTTAAGCGTTGGTCATTCAAAAATAGCAGATATACAAGCTCACAGTGCGTCACTCCGTGCCGCACTGCGAGCTTGTACATCTGTAGGATTTTTCAAAATCTTGAAAGTGTGAGAACTACTGATTTAGAAGGCATTTTGTAGAATTCGGCCTCAGGTCCTAATGGGTTATTTAGGCTCCGCAGTGAGGCAGGGGAGACGGATCAGTGTCACCGCGGCTGACATAGGCAGGCGCGAGGCTTAGCTGTAGCCCAGGGCCATCCCCACTGCTCCCGTGGCCTGGATAGACAGGTACCCTGGGCCAATGTGCTGCAGACTCCTCCACGGACTCTCCGGACACCGCCCTGGAACAACTGAAGGGGAAATTGAAATGTGCTGCTGTTCCGCAAGGTCGAGCTTAGCCAGGACTGACACCTGCTGCTGGCCCTGTTCAACACAGCATTCCAGGCTTTTTTTATTTTATTTTATTTATTTATTTTTGTACTTTTTTTTAGCTGGTGTAGTAATATTTCGTCTGACTCTTTTTGACCCACCCGAATTTACTTTCTATAGCAGTAGATTTCAAAGTGGGGGGCCGTGGCCCCCACGAGGGCCACCAGGGGGAGCCAGGGGGGGTGAATTAGAAAGGAAAAGAAAATGAAACAAACAATTAAAAAATAATAATAATAGAAACTAGCACAAAAAAAAACATTTCGCAACAGGGGCTTGCAACCCGAGGCTATTAGATATTTGGCCATCCTTAGCATGGAAACGTTTGGGAACCACTGTTCTGTAGGTTCAGTTCACCAGTGGCTCACCATAAAGCAGGCTGGTTATGTGTAGAAAACAACCACGGCTGAAAGCGGCCGGCTGAGCGTCTTATCGATTCGCGTCTATTTTTCCCGCAGGAGGCTGATCGACTCTAGCTGATTATATACATGAATCACCAGGGAGGGGAAGGCGCTCTTTGAAACGTAGGCGGAGAAGATGAAGAGGCCACAGAAGTGATGTAAATAACACCAGCCATGTGACAGCACAGAGCACAAGAAAAGATTCCGACCAGGAGAAAATGCTGAAGTGTTATCTAGGCAGCTGATTCCCAAAAATGAAGCCGTTGGTTGTTGTTTTCTTTTTGCGGTTCTCATGTCTCCTTACATTTATTTTTGCCCATCGCCCTCTCTCTCTCTCTCTCCTGCTTTCTCTCTCTATATCTTTCAATGTCCCTACAGTGTGTTCTTGTCACTGTGCTGAATATGCTATATATCACGTTAACTCAGCGCTGCTCATGCTTTGTACTCCATCAGCGGCATTGTCTGTTAATCAACTGTACCTCTCTAGATGCACATATCACTCAAGACTGATCTGTCAGATATGTCTCTCACTGCTTGCTCTCTCCTGGTTCTCTACATCCCTTAAACACGCATCAGTGTCTGTCAGCTATCAATTGAAATAATTGCTTAGCACGGTTAGCCATTGAATCCAGGATGGATATGAGACTCGGGTCGAGGAAGCCTCATAACCACCAGCCACCTGCAACGACCGTTACCGTTTGTTTTAACCTGCGATGCTTCGAGCCCGGGCTGCGTAATTAAAAATAATATGAAAGCACATTTCCATGAGGCTCGGAGAAAATCAGATGCATTTTTGACCCGAGAAGGGACTCTTAATGAGAAAACAAGCTTGTGTTGGTGTACTCACTGGGGCCTTCTCCATTATGAATAGGCTGGCCGCCTATACATTACAGCAAGAAATTCAACATGTCTGCAAGGGGTACTTGGGGAAATCACATTCCTTCGTGTGTGGGAGTGTTGCTTTTTATTACCTGCCTCAGAGCTTCAAATCCAATTCCATCTCCCCGCTTCTCCCTGGGCCTTCCTCTGTCAGAGAGCGGAGAGAACATTGGAAAGGAAGTGTAGTTGCAGCCTTATGGGCGGAGTGGCTGTAGTAGCCTGCAGGTGACTCTAAATTAACGCTCCTCATTAAGGCATCCATCACATCTCCATCCATAGGGGATCAAGTGGCTATGGAACACGTATGTACAGTAGGCTCACAGTGAACAACGCAAATGCTGGACATAAACATCGGTTGTGGTTCGTGAAGTGATCCATCCGACATGCATAGTTATTCTCATGTCCCTGGTATGTGGAAGATGTCATAGGTCCTTATTTGTACATTAACTGGCTGGCAGAATATAGAACAAGGCAACTAGGTTTATTTGTATAGCACATTTCAAGCACATGGCAAATCAAAGTTTTCAACCATATCTTAATTAGTCGTCAATTATGCTCAATACAAGATGGTACCATTTCTGTCTACTCGCTCTGAGTCACAGAGGTGGGCTGCTTTTGTTTTGCCTGGCACCCTGTTCTATATTGACGTAGAATCCAGCACCTTCTTTATTCAGTGGACTGTGGACAGTCCAGAGACCTGCCTAGTGCCTACCAATGACATCCTTGGTGGTCATTTCAAGCAACATAAAAAAAGAAGAAGAAGAATTGATGCAAGAACAGTGGATTCTATTTGAGCCTGCATGCTAACTTTCCAGAAAGAGAGAGACTGTAGTTTCCACTAGCTTGATAGGCAGGTTTCTGAACTGTCCACATAAAGCCCACCTCTGAGATGCAGAGCGAGTAGATGGAAATGGTGCCATCTTATGAGCGTTAATGAGGAAAAATGATGAAGATAAGGCTGAAAATGGGTGAAGTGCTCCTCTACCACTTAAGCCCGCTAGACATGGTAGACGAGCTACAAGCTCACAATGCGTCACAGCACGATGCGTTGTGTGCTATTTTTGGCTAATGTTCCCCCCAGAATATGAATGCTAGGGTTCGACACATCTTACTTACATTAAGACAGAGACGATTAAGAAAAATAAATGCATCATAAATATACATATACATATATAATACAATACAATACAAATGAAAATAAGTTAATACAATTATAGTATGTTAGAAATTATATATATATATACTCTACATCTATACAGTATATAGATATTTTTTTTGTTTAAACTCAGTAATAGGCAGCAGCAGCTGTAGATCTGCTATTTTCTGTGAAAGCTTCCCCCTGAATACAAATGCTGGGGTTGAAGTGGTTAAAAGAACTGAGAGTTGTGACACCGTTTGTTCCAGATATGTGGTGCATAGAAAATGAATGCTGCTTCTCCATGTTCAGTTCCAACTCTGGATCTTGATGTAGTAGGCTCCAAGATCAGAAATGTATTTTTGGCTCTAAACCATTCAATGCTTTATAAACCAGCAGTAGGATTTTGAAACTTTGGTATCAGTATACATCTTACAGTAGTTGAGTCTCCCGAAGATGAATGCATATTCTTTCCTAATCTTGCTGAGACATAAGTCTTTTAATCCCTGATATATTCTTAAGGTGATAGTAGGCATGACTTTGTATTTGTGTTAATGTGGCTATTGAAATTCAGGTCTGAGTCCATGACTACACCAAGATTTATGGCTTGGGTTGTGGTTTTTAACATCACTGATTGAACATGAGCACTTATTTTAATCGCGCTTCCTTGGATTTTGTGTCTTTGAAGAAAGTTCTGGCACATCCAATCGTTGATTTGTTAAATGCTTTTGCTCAGTGTTTGTATTGGACCATAATCCCATGGTGGTACGGTTATGTAAATTTGTGTGTCGTCTGCATGACTATGGTAACATATTTTGTTGTTTTGACTCATCTGAGTCAGTAAGTAAGTAAAAAAGCCAGTGTGAATGTAAAACAGAAGTGGCCCCCATACTGGAGCCTTGGATAACTGTCTGCGCAGTTGTGTAATAACCTATAGACACAAAGAAGTCACTGTCCTTTAAGTATGATTCAAAATCAGCTAAACGGAAGTCTCCCACCACAGAACAGTGGTGGGCGGTAAAAAGGACATTTAATTACTCTACTGTAATTTGAGTACTGTACTTAAGTAATTCAATTATTGTATAAAGTATGTTCTTGAACATTTGTTATTGGGGTTTTTTGCTTGAACTTTTATGACTTTTATTCAATTATATTTCAAAGACACACTTTTGTACTTTGTACTCCACTATATTTCTAAGAAGGTTGTTGTTTCTTGTTACTTTTAAGTATAGCTTTGAAGTTAGTTGTTGAATGTTTCTGTCACCAAGCCTGCGTCTCCTCATTTGAGATGGACAGTAGAGTAGAAGCCCCAAAAAAGTGTTTGTGCCTATAAAATCTGAATGAACGTTACATCAAAATGAACAGACTATTGTACTTTCCTTGTTCAAAGGTTGCAAATTAATACAATCTTTCTTGAGTTTGTCTCACTGAAAGCAGTCTCACACTCACACACACACACACACACACACACACACACACACACACACACACACACACACACACACACACACACACACACACACACACACACACACACACACACACACACACACACACACACACACACACACACAAATGTATTGATATAAAAAGTGTAACTTACGTTCCAGTATTTTAAAAAGCAGCATACTTCAGTAGTTTTAAGTGAAATTTAGACTGAACAACTTTCACTTGTAGTGGAGTATTTTTTTTTAACCAAGAGTATCTATACTTTGACTCAAGCAATGGAGTTATGTACTTTGTCCACCACTGCCACAGAGTATGAGTATGAACTGAACTGTGACAATTCTATGTTGGAATGTGGAAGGCCAATGACGTGAATTCGGAGAGCTTGTATTGTGTTTTTGTTTTTTTCCATATTTTTTTTCATACAGCACAGCCGCATCCTTTATGAGGTGGAGAATGCCTAACCAGCCATCCGAGGCGAGAGACAGACCAGGCAGCCAGTGCGACAGCAAAGTGCGCCTAGTTTACATTCAGGGGGGCTCAGAGAATATTCCCTTGGCCAACTTATCCTGCCGAAACAGCGGCCACACTTGGCCAACAGAGCTGTGATTTTTCAGGGGCCTGGGAGCTCCAGGGCTGGCGCAGGCTTTAGCGGGGGAATAGGTGAGAAATCCGGGCTCCCACCACTGGGCTGGGATCCCTGAGTGGAATTGCTGAAAGGCTGGGAGCGTGAGAGAAGGAGGAGTGAGAACACAGAAAGGCTGGGAGGGGGAAGCGGTGGTGGTAGAAGGAGGGGTGAGAACAAGGAGCTCAAGGCAAAATGTCCATCAAAACCGCCGTGGTGCGTTTAGGCACATCACCACTGGGACAAATGGGGTGCAGAGGATGGAGTGAGATCATGTGAGCCTATGTGTACAATACCACATTATATACAAACACATTTACACTTAAAGTAATGATAGAATAGCACTGGGAAAAACACCCATTTGCTAACAAATGATGGGTATAGAGAAATGATTGAATGGTGCACAAGCTTTTGATTATGAAATACGATGACAAGAAAAGCAATGAGTTCTCAGAGAAAATTACTACAGTGACCTTATCAATGTTAGACTCAAGAGAGAACACAAAATATTGCACTCCTAATTGACAAGTCCAGTGTTGATGTGATGGAATCCTATTCCACCACATTAAGATCATCCAGGTTTACTGCACTTATTAATGACATCGTGCCAAATCTACATTCAAGGGCTTCAAAAGGGAATAGAATTATGAGGGGAAATTACAAGGCAAGTGAGTTTTGGTCCCACATGGGGAATTAAGCTTATTATCTGTGACAACCTGTCAGCCTGAGAGAACTCAAATATGAGCACAAAGAAAAAAGAACTGAGGGCGATAGAGAGGGAAAGGGGCGTTTAAAGAAATCTTCCTCTACTTCTCCAGTGTCCCCTCAGTAATCAAAAGCCTTGCATTAAATGGATGAGGACAACTTCGATTTGACAGGCTTGATCTCAATTGCACAGCCGCTATCGTTTGTGAGCTCCCAACGTTTGTTTGGACCGTGTTCTAAATGAAGACATCCACCATTAAATGATATATTGAGCATTTAGATTCAATTCCTTGAGGAGGCGGCTCCGACTAAATGGGATACATGACGCCCGCGTGCCACGGAGAGCACCTCAATTATGGATTACAATTAATACCACTGCATTTCCTGTGTGTCACTCTTTACCCTTCTACTGATGAGCAAGCTAATAATAAACAATGGAGGAGAAAACAAATCATATATTACCTTTCCTTAACCGAGTTCACCCCATTACAGACACTTAAACCAATTTAAGGCAACTGCAATACTCTCTGGAAAAGACAGTCAGATGCAATTAGTGAGACTGATGGCAAATTAGACAGAATTATCACGCTATCTGATTTAATGGGGCTGGAGTGGTGGCCGCAGCATGTGCGCCTCCATAGAAGCGTAATGCCATCAGTTGGGGGGGGGGGACTTTAACGTCCTCCGACGAAATCTTCTTCCGACTCTGACCTGCCTGGGAGCGGGCTTGTGGTAGCGGTGCAAAAAAGCACAGCATAGCCTAAGAAGAACTTCAGAAGGGAACTGTGACTTAGAAGTTTGTAAGAAAGCCCCTCCCAAGCACGACCAGCATTTAGATGACTCTCCCTGAGCTTTTCTAAAGCTCAGCTGCTGTGTGAAAGATTTGTGAGGTTTTTTTTGGTGTCTTTCACTGAGCAAGGAAACAAAAACAGCCTAGTGTGTACGTGTCGTCCATGTTTAGCTGAGTGCTAACCCAGTAAATACAGTACACATCCATATTTTTTTTTACACAGAATTATATTAACTCTGCTGTTTGGCCACAGAAGCCATTGTATTGAAGATGTAGAACTAGTACAAAGAAGTCTCCGGCAAGACCGGTACTCTCAGTCTATACATGTATGTTAAATAGTACAGAAGGAGCGGGAGGATGGGGAAATTTGGCAGCTCATTCCTCGGCTTTGTGTCGGCCCACTGACATCTGCTACATTTGCATGGCAGCTGGAGATCCCAGGATTAAGCGCTTACAACAGTATTGCCATATCTCATTTAACAACATAATCATCTTATGAAGAAGGTGACGCTTCATCCCTGATGCTTCACAAAGCTTGGCATGCAGTTTCCTCTCTCACTCTTTCGCTCTCTCTCTCTCTTTCTCTCTCTCCCTCTCACTCTTTCGCTCTGTCTGTCTGTCTGTCTGTCTGTCTGTCTGTCTGTCTGTCTGTCTGTCTGTCTGTCTGTCTGTCTGTCTGTCTGTCTGTCTGTCTCCTGAGTGCCTTCCATTTGCAGTGTTGTGTCTAGGTTTCTGGATGCTCTTCACTTACAAAAACACTGTCTGTACTCACTCACAGACTATACATGTCCTTGAATATTCAATCAACAATTCCCCCGTGTATGTGGAATTTAAATAAAACAAGGCTATGCGAGCCTAGTTAAGCCGGACCCGGGATACATGCCAGTGGGGATGTATTGGTGGAATGCTGGAGGGCTTTTAAAACCACGGACACAGGAAGCATCGAGACTTATACCTGTTTCATCCTGACTGCTGTGCTGCTATGACAACTGTGTTTCCCTCGCCATCAATAGCGGTTTATCTATATATCGTTGCTGTCAGGCAGAAACATCCTATGTCCATATTCTAACATTTTGTGTTTCTTAAAAGAGACAATATACAGCATGGTTGGCGGCCAATCAGATTGTTTTTATTGGACGCCCACAATATACTGCACCCCTTGTTCACTTGGTGGCCTATTACTATGCATACACCTGACCTGGCCAGATGTCTGTCTGTCTGGAGATAGCGAGAGAGAGAGAGAGATGTTTTTGTTGGATTGGAGATACAGTATAGAAATTGCCATTGGTGTCAGAGCTATTATATTATATAACAAAAACCATGGTTGACTCGCTGAACAAAATTGCAGCGAAGGGTTAACATTCTGATGGCCATTGGGGATGGTACTTTTTTCCCTAAAAAGAAGCCTGGAGATATCCGCCCCATTACAAAGCTGCAAACTGCATGACTTAAACACTAGACTCTGGGAAATAAGGAACTGTGAGGAAGTTGAAGGAACTTCAGTGACCACTGTGAGGTTTTAATTTCTAAACAATCTCTTTTAGCAGAATAAAAGCACACTTTTATTCTGCTTGGTTTGAATAGGAAGCAGGACCTTTCATGCTCTCCGTGTATAATCTTTCATGGTATAATGGCTGAAGTCTTGAGGTAGACATGCTCAAAAGGACACTTTTGTGTAAAAACGCCCCTGAATGGTCTGCATTTACATAGCGCCTTTATCCAAAGTGCTTTACAATGTGCATTACATTCATCCATTCACACACGCACGCACGCACGCACGCACGCACGCACGCACGCACGCACGCACGCACGCACGCACACACACACACACACACACACACACACACACACACACACACACACACACACACACACACACACACACACACACACACACACACACACACACAAATGGTAGCAGTGGTGGAAAAAGTACTAACATGTTTTACTTAAATGAAAGTATCAATACCGCAATGCATGTAAAAGTCCGATAATCAAAATGTACTTGAGTAAAAGTACAAAAGTATTGCATTTAAAGAATTTTATTCTTAGTTACTTTACACCACTGGACGAAACTATGCGAGCACCAACCATCATGAGCAGTTAGGGGTTTAGTGTCTTGCTCGGGGACACTTTGACACGAAGCCTCCTGACATCCAACTTCAAGCTGGGGATCAAACTGGGAAACTTCATGTGCCCAGACAGCTGCTCTCCGTAGTTCCTACACTTTTCACTTTTTCTCAGCTTGAATGTCTGCTTTTTCGGTATATAGATGACCTGCTTGGTCAGATGGATAAATAGGCCTCTGTCCACACAGGTTGCCTAGGGAGAGACGGGTTTTGTTTTTCTCTTCTGCTACAGTATGCAGTTCCCTTGTCTCCTTTCCCCCTCTTGCCTGTGATTGAATCTAGGACCACTCGTCCTGGCATATTGACCCAGACTCCGTATCCCCCCCATGTTTATTTCATGGAGAAAAGCACAATATCGGAGTCATCAGATGGGTCCATGATGCGAGATAGCAGCCCAGTGCGAATGTGCTGATGCCGTCAAGCCTCCTCTCCCTTCCCTCCAGTCGCACTGGCAAGCCATTCATATTGTTTCTGCTTTTACAGCGCCTCTCTGTCGCAAGCGGAGAACAAATTGGCTTGACAGAGAGGCCTCTACAGCGCTCCACAGACGGACAGATGGTTGAAGAGATTGTACTCTCTTCTCATATGTTACGCGCAACGAGACTGCGGAGCAAAACATAAGAAATGCATTGCTCTCATAACGTTGACAATGCTAGCCTGGGTCCATGCTGAATGTTTATCTCTGTTAGCGGTGGCGTGATGATCATATATCAGATATTTCTGTGCCGTAGTATTGCTGTGTCTGGTGTTTATGCATGCATTTCTGCAGGGTTAGGGTTAGAAGAAGATTGCATCCATAACCATGTTGAACTGGTCTCCGCAGGCTGCCAGGCCAGCTGTTTGTCAATATACCAAAGATACAACTGGAGAATTCATCTTTCACAACGATGACTTTCCTACGACACGCCTCCTCCATATCGAACATGTTGAAATAGTGGTGCATTTTGAGGATTGATCATCCTGGCATTGGTGGTGGTGTGTAATAATTGTGCCTAAAGCAGAACGCTACAGACAATCTTGAACCCTAGCGTCCCTATTCTGGTCATGTCATGATAGGCAGACATTTGAGGGTGCCAAGTACTGCATAGACCCTGGAGGACCCCAGTCAATGAAGTATATGGTTCAAGTTGTTAAAGGTTGTTAGAGGTTAGCCAAACTGACAGACCCGTTTGTAGTTTATATGTTTGTAGTCGACGTCAAATAGTCAATCAAGGGATGTTTTTGATCAGGAGACTGAAACACTTTGGAGACAGCCAAGATTTTTTTGAGAAAGTTTGTCAGTCTCAATCAACACGTTTTAGACATACTGAAACATACATGTCACAGGCCTTAAATGATGATGTATCATTTAAATTAAAGCAGACAGACCACGCACTGTGAGCTTTAGATCTGCTATTTGTGGTGAGTGACCACCAGTGCACAAGTAAGTATAACACGCCTTCGACATGTCAATGTCTGCTTGGCCAATCAGAATCCCACCTTTGTGGAATCAAAGTCATTACACCTTGGGAATTTGGCCCACCCCCCCTTAAGGCTTTAAACATGATTGATTCCTCCCATTAGCCGTCCGAGAGCACAACACATAAATAAATAGATGAAATGAAAGAAGAATTAACTCAATGGGTTATTCATGAGGTATATGCTCGCGGCGTCCAGCGGCTGCGCCCATAACATATGGCGGGGTAAATAGAGACGGCTTGAGAGAAACAGGTGGTCAGTCTGTTAGGAGGATGAGGTGAGGGTCCCTCGAGGGGAGGAGAGAGAGAGAGAGAGAGAGAGAGAGAGAGAGAGAGAGAGAGAGAGAGAGAGAGAGAGAGAGAGAGAGAGAGAGAGAGAGAGAGAGAGAGAGAGAGAGAGAGAGAGAGAGAGAGAGAGAGAGAGAGAGAGAGAGAGAGAGAGAGGCATCTTAAAAAGCTGGCAGACAGAGGGAGACAGATGAGCAGAACGAAAAATCCTCTCCTCAAAAATGAAAGCTTTAATTGGGTCCATTCTGCCATATATTTTTTAATTTGTCACAGTTGCAAATGAGTGAAATGTCGACGTGTGTCTGAACAGTCGACAATATTAATATGTGTGTGTATTATTTCGGGGGCGGGCGACGGACGGGGGGTCTAGAAAGCTGAATAAAAAAACATGTTTTTAATCTGACGGACGTGCACCACATATTCTGTTCTCGTCGGTGCTCTAATTGACACACTTGGATGACTTGCGCCTCAGTTGATTTCCCGTCTAATTCACTGAGTGGGCTGATGGATTTGGTGTCACGGTTTTATGTGTCGAAGTAAGTGTGGTCCTGATTCACTAATATAACAGGGAAGGTCATTAATTCACATGTACGTGATTTCCCAGTAAATGTAGCCCCGCCGTCTCGAGCATTAGATCCCTCATACTTCCTCCCAACGGTGCCACTTTCTCCCCCACACACATACACGCACACACGCGTGCGTGCGTGCGCGCGCGCCAACGCACACACACACACACACACACACACACACACACACACACACACACACACACCCTCCCAGCGTCTCTGTCTCTATTCCAATATCTCCCTATGAGCAGCCATGGCGGTAGGATATAGCCTAGGGGCATCTATTTCCCTGAGCAAGCAGCCAGCTATTGCACACTGGCCTAATAAACTTTAAAGTATATACAGTAACTCCCCTGTTTCTCTCTCCTCCTATCCCGCCACCACAACCCCCCCCCCCCGCCCTCCCCAGACCTCCCCCTGCAACGTCTCAATATCGTTGCTGCCGGGCACAAACCTCCTATCTCCATGTTCTAAATGTTTTTTTTGTTTTTTTTCATAAATGAACGCCCTACACACAGAAGCATCAAAAGTAGCAGATCCGCAAGCTCGAAACGCGTCTTGAGCTTGTTAGATCTGTTACTTTTTTGCCAATCCTGAAAAGTGAACAATTTTGGACATATGGGGTATCCACCCGACAGAGACCATATATGCTGCTGCATGTGTTGCAAGAGTTGCGTGCAATAAGTCTCTGGCCCGCCCGCCGTCGCAAACCAGATTCCTGTTGAAGCTCTGCAGTCTCATTGCTGAATTCCCTTTCATTTTTAAAAAGTATTTTTTTTTTTCTTTCTCCCAGCCACAGCGTTTAGAAAAAGATCACTATAAGCGCATCCATTGGCCTATATAATGAGTGAGCCAATGATAAGATTGATGATTATAGATAATGTTATGATGAGCAGACCCGGCTGTTACCGTAGGCAGTTTCTGTCTGCTGTTCATTTCCAAAAAAGCATGTTTCATTACCTCAGTAGTTGTAGATTCTGCAACAGTTGTGCGGGACATATGGTAGCCAAAATATAATGGAAAATGAGGGTGCTGTTGTGAGTCATCGCGTCATTGTATGCAGATGCTTCATTAGAGAAGGGGATTCAGTACGGGTGCTACACAAAACCAAGCCTGCTGCCGTTGATTATGATGATGATGATGATGAATTGATCTTATTGACACTGATATCTAATATACTCAGTGATGGACGAAGTACTCACATTTAAAACATTTTTTTTTTAAAGTATCAATATCCTATTGTAGAAATAGCCTGTTAACAAGTACAAGTTTAGTATTCAAAAGTACACATTTTACGTACTTAAAGTACTCATACGCCCATATATGGGGATCCCCGTCAACAGAGAGACAGAGAGGGGAGAGGGAGATGGAGGGGGTGGGGGGGAAAGGGGAGGGAGGGGGGCGAGAGAGCATATTTCACTGCACGCAAAAACCCAGCCAATTCTGGTTACCAGAACCTAGTATATCAACTCAATAACCCCTGCCTCTTCTTTCGTGTATCATCGCCAAGGGTCCAATTCAAAAGTGTCGTGCAGCCACGCCCATGTCTCTGGTCCCACTTGGAAGAGGCCGGCCTCTGACGGTGGTCTGTACAGGGGGACATGGTGGTGATTATGTGTTCTGCAGTCTGCTCAGGCTCGCCACACTCGCATGCTGCGCTGTCTGCCACAGGCCCCACTTCTTCATAGTTTACTTGAAGCAACCCCCTGCTGATTACCCACGTCTGTGTGTCAGTGGCGGGTGCCTAGATGGCCATATATGGACTGCGGACATTTGCGGCGTGTTGTCAATGCAATAACACCTGCAACGCCTGGCAGGCTGGGGTTCAAAAGGCTTTTTGCTGCATGTCATCCACTCTCTCTACCACCTTTCATGTCACTATCAGAAATAAAGCAGACATACACAACATCTCTAAAACTTAAGCCATTAACAGGACAATAACCTATGTTTATGTACGATATATTCCATGGTGCATGTGAAGACGTGTATTGACGCCGGTATGGTCCTTTACGCTTACCTGCACCTTATGCAATGAGTGATTTGAGAGTGCTTTGCCAGTACCTGCAGGCATTCCTCTAGGGCCTGTATCCTTTGACTACATGCTTTTATCAAGTTATTGGTTCATATATAAATTGCCTTGTTCCTGACATGAGCCATCAATAGCATATTAGGCACACATTGTGAAGCCCCACAGTTGGTGTTACATTTTTAATGGAGACCACCACTGAGTCCTGTGCAGCCAACTGCATGCCAATTCTCAGTGGTGGACAAAGCACTCAACCCCAGTACTTGAGTCAAAGTATAGACATGGTCAAATACAACTACAAGTGAAGGGGCCGACAGCATAAACGGAGTGTGCGTGTTTGTGAGATAAAACATCCTAATGACAGAAATTGTGTTTGTGTTGACTCTGTGTGATTTGTCTTTTTGTCTTCTCAACACTGTACTGTTATAAGGGAAGAGGAGTGTATTTCCGGAAAAAGGAGAACATTTCCATTTGTATATTCAGAATTAAAATTTTACTCCAGATGTGAAGTATGCTTTGTTAAAATAAGTGTTGAATAACTATATATTCTGATAGTAATCATAGAGTGTTTGTTCAGTAACAGGAGTCTCCCTGTTTTTCCAGCTCTTTGTTAAACAGAAAATGCATTTTCAGGTCAGGATACCAATGTTATCCAATCAGGAGAGAACTCATACAGGATACAGGATAATTGGAATGGATGACACCAAGAAATTAGGAATACATCTTAAGTGGTTAATTCATAATGTACCCTTTTACCTTCATAAACATGTAATGGAGTCAAAAGTACAATATATTTTTGTCTTTGACATGTAGTGGATTGAAAGTATAAAAAAATACAAATACTCAAGTAAAGTACAGATACTCAAGGCATGTACTTAAGTACAGTACTCAAGTAAATGTACTTAGTTACTGTCCACCACTGCCAATTCCTCAGCAGCAGACTTCTTGCAACCACTTTGGGCAGACAGTCGCTGCAGTCACTGGAACAACAAATCATTGTCCAATGGCTTTCATTTCTCACAGTCACTTTTCCCAGCTCAGGCCATTTGACAACCGACAGCTCCATGAATATGTACAAACCGGATCAGACAGGCTTTTGGAGCCTACCTCTCCTCCCGTCTGGACCCGAGTCACGGCTTCCCGATGGCCGTGTAATTGAAACAAGCGAGTGTTTTACTGCGATGCAAATATTATCACGCTGAACACCCGTTGCCGTAATGTACCCCCACATCTCTGAAAGGTGGCAGACATAGCACCCCCTCCCCCCTTCACACACACACACACACACACACACACACACACACACACACACACACACACACACACACACACACACACACACACACACACACACACAGCGGCACACGCACGCACGTGCACGTGCACACACACGCATACACCTGCAAAAGTGCGCGTTCCTCAGATTAACACAGAGGAATTATGTGGCGAGCGGCCGTGCATCAATCACATTGATTCTCCGGGCCTCATCATCCCACATAAAGTCTTTAGTATAATAAGGTTGTCAGTGGATCTGGTGTGTGAGGTGTGTCCTCACACTGCCGGTGTCAGTTCATTTAGATGCTCCCTCTGAGCACTGGCAGCTATCATAGCTCATAACCACTGTGTCAGTCAAAAAAAAAAAAGGGATGGGTGGGGGGATGCGGGGCCCACGGAACACAGAGTTCTGCCCTTCGGAGGTGTGAACAATAATGAAAGAACCCCGCGCCGCAGTCCTCTGAGACGATGCGCTAAATGTTGGCCACGAATAGCCGACGTGTGATCCTTGGGCGTGAGGTGCTTGTAATGAAAGCAAACTTCTTTTGACACTCTTGACTGTGAGTTGTTGCAGCGTGATGAAGCACATTCGCTGAGACACGAGCGCTCCCTACAGCAAGCGACTGCTCGACTCCCGGATCCCTCACTTGTCAGATGTTATTTCCAGATTAGGACGTGGGGATCTGTATTTTGATAGCGGCGCCGTCTGAAATGTCACCTTGTGTCAATCTTCGTCGTCAAAACGTTGCATCTTGCAATTCTTTACTCAAGTAAAAGTACCAATACTGCAATATAGAGATACTCCGTTACAAGTAAAAGTCCAGAATTCAAAATTTACTTGAGTAAAAGTACAAAAGTATTGGCATCAAAATGTACTTAAAGGAGACATCCGGGCATTTTAAGTGTTGTCTTTGATGTGTCGCAAAGCACTCACCACGATAGGAAAGCCCATTGAGTTATTCCCAGATTGTCCCCTTTGTCCCGTCTAACGACCGCCGCCGTTGGCATAATGGGAGCCCGTGGAAAGCAGAAATTCGCCTATTTTAACAAATGCAAAGTCTGTTTTTTTTCTCCTAGTACTCATTGTGGAGTCTCATGATACCCTAACAGGCGCTGAAAGTCCCGACGAGCTAACCGCTAATAACAGAACGAGCTAACGTTGGCTGCTTGTTTCTCTGCCTGGCAACACCGAGTTGCCAGGTTGGGAGAGAAACAACATTATGCCAACGGCGGGGGTCGTTAGAGGGGGACGAAGGGGACAATCTGGGAATAACTCAATGGGCTTTCCTATCGTGGTGAGTGCTTTGCGACACATCAAAACCAACACTTAAAATGCCCGGATGTCTCCTTTAAAGTCCAAAAGTAAAAGTACTAAAATGTTTGAAAATAGCAGGGTGTGAGCTTGTAGATATGCTATTTTCAAGTAGCCTTGGTATAAAATAGGGCTAAAGTGGTTAATATATGTTTCATAATATCATAATTGTCTCCGCCAGGCCGAAAGGCATGGCGAGAGAGTATGTTTTACCCCCTGTCCGTCCGTCCGTGTGTCCGTGTGTCCGTCCGTCATTCGATCTGTCTGTGTACAGCTAATCTCCGGCACCGTTGGCTTGCTCGCAGCCAAACTGTGCACACACAGTCCCTGGATACCAGAGCAGAACCTCTGCCCCAAATTTTTCACAGGGGCCTGTTATAGCGCCACCAGGAGGCCGATTTGTGCAAAATACATTTTTTGACAGTACTCCTACAGATTTTGTCCAAAAATCCCACAAATCGGTACACAGTATCTCTATAGTCATTAAACGAAACGGGTCTTTCACATTTCTCATATTCCATCCTGATTGGCTAAAAATGTCTTCCAAAGTTTGCAGGAGTGCACCGTTTTGAACAAAATGCCTCAAATCATGAACACAGCATGCAATTTCCGTGAAATTTTGCATGCACATTCCCATTAAGCCAAGGAAGAACTACCATTTGAAAATGTTCAAATCAGCCTCATGGTGGCGCTATAACAGGCCGATTTGTGTTTTTACCTATAATTGCACCGATCTGTGTAAAACTTTGTATGCACACTCCCTATAGGTCAAGGAAAAACCTTTGCCCTGCATTTTTCACATCTGCCTTTCATAGCGCCACCAGTAGGCCGACTTGTGTAAAACACATTTTTTTATACTACTCCTTCCAATTGTATCCAAATTTTACGCAAATCAGTACACATGATCTCTATAGTCATGTGATCACGACGGATGTGTTTGATTTTTCATATTCCATACTGATTGGCTAAGATTGACGTCTAAAGTTTGCATTATTGGCTTGTTTTGAACAACATTCTGCAAATCATGAACGCACCGTCCAATTGCGCTCAAACTTTGCACGCACATTCACACTATGTTGAGGAACAAATGCCACCCTTTTAACATTGGCCTGTTATAGCGCCACCAACAGGTCTAATTTAGCGAAACACATGTTTTTAACAAAATGCCTCAAATCATGAATGCAGTCAGTGTCCGATTGTCATGCAAGGCCTAAGAAGAAATGGCACCCTTTTCACGTTGGCCTATTATAGCGCCACCAGGAGGCCACAATAGCCTAGCTGACCTGGCGGAGACCTGTGCTCCGAGGAGCACTTTTTCTAGTTTGTTACTGAAAAGTAACTAGTAACTAAAGTTTCCAAATAATTGTAGTGGAGTAAAAGTACAATATTTGCCTCTGAGATGTAGTGGAGTAGAAGTAAAAGTATTGGAAATTGGAAATACGCCAGGAAAGTAAAAAATACCTCAAAATTGTACTTAAGTACAGTACTTGAGTAAATGTACTTATTTACTTTACAACACTGGACATAACTCCCGTTTAGGACCGTGGACTAAATAATAATAATGATAGTAGAAACAAAACAATCATCTATAATTTTTGTAGAATGTTTGTATAAGTAAAACAGCAAAGAAAAAAGTACATTACATACAGTAGGTATGTGTAATATACCAGGTACAGTATGTGTCCAGTATGTGTCCCTGGAACAACATTTGCCCCGCTGCACACATTCCCAAACTAAGTGGATTGTGTTACTTACACAGTACTTTCCATGTGACACGGAATATGCTTGTTGCCCAAGGTATGGACGATGAGATGACATTCTTGTTCCATTTATACTTTCAGCGCGGCCTGACAGAGAGACAGCTGAACTTCGGTTTTGCACAGAGAAGGCGCTGCCCACAAGCACACTAACCGCTGATTTATACTTAGTTGTGTGTTGCACACCAGAAATAGCAGATCTACAAACTCGTAGATCAGCTATTTCCGATGCGAAACACCCACACGCAACTGCTGTAATGTATAACTCAGACTCCACTGTACAGTACTCCTCAGCAGTAATAACAGCCGGGAGACAGGGAGCTCAAATATGCAGACACACACAATTCATATTTCAGCATTAATAAATGAGCAACACGGAGCAAACAAACTGAGTCAGATAGTAAACAGGCCGATCGAAGGCCTGCCTTGCTGTGCTTTTCTGTGACAGACGTAATGACTGCTCTTCCTTAACATCTGTCCTGGAAAGAGCAACCCAACCTGAGCTGTCACTTATAATCAACCGTCCAGTCAGGGCTCTTGATTGGCCCTGACACTTAAAGGAGCAGCGATATTAATGTGTGCATCATCCCGCTATAATCTGCTTCACTGAGTGTGCAGAGTAACAGGTCTGCAACTATCGATTATTTTCTTACCGATTAATCGCATTATCGAGAAACGAGTTTAACATGTTTAATTTCTTTTTTAATATATCAACATATCAATGAACCACTTAAAGGGATAGTTCACCCCCAAATGACGTTTTTTTCTATCGATTACACACCCCAAGGAGCCTTGGATTAATGGATTTTTTTTTGTTGTTTTTGTCGCATTCCTAATCCAATAAGGTAATGACCGGTGCCGGCTCCTACCGGAGACATTAGCATCTTTCTGCTGGTCATCAAATTATTGGCTTAGGAATGCAACAAAAACTAAAAATATCATTATCAATATCATTATCAATATCATTCTTTGGGTGAACAATCCCTTTAAACCCTATTTTATACATCGTCGCAAAAAGGTGTTGTGCATTTTGCCGTGTTGTGAGCTTGTAGATCAGCTATTTTAACAATTTTGAAGATGTTTGAATCTTTTTTTAAACATTTTGCCTATAATGACATGCTATAAATAGGGATCGATTACTAATCGATTATTCTATTAAATTATCAATAATTGATTAGGGTTAGATTAAATCGATTAGTTCAATTAACTGTTGCACCCCAACAGAGCAACAGAAATGTGTATCTGTCACATGATGTGAATGGATCTTGTTGGAAGTCCAGTCAGCTGCTATCGAACTGACCTCTTGGAAGTATTAGCAAAATGACAATAATATGAGTACCTAACAGTATAATTGTAGGACAAGGACATGCTGATAATAGCTTGTCATGGTGGTTTTCTTGACATTGCATGCCGCTCTCTTTGCACCTCTGAGTGCACGCTGATGCTATTGCTGTTGGCACTGTAGCACAGTAGTGCTCAAAGTGCGGTCTGGGGACCCCCAGGGTTCCACAGGGGAACCACTTCAACCCTATATACTGTACAAAGGTTATTTGAAAATAGCCGATCTACAAGTTCACAGCGGCGGCGTGAGGCAACGCGTTGCAGATCTTCTATTTTCAAAACCTCTTGAAAACAAATAGCAATTTCTGGAACATTTTAACAACGCAAATCTGCTGGAAGGTGTCAACATAATACACAGTGCATGCCATGGCTTTGGACCTAAGGGAAACCTGTCCATTCAGAATGCTGGAGGCAATTGTAAATGAGCCTTAGAATGCAAGCCTTTCCCCTGCAGCGGGGAGCTGATTGCTGAGCTGCTCTTCCAGTGGTTTAAGGCCTGCGTAAATCATTGTTAACAACTATCCCGTTTCATCCATCCTCTCCAAAGCCAGGCAGTACATAATGTGACACCAGAGAGAGAGAGAGTGGCGGTGGCTGTAAGACTGCAGAGAATCCGGTTGTCGGAATGGCGTATTCATGTCACCGGCAAAAAAGAAGTTGTATTATGACAATAATACGTGTCAAATTAGGATCATCAATTGATTCATGTTTAAAATGGGTGGAGATGTACTTGTGGACTTGCAGGGTCATTCACAAGCACATGATCTTTTTATTATTATGTATTGTATCTATTCATTAAGTATAGTTCATTGAAATCATCTTTCATGAATTCACCGTATTCCAAGTGAAAAGCACTGAGGCATGATCAGTAATGAGACATTGAATTGATTCGTTTGTAACAAACACGAGACTAGCTGTCCATTGTGAAATTTCTCCTGGGCTCTGGAAACATCAATGAAAAGGCGCTATAACTCACAGGCAAGAATGCTGGGGGAGGCCAATCAGCTATTCATAAACATACCTTTCTTTTTCTAAATCGTAAAATCCTCCTTTTCAACTCGGGACTGTTTGAAGGTGAATCCTCAGATTCATTTTTGATGTCAGGCTTTAATAAAAGCTGTCTTTTATATCAATCTGAGCCAATGCAGCGGGGGGTCCCCGAGATCAAAAGCAAACGTGTATTTTTTTTTGTCATGCTTGCTGGATATGAAATGGAAGATATAAGGGAGGTGTCTCATCAGAGTTCGACACAATCTGTTCACTGTTTGTTTGTTTGTTTGTTTACTTCTAATCAGGAGAGGCAGCAGGCAGGGGAGGGAGGAAAGACGCATGCATGGTCACCACCACATTCTTTCTTCTCAGCCTTTCTTCTTGCTTTAGACGATGATCCCTTTCTTGCCTTCTGGGGGACTCTTTTTTAATTCCGCGTACAACAATACAAATATCATTCCAGGCTTTGGTGGTCTTTCTTTGATAAACCCAATGTCCTTCTCGTCCCTCTGATAAAGAAACAAGAAGTTACAGCTCTCACACTGCTGTTTCCTCCCCATCGCTAGCCTTCTCCTGTCTCTCCCCCTCCGCTCCATAACCCAATTAGGCTTGTGCAGCACTGTGCAATGTTGCTGAAAAGCCGTGAGCAGTACGGTGGCTCTGAAAGCCCAAGGTGTGTTATTATCTCGTATTAGTGCACCACCTGCCTCGCCATAATGATTAGCTAATTGGCTCAGTGCGTGTCCTGAAATAATAAAGGAAGGAGACATTTTACTCAAGGCCACTGAGGTCTACACAAAGTACACTTAATGGCTGCAACTCCGAGTCAAGATAAGTGTGGATTTAATAGCGAGCCCACTCTCAACAGCATCCAGACTTATCTTTGGTACAGTATTAAGTGCTCCTCAGACATCAGGATGTCATGGTGTTGGGTTACCCCCAAAACCAGATATCTGACCTAAAATGTATTTGATTCAGACTAGAATCTCTCTTGTCCTGTTGATATTTAGAAAAAACTAAACAATATGGTTGATTGATGTTTTTATTTACATTATGCATGTAGGCCTACAGTATTTTTATTTATACATTTGTTTTTGTTTTTTTGGGGGGGGTCTGTTTGTCTGTGGCGGACCCATATATCAAAGTCAAAGTAACATTTATTTTATCAAGCACATTTAAAAACAACTCTCGACCAAAGTGCTGTACAGATCAAGAGGTATAGCTACAGTAAATCACAAATACAACAAACCATCAATCAAACATAAAGACATGCAACAACAAATGACAAATGAAACATATTTACATATTATACACCAATAAAATAAATAAGTTAACATACTGGACATGCCCGACATCATCACAAATCAGCATTATGATAGCCACAAATCAGCAGTTATGATAATAAGCCCATTATGATATGGTATGTGCATATATGGACTGGACCTGCCCGACGTCAGCGCAAATGGGCTTTGTTATAGGTTTCTGTTCCGTGTGACGTCAGACCAGACCATTAGCGAGAGGATGAGGGAGGGAGAGAGGGAGAGGAGGAGAGGGAGAGGAGGAGAGGGAGGGGGAAGTGGAGGAAAGTGCAGTCAGCCAGAGAGAGGGAAGGAGGCTGAAACCTGAACGCACTGATCAACACTGTCATCGCAATAACCCCGCAAATGCTGGGCAAGCTGATAATGTGGCGCTTTTCTGCTTGTATCCGTAAATTAAAGCGCCCTTAAATAACAGAACAAACTCTTATGGGTTACATATAACACAACCTATTTAGTCTAACTTGGAACAAACAATGTATCAGCCTGCTAAAGGTAGATTTATTGATATATTCTACCTCTTCAACAAGTGCAATTACAGCATAATAATACAGTATATACATTTTTGCAGCTCATTTGTAATCACACAGATAAGCAAAGCAAAGGACGAAATGTCACTCAGAGAAGTTTGGATCTCCACTCC